>NC_092140.1:375878-734257 GCF_043159975.1 Macaca nemestrina
GTCCTCCGAAATCCCTCTCAGGTGCAATGGAATAGGAGCACTGGAGACGCAGACGGCTGAACTTCGCGCTGTTGCCCAAGGCTGGTCTGGCTGCTGGGGCTGCACGCCGGGCTGGGGTCTTGGGTTCTCCAAGTTTATGCCTCTTTTCCGGCCTGAGAACAAACCAATAGAGAAGAGGAGGTCAGGAACTCGGTGAGTGTGCCGTCCAGCGTGGTGAGATGAAGGCAACAGTGCCCATCTTAGAAGGTGGTCGTGAGGATTATGTGAGTTAATTTACAAAGAGCACACAACATGCCCAGGGCTGTGGTTGTTTTGTGAACATCATCAAAGTCTGGTAAACTGTTTTCCACTCAGCTGTGACTACAGTACTGGGAACACTGGCTGCGTAAGGTGCTGGGGGTCGGACTGCAGCCTGGGCCCTCTCAGTCCAGATTCCTCAGCTCCACTGGACAGAGAGGCTCACCTTTGGAAACATCCCAAAAATCCACTTGTGTTATTTTTGTTGGTTTATTACTAAATGGACATGTGATTTATTTGGCATAGCAACTCTGCCTTTTCCCAAGAGGTTCCCGGCTTGGGGTGTTACCTCAGATGGAGGGCTGAGGCTGTCTGGCCCCATCCTGGTGAGTGGTGGGCAGAGAGACGTAGTGTCCGAGCCCCATCACAAGTACTGGAAGGGGGTGTTAAAATCTCTGTCCACACTGGAGATTAATAAAACATATTATTCCCCACAGATAGGTTGCAAAGCCTTGGTCTACAAGGTCAGAGACTTTCCTGTGGGCTCAGCACCGTCCACAGCCTGAGAGCAGAGAGAACAGAGAACAGGTGAAGCAGCTGTGACTAAAGAACCTGCCCTGCCTTCTCCTCTAGGGCAATGGGGGCAGGTCCAGGGTGTCCTTTGGCTTTAGCCAAGCTCTATCATACAGACAGTAAGACAAGAGCAGAGCTGCGACAACCACCAGGCCCATGATGTGCCCCCAGCCACCCCACAGAGAATTCACTATTAATACCATGTTACTCCCCCTATCGATCCCACATTACCCCATCATCAATCCTACTAGCTGTGGACCACTAAGCTCAAGGGCCTGTCACCGCCTCTTGCCACAGTCAGTGTCCATGAACAGTGTCTGCAGGGCTGCTCTCTCAGGGCTCTGAAGGGAAGCAGATGGTGGAAACCTAGATGTTGGGAGACAAGGCTCATGGCAGTGGGCATCTCCCCATTTCAACCTCACATATTTTTCACATGGGTCAGGAACCACAGAGCATTCCAGCCGTCCATAGACATGGACATGATGTCAGTATTTCCTGCTGACCTTCCTCTGTGGAATGTGAGGGCTCCTGCCCCGTGGGCCCCAGTTGGGAGCAGCACTCCTGGTCCATCTGCCAAGCCAACTGCTTTTCCTCCTTCTCACCTCTCTGCAAAGCATACTTTCCTCACCACAAAAGGGTAGGATAAAAGGAAGGAATGTACCAGCCACATGCCAACCCTCACTCTCCCTCTCTGCAGTGTAAACCTTCCAATTTCTTATAACCCTTTCCCATCTAAAGCCAACTGGTGCATCTCAAATAGCAATATATGATTCTGAAATTAACACTAGAACCTTATTAGTGCAAAACGAAGCCCAGTGTGCTGTAGGCTGAGATGTTTTGGATCATCTAAGGGAGTTTAGTTATTTGAGCACCACAAAGACATTCTCTAAAAACACGTTCTCCTGAAAGGCAGCACTAGACAAAAAGATTAATGATACCTTGTGCTGCTGGGTAATCTCAGGTGGGCCCTTAACTTTTCCAAATCACAGTCTCTCAGGAGGCTGCAGATTAGTGGGTTCCCGTGGCCTCTTTTGAGCTCTGGCACTAGACAAGGTGGTTTATAATGGGAAGGGGCGAAAAGTGAGCTGTGGAGTCTATAGACTTAGTTTGAATTTTGGTGTTTCAAGTTTCCAGGGGTGTGACCTCAAAGAGCACGTTTAACTTATTCTCAGATACCCTATCTGTGAAGAGGGCATGGCAATTTAAGGGTTAATACAGACGATTCAAAATAAAATATTTAAATGATAAATGTTTCAATAAATGATATTAGGACAATTAGTTATCCATTTTGCTAAAACAAAATTCCTTCTCTCTACTCTTTATTTCATGTATTAAAATACACTTCAGAGGATCAAAGATTTCAGTGTAGGCTGGGCACAATGGCCCACACCTGTAATGCCAGAACTTTGGGAGACTGAGGCATGAGGATTGCTTGAGGCTGGGAGTTTGAGACCAGCTTGGGCAACATGGTGAGACCCAGTCTCTACAAAAAAAAAAAAAAAAAAAAAAAAAAAAAAAAAAAAAAAGAAAGAAATTAAACATTTTAGGCTGTAGAGAAAAAAAGAAAAAAAAAAATTAAAATTTCACTGGGCATGGTGGTGCACACCTGTAGTCCAAGCTACTTAGGAGGCTGAAGTGAGAAGATTACTTGAGCCCAGGAGTTTGAGCCTGTGGTGAGCTATGATTGTACCACTGCACTCCAGCTTGAGTGACACAGCAAGACCTTGTCACACACACACACACACAAAAATTAAAATTAAATTTAATAAAAGTTGTTTCAAAAAAAGATTTAAATGTGAAAGAAGAAAGAAGGCACTCCCTCTGTGGTCGCCACTGGCTCTCAGAAGCAGTGCGTGAGCAGGAGGCTCTGCTCTGATCCAGGAGCACTGGCATCTATGAAGAGGGAAACCAAGAAAAATTCTTTCTGCTATCTTTCCCTTCAGTAATGCTTATCTTATGAACACTCAACTGAAAAACCACGCCACCTAAAAGTAGGAAAGATGGCAATTCTAAATAGCAACTATTATCCCAGGGAGACCCCTCAGATATGTAAGGAATCAAGCCATCAATGTACATTTGCTGGATATTATATACCACATCATCTCTATGATTACAGATTTCAAGGATAATTTTTACTCACTTAACAATCTCACTGTAACAGTGACGGATAATATGAAAAATGTGCTTTATCCAGTGCTGCTGATGGGTACACAGACAAGTGCTTGCTGCAGTTATTTCTGAATCTAGCCAGACCCTGGAGTCATGAAGATGATAAACTCTGTGAGAGCAGGGACCATCTCTCTTTCTCGCATTATAGGCACTTGATAAATACTCATGGCTGAAAAAAAAAAAAAAAAAGAAAGAAAGAAAGAGGGAAAGAAAGAGAAAAGCAGGGCAGGACAAAGAAAAGGAAGAGAAAGACAGAAAGTAATAGAAAGCAAAGGTGCATATTTTTATAATCTTAGAATGAAGAAGACCACTCAGGAAAATCTCAATACCTCTCTGGATAAAAAATTCAGAAGGCACTGCAGAAAACAAAGCTAATAAAATATATTTACACTTTTAAACTCTTTGTGGAAAAAAATATGGTAAATAAAAGAAAAACTGGGGGCTGAGAGTTTTCAATTCACTTGACAAAGAGATGATTTCCATAACTACAAAGCATGCTTACCAATGAAAAAGTAGAGAATAGTCCCCAACTTTTGGTAATGGCAGAATAGCCCCCACTGAACTAACCTTTCCACAGGTAACAGCTATAAACTTTAGATAAAATATGGGGGGAAAACCTGCTTGAAGGCACTGGAGTGTGACTAGAAGCAGGCAAACGCTGGAGTTCTTGTGGTGATGGAAATGTCCTGTGCTTCAACTGCACTAATGTTTGAATCCTGATTGTGATGCTGCTCTGTAGCTTTGTGAGTTGACATTGGGGGAGGCTGGGTGAAGAGGACACAGGATCCCTGTGTTACTTCTGTGTGTGAATCAACATATACTTCAAAGTAAAGTTTAATTTTTAAAAAGTCAATTTGGCCGGGCGCAGTGGCTCAAGCCTGTAATCCCAGCACTTTGGGAGGCCGAGGCGGGTGGATCACGAGGTCAGGAGATCGAGACTATCCTGGCTAACACGGTGAAACCCCGTCTCTACTAAAAATACAAAAAAATTAGCCGGGCGTGGTAGCGAGCGCCTGTAGTCCCAGCTACTTGGGAGGCTGAGTCGGGAGAATGGCGTGAACCCAGGGGGCGGAGCTTGCAGTGAGCCGAGATCGAGCCACTGCACTCCAGCCTGGGAGACACAGCGAGACTCCGTCTCAAAAAAAAAATAATAAAATAAAACATAAAAAGTCAATTTATGGCTGGGTGCAGTGGCTCATGCCTGTAATCCCAGCACTTTGGGAGGCCAAGGTGGGTGGATCACAAGGCCAGGAGATCAAGACCATCCTGGCTAACATGGTGAAACCCCGTCTCTACTGAAAATACAAAAAATTAGCCGGGTGTGGTGGTGGGTACCTGTAGTCCCAGCTGCTTGGGAGGCTGAGGCAGGAGAATGGTGTGAACCTGGGAGGCGGAGCTTGCAGTGAGCCGAGATCATGCCCCTGCACTCCAGCCTGGGCAACAGAGCCAGACTCCATCTCAAAAAAAAAAAAAAAGAAAGCCAATTTATGTAATTTATATGATTAGAAAATAAAGGATTAATTCTAACCCTCAACAGATGTATAACAAACATTTGAAAATCAACAACCATTAATGATTAAAGAAAAAACCCAGGAAGCTTGAAATAGAAGGAAATTATCTCATACTGATAATGAACATTCTTAAATACCTAGAGTGAACATGATATTAGTGAAATATCAGTTTCCTCTTAAGATAGGAAACAAGGCAAAATTGACCATTCTAACCATTTCTTTCCACCATTGTCATAGAGGGCATGGTTAGTGCAATATGGCAAGAAAGAAAGCCAGATAAACAAAATCCTCACAGCAAAGGCTGAAGGTCTGTTTACCTCAGCTCCTTTGGTCTAACACATCATGTCCAGATTTCAAGAAAAAATTACAAGGCATGCCAAAAGGCAAAAAATACTGTCAGAAGACACAAAATGAGCATCAGAACCAGCTCAGATATGGTAGAAATTTAGGAATTATCAGATCAGGAATTTAAAATAACTATGATTAATGTGCTAAGGGCTCTAATAATAGAAAAAGTGAACAATATTAAAAAATGAATAGGTAAGATTGAAACGCAAAGAAAGTGTAAAAAGGAAATGCAAGAAATTATAAACACTGTAACAGAAGTGAAGAGTGCGTTTAATGGGTTCATCAGTGGGCTGAGAAGAAAAGAATCATCAGCCTGACATGTGGGTCAAAGAAACCTCAAGATAAATTAAAAAGTATTTTGAACTAAATGAAAATGAAAATGTAACCTATCAAAATTTGTGAGAATCAGTGAAAACAGAGCTTAGAGGGAAATTTACAGCACTGGATGAATATATTGGAAAATAATAAAAATCTAAAGTCAATAACTTAAAATTCCATCTTAAGAAAATAGAAAAAGAAGAGCAAATCAAATGTAAAGTAAGCAGAAAAAAATAATAAAAATCAGAGCAGAAATCAATGAAATTGAAACAGAAAAACAATAAAGAAAATCAATGAAATCAAAATCTGGTTATTTAAAAACATGAATAAAATTGATAAACCTTTAGCCAGACTAGTCAAGAAGAAAAAAAAAAAAAAAGACACAAACCTCTAACATTAGAAATGATAGAGGGACATCACTATAGATCCCATGGACATTAAAAGGATAATAAATGAATATAGTGGGCCGGGCGCGGTGGCTCAAGCCTGTAATCCCAGCACTTTGGGAGGCCGAGACGGGCGGATCACGAGGTCAGGAGATCGAGACCATCCTGGCGAACACGGTGAAACCTCGTCTCTACTAAAAAAAATACAAAAAACTAGCCGGGCGTGGTGGCGGCGCCTGTAGTCCCAGCTACTCGGGAGGCTGAGGCAGGAGAATGGCGGGAACCCGGGGGACGGAGCTTGCAGTGAGCTGAGATCCGGCCACTGCACTCCAGCCCGCGACAGAGCCAGACTCCGTCTCAAAAAAAAAAAAAAAAAATGAATATAGTGAACAACTCTATACCCAGAAATTTGATATCTAGATGAAACTGACTAGTTACTTGAAAGACACAATCTACCAAAACTCACACAAGGAGAAATAGATTATCTTAATAGACATATTTATTACAGAAATTGGATTGATAATTGATAATCTTCCCAAAGACAAAACACCAAGACTAGAAAGGCTCACCGGTGAATTCTACCAAACATTTAAGGAAGAAATTATACCATTTTTCTACCATCTGCTCCAGAAAACAGAAACAGAGAAAATACTTCCTAATTCATTCTATAAGGCCAGCATTACCCTAATATCAAAATCAAAGACAGTACAAGAAAGGGAAACTAAGGACCAATATCTCTCACGAACATAGATGCAACAGTTCTCAACAAAATATTAGCAAATTAAATTCAACAATGTATAAAAAAAATTCTGCACCATGATCAAATGGGCTTTATTCCACTTATGCAAGGCTGGTTCAACATCCAAAATTCACTAGTGAAATTAACCACATCAACAGGCTAAAGAAGAAAAATCATATGATCATATCAGTAGATGAATAAAAAGCATTCGACAAAAATCCAACACCCAATCATGAAACAGACTCTCAAAAAACTAGGAATAGAGGAGAACTCCCTCAATTTGACAAAGAACATCTGCAAAAACCTCAGTTAACATCATACTTAATGGTGAGAAACACTTTTCCCCCAAGATTAGGAAAGGGCAGAGATGTTTCTTTTCACTTGCTCCTATTCAACATCATATTAAAATGCAGTAAGACAAGAAAAGTAAATAAAATGTATGCAGATTGGGATAGAAGACATAAAATTTTATTTGTTTGCAGATGACATGATTGTTTAGACAGAAAATGCCCAAAAATCAACAATTTTAAAAACCCCTCCTTAAACTAATAAGTGATTATAAGAAGGTTGCAGGATCCAAAGACTATAAATAAAATATCAATTGCATTCCAATATACCAGCAATGAACAACTGAAATTTAAAATTTTAAAAATACCATTTATAGTAGCCCCAAGTTAAAAAAGGAAAAATATGTAGGTGCAATCTAACAAAATATGTATAAGATCTATATAAGGAAAACTACAAAACTTTAATGAAATAAATTTTTAAAATCCAAGAAAATGGAGAACTATTCCATATTCAGGGATAGGAAGACTCAGTATTGTCAAGATGCCAGTTCTTCCCAACTTGCCATAGAGTCAATATATTCCATTCAAAATCCCAGCAAGTTATTTTGTGAATACTAGGAAACTGATTTTAAAGTTTATGTAGAAAGGCAAAAGACCCAGAATAGCCGACACAATACTGAAGAAAAAGAAAGTCACAGAACTGATACTACCTGACTTCAAGACTTACTATACAGCTGTGGTAATCAAGACTGTGGTGCTGGTGAAATAATAGACAAATGGATCATTGGAGCAGAACAGAAAGTCCAGAAAAAGACCCACACAAATATAGTCAACTGATGTTTGAAAAGAAACGAAGACAGTTCAAAAGAGAAATGATGGTCTTTTCAACAAATGGTGCTGGAACAATTGGATATCCACATGCAAAGTTTAAAAAGTGAAATTAGGCCGGGCGCGGTGGCTCAAGCCTGTAATCCCAGCACTTTGGGAGGCGGAAACGGGCGGATCACGAGGTCAGGAGATCGAGACCATCCTGGTTAACACAGTGAAACCCCGTCTCTACTAAAAAATACAAAAAACTAGCCCAGCGAGGTGGCCGGCGCCTGTAGTCCCAGCTTCTCTGGAGGCTGAGGCAGGAGAATGGCGTAAACCCGGGAGGCAGAGCTTGCAGTGAGCTGAGATCTGGCCACTGCACTCCAGCCTGGGTGACAGAGCGCGACTCCGTCTCAAAAAAAAAAAAAAAAAAAAAAGTGAAATTAGGCCGGGTGCGGTGGCTCACGCCTGTAATCCCAGCACTTTGGGAGGCCGAGGCAGGCGGATCACGAGGTCAGGAGATGGAGACCATCCTGGCTAACACGGTGAAACTCTGTCTCTACTAAAAATACAAAAAATTAGCCGGGCGTGGTGGCGGGCGCCTGTAGTCCCAGCTTCTGGGAGGCTGAGGCAGGAGAATGGTGTGAACCCGGGAGGCGGAGCTTGCCGTGAGCCGAGATCGCCCCACTGCACTCCAGCCTGGGCGACAAAGCGAGACTCTGTCTCAAAAAAAAAAAAAAAAAAAAAAAGTGAAATCGGATCCTGATTCTACACGATCATAGACCTAAATGTAAAATGCAAAACTATAAAACCCCTAGAAGATAATATAGGAGAAAATCTAAATGACCTTGGGTATGGCAATAACTTTTTAGATACAACACCAAAGGCATGATCCTGTTGATGACAAAAACTAAACTCTGCAAATATTTTAAAAGGGTTTTTCTGAGCCAGTGTGAGTGACCATGGCCTGGGAAACAGTCTTAAGAGGTCCTGAGAAAGTGTGTCTGAGGTGGTCAGGTTCCGGTTTGGTTTTATACGTTTTAGGGAGACAGAAGTTACAAGCAAAGGCATAAATCAATACAAGGAAGGTATATATTGATTGATCCCAGAAAGGTGAGACATTGTGAAGCAGGGACTTACAGGTCATAAGTGAATTCAAAGATTTTCTGTTTGGCAGTTGGTTGAAAGAGTTAAGCTTTGTCTAAGGACTTGAAGTCAGTAGAAAGAAATTCTTGAGTTAAGATAAGGGGGGTTGTGGAAGCCAAGGTTCTTGTTATGCAGATGAAGCCTCCAGATAGCAGGCTTCAGAGAGAATGGATGGTGAAGGTTCCTTTTTGGACCTTGAAAGTTGTCAGAGTCTCAGTTAATCTCTCCTAGATCTGGGGAAGGCCTGGTTGTATTAATGGAGATTCTCTACGGATGCAGATTTCTGCTACAAAAGGTGACTTTGCAGGGCCATTTACAAATATGTCAAAGAAATATACCATGGTACAAAATATTTTCATTGTCTTCAGGGTTTGCTATCTGTTATGTGATGCTATGCCAGAGTCGGTTAGCATTTGGTATCTTACTGCCACAGAGTCTTCTCTGTCAGTCTCATGATCTCTATTTTAATGTAAATGTTGGTTAGCTGTGCCTAAACCCCAACAGGGAGAGGTTATAATGAGGTGTGTCTGACCTCTCTTCCCATCATGGCCTGGAATTTAATTTTTCAGGTTTCTCTGGGATCCTGTTGGCCAAGAGGGGTCTGTTCAGTCAGTTGGGGGGCTTAGGATTTTATTTTTGGTTTACAATTCATAAAATAAAAAATTGATAAGCTGGACTCCATCAAAATTAAAAACTGCTCTGATAAAGACATTGTTGAGAGAATGAAAGGACAAGCCACAGACTAGAAGAAAATATTTGCAAAACACATACCTGATAAAGGAATGGAACTTAAAATGTACAAGACTCTTAAAATTTGACAATAGGAAAAAAACAATCCAGTCAAAAAGTGGGCCAAAGATCTGAATAGACACCTCACCAAAGAAAATATACAGATGGCAATTACACCCATGAAAAGATGCTGCACATCATATGTCATTTGAGAATTACAAATTAAAACAACAATGAGGCCAGGTCCATGGCTCACTCTTGTAATCCCAGTACTTCAGGAGGCCAGGGCAGGAGATTGCTTGAGGCAATGAACTCAAGACCAGCCTTGGCAACACAGCAAGACACCATCTGTCAAAAAATTTAAAAATTAGCCAGGCATGGTGGCATGCACCTGTGGTCCTGGCCACTCAGAAGGCTGAGGTGGGAGAATTGCTTGAGCCCAGGAGATTGGGGCTGCGGTCAGCCATGATCATGCCACTATACTCCAACCTGAATGACACAGCAAGACTCCATCTCAAACAAACACAAACAAACAAACACCACAATGAGCTACTACTACACACCTGTTAGAATGGCTAAAGTATAAAATATGAACACCAAATGCTAGGGAGGATTAGGAGCAACAGAAACTCTTGTTCACTGCTGGTGGGAATGCACAATGTTGCAACTGCTTTGGAAAACATTTGGCAGTTTCCTATAAAACTAAGCATACCTTTACCACATATATATAATGAAAACAAACCAAACTGTCTTCTCCTACCATACTGTCAACACAGAACACTCTGGTCCTCAAAATGTGGAGGGGCTTTCTCCACACACCTGTAATTGCCTGACGGGTTCTTCCTGCCTGCCATACAGACAAAATCAATTCACTGAGACCATGGCATTGTAGTAGAGAAAGAGTTTAATTGATATGAGACTGGCCCACATGGGAGAACTGGAGCTATCCGTGAAATCAGTCTCTCCAAAGGCTTAGAGGCTAGGGTTTTTATGGACAGTTAGGTGGACGGGGGGCTATGGAATGGCTGCTGCTAACTGATTGGGGATGAAATCACAGGAGTGTGGAAAACAGTCCTCATGTGCTGAGTCTGCCTCTGGGTTGGGCCACAGGATCAGCCTAGTCATGAGACAGGAGTCCAGGCGGGATCAATCTAAAAACATCTCAAAAACCAATCTTAGGTTCTACAGTAATGATGTTATCTATAGCAGCGGTCCCCAAACTTTTTAGCACCAAAGACAGGTTTTGTGGAAGACAATTTTTCCACAGACCAGGGGGTGTGGGGGAAGGTGTTGGGATGAAACCATTCTACCTCAGATCATCAGGCATTGGATTCTCATAAGGCGCTCACAACCCTAGATCCCTTACATGTGCAGTTCACAATAGGGTTTGCACTCCTATGAGAATCTAATGACACCGCTTATCTGACAGGAGGCAGGGCTCAGGCGGTAATGCTTGCTCGCCTGCCGCTCACCTGCTGTGCCTCCTGGTTTTTAACAGGCCATGGACTGGTACCTGTTGGGGACCCCAATCTGTAGAAGCAATTGGTAAAGACACAAGTCTTGTGACCTCTGCTCACATGACTCCTGAGCAGTAAGGGGTTGTAGAAAGCATGCCTACGTTTCAGCAGAGTTCAGTTCCTCCCATAATCCTATTCTTGTACCTTTCAATAATCTTACAAAGGCAATTTTCAGTCCTTGAGCAAGGAGGGAGTTAGTTTTAGGGAGGGACTATTATCATCCTTGCTTTCAAGTTGAACTATAATTCCTCCTGAAGTTAGCTCGGCCTACACCCAGAAATGACCAAGGCCAGCTTGGAGGTCAGAAGCAAGATGGAGTCAACAATGTTAGAATTCTCTCACTGTCACAATTTTGCAACGGTGTTTTCACACCAAGCAATTCTCCAGTGCACACCAACAGAGTGACCCATAATTCAATTTAATTCTGACACTAACTAAAGTTAGCACAGATGCCACAGGTTGAGGTATTTGCCTCACAAGATGGCCCTTATTTCCAATGCCAATTGCAAGTCCCAGGTCATTTCACCTGTGCTTCCAACCTTCTGGCTATTAATGGAGGGTTCTCCTGGCCCTCCTTGTGTTAGATTACTTGCTAGAATGGCTCACAGAACTCAGGGAAAAACTTTACTTATGTTCACTGACGCATGATAAAGGGATGTAAATGAATAGCCAGTTGGAAGAGATGCATGGGGAGAGGCGCGTGGGAAGAGGTGCAGAGCTTCCACACCCTCTGTGGGCACCACTCCAGGGACCTCCATGTACTCACCAACCAGAAGCTCTCTGAATTTTGTCTTTTTGGGTTTTTATGGAGGCTACCATGTAGGCATGATTTGTTAAATCACTGGCCATTGGCGATCAACTTGACCTTCAGCCTTCTCCCCTCCCTAGAGTTGGGGATGAGACCACAAGTTCCAACCCTTTATGCACATGGCTGGTTCCTCTGGTGACCTGCTCCATCCTGAGGCTGTCCAGGCATCCCCAGCCCCCAGTCATCTCATTAGCATACAAAAGACGCTTGTCACTCCACAGATTCCAAGGCTTTAGGAGCTGTGTGTCTGGGAAATGGGAAAAGGACCAAACGTACATCACAAGATCATGCCATGCAACCCAGAAATCATGTTCCAAGAGATTACCCAAATGAGTTCAAAACCACACAATGTGCACACAAATGTTTATAGCAGCTTTATTCATAATTGCCAAACTTGGAAGCAGCCAGATGACCTTTCATGGGTGAATGGATAAGCAAACTGGTTCACCCAGACAATGGAATACTAGCCAGTGACAAAACAACACGCACTGCCAAGCCTAGAAAAGACATGAGGGAACTGTAGCTGTGTTTGCTAAGTGAAAGGAGCCAATCCGAAATGGCTGCACACTCTGTGATTCCAACCATATGATATTTTGGGAAAAGCAAAACTATGGAGTCAGTAAGAGATGAGTGGTTACCAGGGGTGAGGGAGGAGGGAGGGGTGAATTGGGAGCACAGATATTTTAAAGCAGTGAAGCGGCTGCGATGCTAGAATGGCGGACACAGCCATTACATATCCATCCAACACACAGAGTAGGTGTAGTGCAGACCATGGAGTTTGGGTGACAGTAATGTCTCAGTGTAGCTTCACCTATTATAACAAGTGGGTCACACTCATGGAAGCTGTCATTTGTTTATTATTATTGTTTTAGAGACAGGGTCTCACTCTGTCACCCAGGCTGGAGTGCAGTGGTGTGATCTCAGCTCACTGCAGCCTTGACCTCCCGGGCTCAAGCAATCGGCCTCCCAAGTAGCTGGGAGTACAGGCACGCACCACGCTAGCTAATTTGTGGGGGTTTTTTGTTGTTTGTTTGTTTGTTTGTTTTTATAGAGATAGGGTCTTACTTTGTTGCCCAGGCTGGTCTCAAACTCCTGGCCTCCAGTCATCCTCCCACCTCGGCCTCCCAGTGTTGGGATTATAGGTGTAAGCCACCAAGCCCAGCCTGCAAGCTCTTAGGGAAAACTGTGGGGGTGAGGAGAGAACACATGGGGACTCTGTGCTTTCTACTCAATTTTTCTGTTACCAACCTAAAGGAAGAAACTGAGGCAAAACTAATGTAATTTATTTGTGCTGAGCTGAGGATGGCTTTCCCTGACATATGCCCAGCTTGCCTTGGGGAGTGCCCCCTGGGCCCTTCGTTGCAAGCAGGTTTTCAAAGGCAAAAAGGGGGTTCAGGGACTGGCCTGACACCAAGTTGTTCATCAGGAATTCTTTTTTTTTTTTTTTGAGACGGAGTCTTGCTCTGTCGCCCAAGCTGGAGTGCAGTGGCGCGATCCTGGCTCACTGCAAGCTCCGCCTCCTGGGTTCACGCCATTCTCCTGCCCCAGCCTCCCGAGTAGCTGGGACTACAGGCGCCCGCCACTGCGCCCGGCTCATTTTTTGTATTTTTAGTAGAGACGGGGTTTCACCGTGGTCTCCATCTCCTGACCTTGTGATCCGCCCGCCTCGGCCTCCCAAAGTGCTGGGATTACAGGCATGAGCCACCGCGCCCGGCCAGGAATTCTTACCAGGAGCAAGTGTGTTAGTGACAGGATGGTGGCCAGGCCCGCCTCTCCCCTCGTGATGGTCATCGTCCTCGAAATACAAGGAGGCAGCAGGACCCCCCAGGGTCCAGGTTCAGTCTTTGGAGATGCAGTCCAAGGGTCTATCTGCAGAGCCTCCATTCATGCAGACCAACATGGAACAGGACTCATGGGGGCACACATATCCGCCTTCCCATCAACCAGATTCATGTGTATTCCCGTCCGGCTCTGAGTCACACCCAGTCTAGCGCTTTCCCTGGAGGAACACCTACCATCCTCACAGCAGGGACCTCCAAGGATGGCCCAAGCATTGGTTTCCTAGTGATACTGCTTGTTCCTGCTCGGAAACTCCTTTTCCATGGTGGTGAGATATTGAACTTGACTCATGGAATAGAAGCTCCCCGGGATGCCACCACTGTTTGAAATAGCAGCTCCTCGAATTACCTTTGTTATGCTTCTAATGCCAGGGTCCAAAGAAGCCCTCTGTTGCCACCAGATGCATTTTGAACCCAGTTCATTCAGAAACCATGGTTGGTGGTCATCATCTACTTGTGTTTTGAGAAACCACAAAGTTAAACTGCAGCTCTTCAGTTATGGTCTTTTCATATTATTTGAGAATGTGAAACTTATGCTGTGTGTCCCTGCTTTTATGTCATGAACACAGCCTGCTCTGTATGGTGCCTAACTCTCCTGTGACCCCTGGGCTTTCCTCATGTTTAATGTTCTGGTTTTCTCCTTCCTTGAGGTCCCTGTGGCCTCTTCAAGGTCCTGTCTTCCTCCCATCTATTCTTTGTGTTTCTGTACTGACTGATGCATTTATTTTGCCTTTCCTAACTAAGTATTCCTCACTCTGTCCTTGATAGAGGGGAGAAGGGAGAGCAAAGAAGTTAAATTTACTTCAGGGCATCAAAATGAATGTCTACTTAATAACTTTGTAAAATGTAAAGTGATATATATATAATTATAAAGTAGTGTTAATTTTACCTAATAATTACAGTTAAAAAATATATCATTGGTTTACAGAAGTAACACTGCCTAGTGATGAGCTGTATATTGTTGAGCTGTGGGCATGGGTTATGGGGTCCAGCATACAGCATTGTGGGGTTCATTTGCATCTGTTCCAAGAGATGAACCCACAGCTCAAGGGGGAGTGGGAAGTGGCTGCGGTCTCTCTCTTTTTTTTTTTTTTTTTTGAGATGGAGTCTTGCTCTGTTGCCCAGTCTGGAGTACAGTGGCATGATCTCGGCTCACTGCAACCTCCACCTCCTGGGTTCAAGCAGTTCTCCTGCCTCAGCCTCCCGAGTAGCTGGGACTACAGGCACCTGCCACCATGCCCGACTAATTTTTGTATTTTTAGTAGAGACGGGGTTTCACCATATTGGTCAGGCTGGTCTTGAACTCCTGACCTTGTGATCTGCCCACCTTGGCCTCCCAAAGTGCTGGGATTACAGGCATGAGCCACTGCATGTAGCCAGCGGTCTCGTTTTAATGTCTCCCAGGGCCTGATATTTTTAAAGGGCTCAAATTCCTCTGATAAGAAAAACTTATATTGGCCGGGCGCGGTGGCTCAAGCCTGTAATCCCAGCACTTTGGGAGGCCGAGGCGGGTGGATCACGAGGTCAGGAGATTGAGACTATCCTGGCTAACATGGTGAAACCCCGTCTCTACTAAAAATACAAAAAACTAGCCGGGCGTGGTGGCGGGCGCCTGTAGTCTCAGCTACTTGGGAGGCTGAGGCGGGAGAATGGCGTGAACCCGGGAGGCGGAGCTTGCAGTGAGCTGAGATCACGCCACTGCACTCCAGCCTGGGAGACACAGCGAGACTCCGTCTCAAAAAAAAAAAAAAAAAAAACTTATATTGAAGCAAAGACTGCTTCTGAGTAAGAACAACAGAAGCAACCACAGTGCCTGGAAGATTGGGGTTCTAAAAAGTGACTTCTTACATGAACTTTTAGGTTTTATTATTTTATTATCTATGGCTGGTAGCATTTAGTGACTGATCTGAACGTGCTTTGAAACATACACTATGGCACAAAAACAGAATTCCAATTACAATAAATGATGGGAAGAGAATGTGTGGCCTGGGAAGACTTGCACCTTGTCTGCCTTGGGGTTATGTCCTCAACTCTAACCCCCGTGGCATATATTTGTGTAACTCGCACGCTTGGGAGAGCACACCTGCCTAATGTCCACACCCCACCTTCCTGGAACCTGTGGATTGCTTGCTTACACCGTACCAGGGACTCTGCATAGGGAACTCGGTGATGAATCTTGAGATGGGAGATGCTCCTGATGACCTGGTGGTGCCCAGGTAACCTGCAGGGTCCTCCTAAGGATGGAAAGGCTTGAGGCAGAGACTGAACACTGCTGTGCTGGGCTGTGAGGATGGGGTAAGGGGCAGGAACCAAGGGAGGCAGAGATGGACCTCCCAGTGCCTCCCGACAGAGCCTAGCGGCAACGCTGTCATTTCAGAACTGTAAAACAACAGATTTGTGTTGTTTTAAGTCAATAATAACAACAACAACAAAGTCAGGCTAATTCTTTCTTTCATTCAATAAATATTGAATGTGGACCATGTGCCCACGATGCTGGGAGTGAGGAAATGGCTGTGGAGGACATGGCCGGACACCTGCACTTGGGCAATGCAGCTCACAGCTGCACCGAGACTCACAGAGCCTCCTGCAGAAGCAGCAGAGGCCTTCACCCTCAGGGGCCAGGGGCCAGGGGGTGGTGGGTGGAGAGAGCAGCAGGCGCTGGCCGGGCCCTGGGATGGCCAGGTAGCAGGGAGCATGCAGACCCTCCCTAAGAAACCCAGCACCCCACTGTCCTCCTGGCTGCTGGCACCCCCAGGTGCTGCCCCCACTGCCCACCATCGGGCACCCTACTGGTCACTAGGCCTCCTCAGCGCATGAGGGTTCTGTGAAGAGGGGTCGCGTGCCCCTCAGCCAGCATTCCCGGGGTTTGGGACCCCGGACCTTCCAGAGGAATCACCCTCCTATGCCAGAGCCCGGCCTCCAGGGAGACGCTGGCGTGAATCTACCCCTGGCCTGCCTGGGAGGGGATAGGGCTCTGAGCCTGGTCTGGGCTGTCCGCCTGGGCATAAGCATCACAGCCACTGCCAGGGGAGGGCGAACCTGGCCAGAGGCCCCACCGTGTGCTGTGGAGCCAGCCCCTCCACAGCCCCGTCCATGTGGGACAGGCCTGGTGTTCCCTGGCCACTTTCGGTCGCTCACACCGCCGAGTGCTGGAGCCTGGCCAGGAGGGGGTCAGGGGACAACCGCATGCGTCCCAGTTCTCCCGAGGGCAAGGCGGGGCGCTGTCCAGGAAGAAACCCTGTGGAGGGAGGGGAGCGCACCTCAACGTTTCTTCCTTCCACTCTTGCAGGAAAATTTGGGGGGAATGTTAAGGCAGAAAGAGTGACCCTGTTCCTTTTTTTGGTAACTCCATTCACTCCACTTCAACCATAAGAATCCCAACCAGGAAACTTACCAAGCATCACAAACCACCTGGAAAAGCAACACCACACAGCCTACATTCGGGGCCGCTGAGGAGACATATACCCGGCCACTGAGGGGACGCACGCGGGGGCGCTGAGGGATGTGAGGTTGCTGAGGGATGCACGCGGGGCCGCTGAGGGGTGTGGGGGCTCTGAGGGGGTGCACACGGGGGCGCTGAGGGGACGCATGCGGGGATGCTGAGGGACGTGGGGGGCGCTGAGGGACGTGGGGGCGCTGAGGGACGTGGGGGCGCTGAGGGACGTGGGGGGCGCTGAGGGGACGCACGGGGGGGCGCTGAGAGACGTGGGAGTGCTGAGGTGACGCTGAGGGGACGCACGGGGGGGCGCTGAGAGACGTGGGAGTGCTGAGGTGACGCTGAGGGGACGCACGGGGGGGGGCGCTGAGAGACGGAGTGCTGAGGTAACGCAGGCGGGGGGCGCTGAGGGGACGCACGGGGGGGCGCTGAGAGACGTGAGAGTGCTGAGGTAAGGCAGGCGGGGGACGCTGAGGGGACTCATGCGGGGGGCACTGAGGGACGTGGGGGCGCTGAGGGACGTGGGGACGCTGAGGTAGCGCACGCGGGCCACAATCGGCCAAGGATGAGACCATTAGAACATCTGCAGTGGGTTGAAACGCCTCAAATACAGTAAGATCCAGGAGTTATAACGATACAAAAAATAGCAACAATGACCTAAGTCACCTTTGGACATGCTAAAAACCAACTGTACCTCAGGATGACCAAATAGTTGATGAGGAAAAACCCCTCTTCAGAAAAGTATTACAGCTCACAGGTGAAGAAAGGAGACACAAAATCGAAGCATCTTCCCTCCGAAGCCCCACAATGGAATCACGGGTGCCAGGAGACGGCCAGGCACATGGCTGAGCTGGCACCTTAGGGGGAGGGTACCAGGGCCATGGGGTCCCTGGTTGCTTGCCTCAGATGCGGCCAGCAAGGGAGGCACGACATGGGGCTGTTGAGTGAATGTGTGAGAGGCTGCGGGTCCCCATGGTCCAGCCACTAGCGGCCTTGCAGCATCATAGGAGTCTGAGGTCTGTGCGGGCAGAGAGCGAGCTCCGGTGTTGTGTTCCCGCCAAAACTGGCCGCGAATCGCAGATAATGACGCCGGGACCCGCGCCTGTGCAGGAGAGACAGGGGTGTGGGGAGGATGCCGGCAGCCCAGAGCAGAGTCCAGACCTGGGGACACCGCGGGACAAAAGACAAGTCACAAGAGGAAGAAGTGGAGCGAGCCAAGAAATTTTTCCTGGTTGGGAAAAAAACAGAGTCTTAAAAATTCTGTGAGATGCCAGGGAGTCCTGGGCACTGATATCTGGCAGCATTAAGGAGTCACCATGGATTATTTTAGGCATAAATATGGAACTGGGGTTGGGTAGGGTGTTTGGTTCTTATCTTTGAGAATACTTTCTGAAGTGTTTATGGATAAAATAATATGATGTCTGGAACTGGTTTAAAATAGCCCAATGAGGAAGCGGGTGGGGTGCTCGCCTTGGCAGGAACATGGGGCCATTGTGCTGGTCTCTCCCCGCGTTGTGTTGGAACTCTTTATAAACAGCACTAGCGAGAGACGGCAGCCTGCCCTGTGCCTGCCCTGAGGTCACCCTCACTGAATTTGGCTCCCTCCAGCCCAGCTCTCACAGGGTCCCAAGTGGCTTCAGCCAGTGTCCTGTGCAGACTTCTTCCTGAAGGAACACTGAGTCCTCACGGTGGGATTTCCTGCGGTGATTCTTTGGTCTCAGAGGCCTGAGGGACACACATGTTTGAAAATCTTCTCCATTTCCATCTGTATGATTTTCGCCTTCATTCTCTTCTCCTATTAAATGGAGGCCATCAGCATGCTTAGACACGCCTGCCAGCTTTAAGAGTTTAGGGCTAAACAAATGAAGCACACATGCACTTCAAAGACTTTGAGAGGAAGGCCCAGTGTACACAGAGGTCCCAGGAACCCTGAGCTTCCCCAGGATGCCCATCCTGAGCCTTCGGGGGGCATCTAACCCACTCAAACCCCAAACACTCGTCCTTCCCCCATCACAAGGAAAGACAGGCATGGTACCCCACCCATCAGCGGTGTTGTTGCTGAATCTGGCAGCCACTGTGTTTGTCAGACCTGCCTGCCTTGTTCAGCAGGGAAACCACTTGCTATGATGAATGGAGCTGCATGCGAAACTTAGATAAGCAGGCGGGTCGAAAACACCTCCCTTGCCAGCATTCCAGTTTTCTTGCTTGGCCCAAGAACCTGGTTTCACTTTGGAAAGGTGGAAGGAGTGTGGGGCGACCTTGTTGCCATTTTCAGGCATGGCTGGGCTCTCACACAGTCACTCTTAGAACAGGCATGTCCCTGCCTGGAGGCCAGTTCCTCTTGGGTTGTGGGAACCAAGCCCAAAAATGTCAAACAAGTGACAAAACCTTTTGGGTAATTTTCCTCTACCTCAAAAAACACCCGGCCGCTTCTTCTCCCCAGATGTTAAAGGTCCTTTTATTAGCATTGTCCTATTGTGTTTTTTCATCTCTCAGACACAGACACAGGAAGCATCAACTCTGAGGCTTTGGCCAGGATGTGAGCCCGACTTTTGCAGCCCCAACTGGCAGGCTGACCTCATGTGAACTCCCTGGCGGTGGCATCCTGGAGACACCCACATGGCTGAGCTGGCACCATAGGGTAAGGGTACCAGGGCCATGGGGACCCTGGTTGCTTGCCTCAGATGCGGCCAGCAAGGGAGGCATAACATGGGGCTGCTGAGTGAATGTGTGAGAGGCTGCGGGTCCCCACGGTCCAGCCACCAGCGGCCTCGCAGCATCATAGGAGTCTGAGGTCCAAGACACCGGACTCACATCTCAATCCTGCCCTGTGCTGCTCAGGGCCAAGTCTAAGCTGCTGTGAAAAAGAGGCCCCCACATGCAGCGGCTGCCACAGAACACGGTCATCTGTTTTTCATGCACACTGTAGACCTGGTCATTCCGGCCAGAGCCCCAGGTTTTGTTGCTCTTCCAGGGCACATTCTGGGCCGTGTGCTGGAGGCTGGGCTGTGGGCTCCTCTGAGGAGGTAGAGGGATGCGCACCAGGGCCCGCGTATTGAGGCTCGGCCCCCGTCCCATCACCTCTACTCTGGTGAGGCCACTCCCTGCAAAGGCAGCTGTCTGCTCCTGCCTGGAGCTGCCCCCGGACCACACAGCATCCAGGAGATGAATGCACTTCCAGCCTCGCCACCCTGGGGAGATGTACAGCTGAGGTGGCAACTTCGGAGCAAGCAGGGTGGAGATGCTTCCCTCGAGGTCTCTCCCAGCCCTGCTGCCCTGTCACTCAAGGTATGGGTTGGTTGTGTTCCCCAAAAATACATGTTAAAGTCTGAGTCCCCCACACCTCAGAATATGACATCATTTGGAAATAAGGTCATTGCAGATCTAATTACCATAGTGCCCCCTTATCCTGGGGAAAATGTTTCAAGACCCTGGTGGATGTCTGAAACCTCAGATAGTACCTAACCTTACATACACTGTGTTTTTTTCCCATGTCTACAAACTTATGATAAAGTTTAATTTATAAATGAGGCACAATAAGAGATTAATAACAATGATAAAATAGAACAATTATAACAATATACTGTAATACAAGTTATGTGAATGTGGTCTCTCACTCTCAACATATCTTATTATACTGTACTTTCCCTTCTTGTGATGATGTAAAGTGCTGTAAAATGCCACATGGTGAGATAAAGGGAGGGGAGAGATGCAGGCATTGTGATGTAGATGGAAAATTCCAGAAATAGACAATTCTTTGGTGTTCAGTTGTATGCTGTTCCAAGCCATCCCATCCAAGCCTGGGTTGCCATTGGCCACTTGGCAGCCAACCCAGTGACCAAATGGGCTGTGGTGTCACAGTGCTTGTGTTCAGGTCACCTTTCTTTTACTCAATAATGCCCCCAAAGCACAGGTGTAGCCATGTAATATTTGTGAAGCGTGGTTGACTATGAGTGACTAAAACCCAGAAAAGTGAGACTGAAGACAACAAGGACCACTGTAATTAGGATTAAGTCATGACTGTGTCCTTATAAGAAGAGGGGTGACACAGGAGCCCATGTGGTGGTGGAGACAGAGATGGAAGCTGTGAATCCACAAACCCGGGAGTACCTGGAGCTTTGGAGGCTGGGGAGGCAGGAAGGACCCTCCCAGCTGTTGGGGGAGCACAGCCCTGCTGGCACCTTGATTTTGGACTTCAGGCCTCCAGAGCTGAGAGAAGATACATTTCCGTGGTTTTGAGCTCCCTGGTTTGTGGTACTTTTCCAACTGCCCCAGGACACTGCTGTGCCAATGCCTTTGACCTTCAAGGTCGCATTCTGGCTGATGGAGGTGACAGGCGTCCCGGCTCCACTGCCCTTGGGCTCCCGCTCTGACTGGCCTGTGCTGAAAAGTTAAAAATAGCTCTGCATATATTGAAATAGTTATGTCAATTCTAAAGGCTCACACAGCTGCTATAAGTGTCTTGGATACTCTTCAAAATAATATTTATAGGCCTCTCCAAGCTCTGTCGAACTAGCTTTTTATCATTAATTAAAGCCAAGCTCATCTGTTTGTTTACAAGTTGGACTTGGCACACTTCAGCACTTAACAGGAGATGAAAACTGCAGTTTGTTCAATTTCCTTTTAATAATTTTGTTTACATTTTTGCCAGCACTCATAATCTGGGTTCAGTTTCTGCCAGCACTGATTTGGTTTATTCCACATGGCTTGGGCCACTGCGGGACTCCATTTGTTCCAGGGCCACCTTCCTGTTACCTTTTACTGTTTCCTGAGTCAGCAAGAAAGACAGATCCGCCTGAAGACTCCAGCACTCTCCTCAGCTGCAGCCCCCACAGAGCTCCGCAAAGTCCTTTCCCCCACAGGATGGATCTGAGGCACCCACCATTAGAAAAAAGGAGTGGAGAAATGATATGCAGGAAGAAGGTCCATCCTGATTCACCAATCGCATGGATGCACTTTCCTACCAGGCTAGGAGGGAGGAAAGTGGAGCCCCACCCTGACTGCTAAGCTGTTTGCTTTGGTGTCACGAAAAACAGTTCAGCTTCCCAAATCAGAGAGGAAAAGGTTTTCAGGGGGTCCCTTATTTCTATTATGTAAGCTTTAAATAACAAAGTAGACCTCTGGGGCCAATGTGGGTGTGTGATGACGGTTTTGTGGGATTCTCCCCATAGGCCCATCAGACAGCCTCACTTTCTGGGTCTCAGTGGGCCCAGGTGTGACACAGCTCCTCCAGAAATGATGACAGCCCTGGCGACCAAGGACTCTCTGTGCCACTGGGTTTGTGCTCAGAAGTATATTCAATGATTTCCCCAGAAAATTCCAAGTCACCTCCTAATACTGTTTGTGAAAACTAAATGAACTGTCGTGGTCTTCTTCAGGGACAGTTTGCTAGGAAGGCTGGTTATTGGCATAATTTTCCAAATCAATGAACTAAGTTATAAAACTTTCTCCAAGGCCCTGATGGCTGTTACAGAGACAGAAAAGTGAATGGTCAGAAAGAAGTGTGAAAATTCACCCAGTATTGGCAGGCCAAGGCAGGTGGATCACAAGGTCAGGAGATCGAGACCATCCTGGCTAACACAGTGAAACCCCGTCTCTACTTAAAAAATACAAAAAATTAGCCGGGCGTGGTGGCAGGCGCCTGTAGTTCCAGCTACTCAGGAGGCTGAGGCAGGAGAATGGCGTGAAACCTGGGAGGCAGAGCTTGCAGTGAGCCGAGATTGTGCCACTGCACTCCAGCCTGGGCGACGGAGCAAGACTCCATCTCAAAAAAAAAAAAAATCCACCCAGTAGACACAGCAGCCCTAACCGCCTCTGCAATTAGGCCTTTCTCAGTCCAAGACAAACAACCAAACGGCACACAGGCCTTCATCCTTGGCTGTGACGGATACTCGTCCGTGTGGAGGGCCAGGCCTGTTTCTCCCATCACTAATGGAAGCCTCTCTGAGTTTCTATAAAAGTCTCCCCCTCAGAAGGGGCTCTCTGGAGATTTTAAATTATGTTGGTTAGGATAGTAATACATGCTTTTGCTTAAAAATCAATAGGTGCAGAAATAAAAGCATAAAGTACAAAGTGGGTTTCCCCTCTTTGGCCAGAGGGAATGCTGTCAGCAGGTCAGCCCTGACACCGCCGCTCACTGCTTGAGGAGCCTGTGTCTTTCCTTATGTACGGGGATCATGCCACGGCCACCCCTCCACACGAGAGTGGGGGCACCGACTAAGGCCAGAGCCAGGCACCGGAAAGGCGCAGTGGCCCCTCTACCTTACAATGGTGTCGCTAGGACCCACGTGCATTTGGGGCCCTACATCAAAGCTCCCCAGGCACTCCCCTTGAAACGATTTTGCTTATAGCTCACCTCCAGGAAGGGCCCTTCCCTAGAGAACAGTAGGACACGCTGTCCCTCAGGCTCTGGGAAAGCAGCCATTATCCTGGAAACCAGGACTCCTAGGACATTCTGTGCCTCCCCCATGTGGGCCATCTTGATCCCCACATAGACTCCAGACTCAGGTGCTCTTCGAGGCTGGGCATCCCTCCACCAGGTGGTCCTGGTTCAGTCCCTCTGTCCTCTGCTCTTGGTCTTGTCTGATGAGCTCATGCCAGTTCACCACAGCCTCCTGGGAGGAGGACGGTGAGGCGGGCAGCCCTCCTGAGCCCCTTCCTCCTTGCAGAGCACTTCCCTGGGCCTGATGCAGCGGGAGGAGCTGAGCAGTCCCCTATCCAGCCCAAAACAGGACACCTCAGGGCTCGTAATCCTCAGAGTCCCCACCCACATGCTACCCACACAAGGCCAATGCCTGAGTGTGAAACACAGAATACCTCCTCTGTCGCCACCTGACTTCACCGACACCACAGCGACACCTACACCACAGCGATGCCCACGCCGCAGTGACGCCCACGCCACAGCAACACCCATGCCTCAGTGACACCCACGCCACAGCAACACCCACACCTCTTTTCTTCTGCAGCCCTGGAGTCACTCCCAGGCCAGGGCACCAGGCTGAGGACTGGCCTCAGAGCATCATCAGAAGCTGCAGAGGCAGGACAGTGCTGTTTCCTCAATAGCTTCATGGAAAGATCCAGCCAAGCCATCTGGGGCTGAGCTTTGCTGCGTCTTCCTGATCCTGGCCAGTGTATGGGCTTCCTGTCCTTGAAAGCAACACCTCACTTCCTGACGTCCCAAGAGTCAAACTTCTAGGTGTCGGGAACCCGGCGCCTCAGGCTCTGGGCACTCTGGGTTTCAGGTGGAGCTGGCTGGTTTCCCACCCCAAGAAGAGGGCACAGGGTTGCTTGGGTGTTGCTGTGGCCCCAGCTCCCAGTGTCCTGCTGGAGGAGCCTCGGCCGGGTTCCCCTGATGTGGTCCTGGCAGCGGCAGCAGTGCCAGCCACATGGCCACCTCCCATCTCTATGAAAGGGAGGCTTCACTGGACCAGAATTTTGCCAGACCTTCCAGCTGCTTCCGACCAACCGGCAGGTCCCCCAGCATGATGCACATTTGCTGCTCTGGGTGACAACGCCCAATCCCACGACCGGGTCAGACAGGAGGGGCCATGCTCCTCTGGAGAGTGAGCTAAGACCATGTTACGGACACAGAGAAGTAGAAAATGTGATGCAACAACTAATTATGTTGCTCAAATAGATGTGGAAATCCCGCGTTGTGGTGCCTCTTGGGGCAGGCGGCTCTGTTACCCTCACTCAGCCACCCACAGGTGATGCTGGCATGGGCCCAGTGTGGCCCTCGCCTCCCCCTGAGCCTGGCAACCCCGGGCTGCCTCCTGGAACGGGGCTGGAGCTATGTCTCCCTTGGGGATCAGGCGGCTGTTGGCCTCAGACGACAACTGCTTGGGCCCAGCCCCACTGTGAGGGTGGCAAGTGGAGCTGGAATTCCGACCCAGGTGACTGACGCCACAGTCCAGAGCCCATGCCTCATCTCCGTGGCCTGTGCTACTCCATTCTCATCTAAAGTGGGGAGTGAGAAAAATGCCCCACTCACCTACTGCCCCCCAGAAAACCCCCTCTACCAGGAACCACTCACCTACACCCTCCCAGAAAACCCCCTCTGCAAGGCCTCCTGGGTAAAGCAGTACCTCAGGTTCCCACACGGTCTGGTGCTGGTGCTGCCCCAGGAAAGAACTTCTTTACCAAAAACTACCAGACAGAACCTTACCCCCACCCCCTCCCACCCATCACCATCAACACACACACTCTCGACCTGCTTGCTCTCAACAGGCAAGGCTGTGAGTGGGAAGGAGCTGTGTGATGGGAAAGGAGAAACCTCCAGGCCAATGCACTCAGTCCACCTAGAGGGCCCATCACACACCTGCAAGGCCCGTCACATATCTGGAGGGCCCATCACACACCTGGAGGGCCCCTCACACCTGCAGGGCCTGTCACACACCTGGAGGGCCTGTCACACACCTGGAGGGCCCATCACATACCTGGAGGGCCCGTTATACACCTGGAGGGCCCCTCATACCTGCAGGGCCTGTCACACAACTGGAGGGCCCATCACACACCTGCAAGGTCTCTCACACCTGGAGGAGCCATCAATGCCTGGAGATGAGCCAATGACTGCCTGCTCATGGCCTGGAGAGAGCTCTGACGTCACTCAGAGGAGAAGCCGGGCAGAGCCCAATGACCCCTCAAGTTGGGGAAGAGCCAGGTGACCAGGAGGCTGCGGCAGCAGAGCACAGGGAGGGGCATGAGAGAAGAGAGAGCCTCACGGAAAAAGGACTTTGGAGATTTGCAGAAGATCCTCTCCAGTTTCCAGCTAAATCACCACACCCTTGAGAAGAAATGACCCAAGGCCAGAGAAAGAACCACCTGGGCCGGGCGCGGTGGCTCATGCCTGTAATCCGAGCATTTTGGGAGGCTGAGGTGGGTGGATTGCCTGAGCTCAGGAGTTCGAGACCAGCCTGGGCAACATAGTGAGACCCCATCTCTACTAAAATACAAAAAGCCGGGCATGGCGGCGTGTGCCTGTAATCCCAGCTACTCGGGAGGCTGAGGCAGAAGACTTGCTAGAACCGGGAGGTGGAGGTTGCAGTCAGTCAAGATCGGGCCACTGCACTCCAGCCTGGGCTACAGAGCAAAACTCTGTCTCTAAAAAAAAAAAAAAAAAGGACCACCTGAAAGGAGTAGAGGGACCAATCCCACAGCTCTCACAGGTCCGAATAGTTCTCGTTTCCATCCATCAGCGTGGAAAATCTCATTATCCACAGGACATTAGGGTGAGTGCTCACAAAGGCTTTGCCTGGAGTGGGAGCTTTTGCCTTGACTACCTGTGGCTCTGGTTTTGCCCTAACAATGCCTAAAAGCAAGCCTTTAGAGATAAAAAAATATATTGTCTGAGATGAAGGATATACTGGATAGAATTAACAGCAGATATGATATTGACTAGATTAGGGAACTTGAAGGCATAGTAATAGAAGCTAACTAAAATCAAACCCACACAGAGGGGAAAAAGACTAAACAATGAAAACGGAATAGCCTTAGTGAGCTCTGGGAAAACTGGAAAACTCCAAGCAGCCATCTGTATGTGTACCTGGAGTCCCCTAAATCAGGAGAGCATCCTGGGGACAGAAAACAATATTTGAGGAAACAATACCCCCCAAATTTTCCAAATATAAAAATTAGAAACCCACAAATCTGAGAATCTCAATGAACCCCAAGCACAAGAAACATGAGAGAAACTACAGGGCACAATGTAATAAAGTTTCTTGAAATTAGTGATAAAGAGAAAATCTTAAAAGCAGCCGGAGGAAAAAGACATTATGTACAGATGAACAAAGAAGAGAATGATTGCAGATTTCCTGTTGGAGACAATATACACTAAAATACAGGAGGGCAATGTCTTTAAAATTAAAAGGCACAGGGGAAACTGTCAGTCTAGAATTCTATTTCCAGTAAAAAAGATCCTTCAAGAAAAATAATAACTTTTAAAGACATACAAAAACTGAAAGAATGTGTCACCAACACATATATGCTCAAGAACATTTTAAAGTTTTTTGTTGAGGCAGACAAAAAAAAAAAATGATACCAGACTGAGTCTGTATCTACTCAAAGAAATAGCAGTGCTAGAAATGATAAAGATATGAGTAAATATATTTTTTCTCATTATTTAAATATTTTTAAAAGCATTGTTTAAGGCAAAAAATAGCACTCTGTATTGTAAGGTTTATAACACATATAGAAGTAAAATGCAAGAAAACAACAACATAAAGAGAGGAGAGAAAGAGAAACAGACTGCGGCAAGTGAACAGATGACTCTAATAAGTTAAAACTATATAATAAACATCACAAAGTAACACCAAAATAACACAACAAGCAGTTACAGTGAATAAGCCAACAAGGGAGAAAATTCTATCATAAAAAATTTGGTTAATCCAAAAGAAGGCAAAAAATAAAATAAAATAAAGTAAAGGAAAGGACACAACAAATGGGAGTAATAGAAAACAAATAACAAGGTAGTAGGTTGAGATCAAATCATTTTAATAATTATATTGAATGAAAATGATCTAATACCCTGATTAAAAAGCAAATAATCAGATTGGATTATAAAAAGGAAGACTCAGTTACATGCTACCTACAAGAAACCTACCTTAAACATGAAGACAAAAATAGGATAAAGGAAAAATAATTTTAAAAATTATATATATATACACACATATATATATAATGCAAACAGTAATCAAAAGAAAGCTGGCATGGTTATTTTAACAATCAGACAAATAGATTTTACAGCAAAGAATATTATATCTCATTATGATAAAGGGATCAATTACTTGGGAGTACATAATTTTAAATATTTATGCACCAAATAAAAAAGTTTCAAAATACATGAAGCAAAACTTGAATAGTAAGGAGAAATAGACAAATTCAAATTCTAGTTGGAGATTTCAGCACTCCATTCTTAATAACTGATAGAATAAGAAGGCAGAAAATGAGCAAGGATATAGTGGACTTGAACAAGACTATCATCCAACTTGACCTGGTTGACATTTATAGAGCATTCCATCCAATAGGAGCTGAATAAATATTCTTTTTTAAAGCACACAGAACGTTTACCAAGATGTACCATCTTCTGACCACAAAACAAGTTTCAGTAAATTAAAAAGAATTCAAGTCATATACAATATGTTCTCTTTCCACAATAAAGCCAAATTATACATTGATAACCACAAAGATATCTAGAAACTTCCCAAATTGTTGGAAACTAAATAACATAGTTCTAAATAACCCATGGGTGAATGAAGACATCAAAAGGAAAATTATAAAGTATTCTGAACTGAATGGAAATGACTCACGTAAGTGTGGGATTTAAAATGTGTAGGATACAGCTAAAGCACGGCTGTAAGGAAAATTTCTAGCATAAACATCTGTATTAGAAAAGAAGTAAGATCTCAAATAAATGACCTCAGCTTTCTACTTAAGAAACTGAATAAAGAAGAGCAAATGAAACACACTTTATTTCATTTTTCTTCTGTGGGCAGAAGAAAGAACATTATAAAAATTGATTATATAATGAGAAAATAGAAAATGACAAATAATAGAGAAAATAGAGAAAAATCAACAAACCCAAAAGCTAGTTACTTGAGATCAATAAACTTGTTGAATCTCCAGCCAGAATGACCATGACAAAAAAAAAAAAAGACAAATTGTCACTATCAAGAGAGGTGTCATTAATACAGATCTACAGAGATTCAAAGAGTATTGAGGGGCCAGCCACGGTGGCTCACGTCTGTAATCCCAACACTTTGGGAGGCCAAGACGGGTGAATCACTTGAAGTCAGGAGTTTGAGACCAGCCTGGTTAACATGGTGAAATCTTGTCTCTACTAAAAATATAAAAATTAGCCAGCTGTAGTGGCACACACCTGTAGTTCCAGTTACTTGGGAGGCTGAGGTGGGAGAATTGCTTGAAGCTGGGAGGCAGAGATTGCAGTGAGCCAAGATCACTCCACTGAACTCCAGCCTGGGTGACAGAGCGAGACTCTGTCTCAAACAACAACAACAGCAAAGAGTGTAGAGAAACTATTAGGAGCAGCTTTATGTCAGCACAGTAAACAACTTAGATACAATGGGAAAACTTTCCGAAAAAAACCAAACTACTAAAGCCAGTAAAAAAGAAACGGACTATTAAAGTACATATAGAAACGGAGTCTTACTCTGTCGCCCAGGCTGGAGTGCAGTGGCACAATCTCGGCTCACTGCAACCTCCACCTCTGGGCTTCAAGTAATTCTCCTGCCTCAACCTCCCAAGTAGCTGGGATTACAGGTGCCTGCCACCATGCCTGGCTAATTTTTTTGTATTTTAGTAGAGACGGGGTTTCACCATGTTGATCAGGCTGGTTTCAAACTCCTGACCTCAAGTGATTCACCCACCTTGGCCTCCCAAAGTGCTAGGATTACAGGCGTGAGCCACCATACCCAGCCTTAAAGAATATATATTAAAGAAATAAAATTTATAGGTAAAAACCTCCCCACAAAGAAAACTATAGGTCCTGATGGCATCATTGTGATTTTTGCCAATCATCTAAGGAAGAAATAAGACCAATTCTACACAAACACTTCTATAAAATTAAAGAGGAAGAAACACTTAACAATTCTATGAGGCCAACATTTCTTAGATATCAAACCAGACCAAGAAAGAAAACAACAGATCAGTACTCTCATAAACATCGATGCAAATATTCTTAACACATTTTTGCAAGTTGAATTCATCAATAATTTAAAGGTATGATATATCATGACCAAGTGGGGTTAGGGTTATTTCAGGGACACAAGATTGATTTAACATTCAAAAATCAATCAAGATAATTCACATATTAATGAATGAAAAAAAAACCCATATGATCATCTCA
The DNA here is from genome assembly GCF_043159975.1 of Macaca nemestrina. Classification (NCBI taxonomy): domain Eukaryota; kingdom Metazoa; phylum Chordata; class Mammalia; order Primates; family Cercopithecidae; genus Macaca; species Macaca nemestrina. Next base: position 405,590 of record NC_092140.1, read on the forward strand.
ATAGAATAGATGCAGAAGAAAATTTTGATAATATTTAATACACATTCCTAATTTTTAAAACATAATTTACAGGAAGCTAGACATAGAAGAGAACTTCCTCAACCTGATAAAGAGAATCTATGAAAAGCCTACAGCTAACATTATATTTAATGGTGAAAGACTGGATTATTTTCACATAAGATCCCGAACAATACAAGGGTATACACCGTCTCCATTTCTAGTCAACATTGCATGGGAGGTTATTAGGCAGTACAATCAGACAGAAAAGAAATTAAATAGCACCCAGATTTGAAAGGAGGAAGTAAAAGTTAGGTGATACAAGATAAATGCACAAAAATCAAATGTTTAAACAATTAGAGATTGAAATGAAAAACAATACCAAAGGCCAGGTGTAGTGGCTCACACTTGTAATCTCAGCAGTTTGGGAAGCCGATGGGGGTGGACTGCTTGAGGTCAGGAATTCAAGACCAGCCTGAGCAACATGGCGAAAGCCCATCTCTACAAAAAATACAAAAAATTAGCCAGGCATGGTGGTGCATGTCTGTAGTCTCAGCTACGTGGCAGGATCACTTGAGTCTGGGAGGCAAATCCCAGCTACGTGGCAGGATCACTTGAGTCTGGGAGGCAGAGGTTGCAGTGGACTGAGATTGTGTCACTGCACTGCAGCCTCAGAGACAGAGTGAGATCTTGTCTCAATAAATAAATAAATAATGCCATTTACAATAGGACAAAGAAAGTGAAATATTTAGAAACAAATCTGATAACATATATATCAGGCCTGTACATTGAATACTATGAAACACTGCGGAGAGAATTTAAGAAGACTTAAATAAATGAAAGATACACTGTGTTCACAGATCGGAAGTCTCAATATTGTCAAACTGTTCTTTCTCTAAAAATTGACCTATAGATTTAATGCAATCTCAATTAAAATCTTAGCAGGCTTTTTGTAGAGAATGACCAGCTGCTTCTAATATTCATTTGTAGATGCAAAGAGAACAGAACAACCAAACAACTGCAAACTTTGAGAAAGAAGAACGTTTGAATCTTTACACTACCTGAGTATTTACATTACCTGACTTCAATTCTTGTTATGAATCTACTGTAGTCAAGACAGTATGGTATTAACTTTAAAAAGAGACAAATAAATAAATGGGACAGAACAGAGAGTCTATAAATAGATTCACACACATATTATCAATTGGTTATTGGCAAAGATGCAAAGGCAAGTCAGTGGGGAAAGAATAGTCTTTTTAATAAATAGTGCTGGGATGATTGCATTTCGCTAGGCACATACATACAGATACACACTTTGATTCATACCTCAGCATTTATAAAAGCTCATTCAAAATGGATCACCATCCTAAATGTAAAACTGAAATCTACAGAACTTCGGTAATAAAATCTTTGTGACCTTGAGTTAGGCAAATGTGACACCAAAAGCAGAATCCATTAAAGAAAATAAGCTGCACTTCAAAATTAAGAATTCTGATCTTTGAAAGACACTTTAATTTCTTTTTATCTTGGAGACAGGGTGTCACTCTATTGCACAGGCCAGCCTTAAACTCCTGGGCTCAAGAAATCCTCCTGCCTCAGCCTCTCAAGTAGCTGAAGCTACAGGCACCCACTACCATGCCTGGCTAAAGACACATTTAATAGAATGAAAAGACAAGCCACAGACTGGAAATAAATATTTGCAAACCACACATCTGATAATGGACTTGCTTCTAAAATAGCTATAGAACTCTTAAAACTCAACAAACAGCTCAACAATTGGAAAACCAAACATTCCAAGTGTATGAGTCAATTTCATGCTGCTGATAAAGACACACCTGAGACTGGGCAGTTTACAAAGGAAAGAGGTTTAATTGGGACGTACAGTTCCATGTGGCTGGGGAAGCCTCACAATCACGGCAGAAGGTAAGGAGGAGCAAGTCACATCTTAAATGGATGGCAGAAAGCAAAGACAGAGAGCTTGTGCAGGGGAAGTCCTCTTTTTAAAACCATCAGATCTTGTAAGACTTATTCACTATCATGACAACAGCATGGGAAAGACTTACCCCCATGATTCAATTACCTCCCACCAGGTCCCTCCCATAACACGTGGGAATTCAAGATGAGATTTGGGTGGGGACACAGTCAAACCATATCACCAAGTAAAGGAAAAGTAATAAAGTAAAACTGAAACAGACGTTTCACCAGAGAAGATACCTGGACGGCAATAAGCACAATAAAATTTGTTCGACATCACTAGTTATTTGAAAAATGCAAATTTAAACTACAATGAGATACCATTATATACATATTAGAGTGAATAAAAATTTTTAAAGTGACCACAGAAAGCATGGGTGGGGATGTGGAGCAACTGGGACCCTCATGCATTGATGGTGAAAATGTAAAACGGTATAACCACTTTGAAAAACAGTTTAAAAAGTTAAACAGATACCTACCGTGTGATCCAGACACTCTGTTCCTAGATATTTCCCCAAGAGAAATGGAAGCACGTGCGCACACAATGTCCACACAGTGGACACACACACGAATGCCTACGGCAGTTTTATTTGTAATAGTAAAAATTTAGAAGCAAGTAAAATGTCCCTCAATGGGTGAATGATAAACAAATAGTGTTATATCCATACAGTGGAATACTACTGAGCAATAAAAAGAATGCACCTGCAACAAGATAGATGATTCCGAAAATAAATATGTTAAGTGAAAAAAAAAAGACAAAAAGTGTGTATATAGTATAATTATTTTTATATAAAAGTCTAGAAAATGCAAACAAATCTATCGTGATAGAAAGCTGGTCAGTGGTTTTGCACAGGGACTGGGATGTGGGGTAGGGTGGGGACGTTTAGGAGGGAGGAATTACCAAAGGGCATGAGAACACTTTTTTGGGTGATGGATATGTTCCCTAACTTGATTGTGATGATGGCTTCACAGGTGTACACAGCTTTCCACCTCATGGCCACAGACTGGTTAATCATTCATACAAAACATCCATTGCCCTGGGTCCAACCTCCTCCTGCCCCCTGTGGAGATGAACTGTCTACTTCACCGATGCTATTTCAGGTTGTATAATATAGTGCCTGACAACTCTCTCCGTTTTTGGAACACATCCAAATTGTTTCTTACTCATTTTCCATTTCTGCCTTAGAACGAATTTCCTGCCCTGGTAACTAGGTGAAGGATTTTGGAGTTATCTGGGGTAATGGAGACATCCTTCATTGCACCCCACATGTGCTTTCTGTATTCCCCAGTTATAGAAACCAAAATGAGCAGTTGTATGTGAATGCATTTTATCAAACCAAGTCTCTACATGATAGGAGGCAGTGTCATTACTAAGGTAGTAACTCAGTAGAAAGAATCGAGAATATGAGGAATGAGAGTAGGGTCCAGACTAAAAGGAGGCCAGGGGTCCTGAACTGCCCCATCCAACTGAGGTCATTCTGATACCTACTGACCTGAAGCAGCCGGCCCACACCGAGGGGCAGAGTGTTCCAGATGAACAGGCAGAGGCTAGAGATGCTCATTCCCAAAGGGATCAAATAATTCTGAGAATTGCAAGAACTCCATAAACTCTCTTCCCCAAAACTACAAAAATGTGCAGAAAATAATTACGAACAATTTTTAGGAGCTTACACCCTTTGAAGTGTATCCATGGGCTGCTGGAACCCTTGGGAAATAATGGCTAGAAGTGCCTCAGACACTGCCTGGCACCCAGCCGGTGCTCAATGAATTATCTGTCTGATGAAGTGATTAGGAGCCTTGTAAATACTGATTCAAGCATGTATCACCCCATCCAATTTTTGAAACCAGCGCTTCTCAAGAACAAGCAGGAAAATTAAATATTGTTTTGAAGTAGCCGTGGTTTCGGGGCAGAAGCCCAGGGGCACTCCTTACTCCACCTGCTCCAGTAACTAGACATGGGAGTGCCTGGCCGCTCTGGTTCAGACACAGGTGCAGATAGATGATTTCTCTATCCCATTTTAATTCTCTTTGAAGATCATTCCCACGGACATTAGTTTGCCATTTGCCTAAATTAACATATTCATGCTCGGCCGGGCGCCTGTAATCCCGGCACTTTGGGAGGCTGAGGCGGGAGGATCATGAGGTCAGGAGATTGAGACCATCCTGGCTAACACGGTGAAACCCCGTCTCTACTAAAAATACAAAAAATTAGCCAGGCGTGGTGGCGGGCGCCTGTGGTCCCAGCTACTCAGGAGGCTGAGGCAGGAGAATGGCGTGAACCCGGGAGGCGGAGCTTGCAGTGAGCCGAGACAGCGCCACTGCACTCCAGCCTGGGCGACAGAGCAAGACTCCGTCTCAAAACAAAACAAAACTAAACTAAAAACATATTCATGCTCATAACCCCACTTTCAAACCAGTGACCTCAAAGATTTCTATCAGCAATCCCATTCCATTCTTCCAAGTACAGAAAGCAAAGAGAAACTGTGACCTGGGAATCTCAGCGTTGAGCCTGCTGAGCAGAATGGCCATCCATTTGGGGTGGGGTGCTGACTCATTGCCCCTTTTCATTGCATTTTGGGGTGTGGGGATTTCCAGAGCAAGATTCTCCAGAGAGGAGTATCCAAGCTCCCTCCTCCCCGCAGCAGGGGGATGCTGGGCTAACTGCCTGCTTCGGGTCCCCCGTGAGTGGTCTGCTGTGTTTTGATTCTGTTCGTTTGTGTGTGTTTTGCCTATGACTTTGCGAAATATTCCAAGACAAGAGCCAGAAAGTCTTGGTCTCTGAAGACAAGCACAATGTTGCTTTCAGCTTAAATATCTACTGGGAAACCTCAAGATTTTGAATGTCATCATTACGAAAAACAGAGATTACAAAAGGAAACCGTCGCATTTCACTCGCTGGCCCCCAGTGGGATTGGATCTGACCTCAGTGCATCTTTAAAATCTTTGGTAGGTTTTAAGTCTTGACAAAATGTGCTTAAGCATGAAGATTCCAAAAAGGATGCAGTAGATTCGGGGGGAATGGGGGTTGGAAAGAGGCTTAAATCTTCACATGACACCTGGAATATGGTCAAAATGTACCTGCTCAAGTTGAACCAGGTATTGCCTCCTCCTTTTACCCCATCGCTAGTGAAGACAAGCACTACCTGGGGAGACGCTCCTTTTCCGAGACACTAGAGTCCCGCCGCGTCCCGGATGCTGCGCTTTCCCCGCGCCCGGATCCTCCCGGGAACCCGCGCCCCGCCCGCGCCTGGTCCCGCCCCCGCCGCCTCCCCGCGCGCAGCCGCCCGAACCCGCCCAGACCGAGCGCCCGAGGTGCCGCAGCCGCTGCCGCCGCCGCGATGTGACCTTCAGGGCCGCCAGGACGGGATGACCGGAGCCTCCGCCCCGCGGCGCCCGCGGCTCGCCTCGGCCTCCCGGGCGCTCTGACCGCGCGTCCCCGGCCCGCCATGGCCCCTTCGCCCTCGCCCGGGCCCGCCGCCCCGCGCGCCGCGCCGCTGCCCCTGCCGCTGCGGCTGCTGCTGCTGCTGCTGGCCTCGGAGTGCGCGCTCGGTGAGTCCCGCGGGCCCGAGACCCCGTCCCCGGGCGGCGGGAGGAGGCTCCGGGCGCGGCTTGACGCGTCCTCCTCTCTCCCTCCCGGCAGCCGCGTTGTTGCCGGCGCGCGAGGCCACGCAGTTCCTGCGGCCCAGGCAGCGGCGCGCCTTCCAGGTCTTCGAGGAGGCCAAGCAGGGCCACCTGGAGAGGGAGTGCGTGGAGGAGCTGTGCAGCCGCGAGGAGGCGCGGGAGGTGTTCGAGAACGACCCCGAGACGGTGAGCGGCCGGCGGGCGGGATGCGGGGGAACCCCGGGCCCCCGCGCGCCTGCGACCCCTCCCGAGGGGCAGCGCTGCCGCCGCCCCCCAGCTCCGCCCGGCGAGGCCTGGCCTCAGGGTCCCAGGAGCCCCGGCCCGCCCCGCGTCCCCCGCGCCCATTCCCCGGCGACCCCAGAATCCCCGCGCAGGCTGGTGGGACGCCGCGGGGCTGTCCGGGAAACGCTCGCTGTCAGACGCCTCCCCGCGGGGAAGCCGGGAGTCAGTTTCCAAAGTGCGAAAGAAACACAATGGTTAAAACCCCGACCGCTTCCCCGCGGCCCTCCCTCTGCTGGGCTGGAGGTGAGGGACCCCCGGGCCGCGCCTCGCCCTCCTGAGTGGGGTGGAGAGCGGTCCCCTCCCGAAAGAGGAATTGAAAGGGCCGAGGGCGGGAACTGCTTGCGGCAGCAGGTCCAAAAATATGATTCCAGGAATCGAGCGGGGCCGCTTGCGGGAGGGGAGGGCGGCTCCGCGGCCCCTTTCTGCCAGGTGCTCTCCCAAAGGCAGCGGGTGCGTTCAGGAGCCCGGCGGTGCTGGCCCCGGCACCTCGGTTAGGAATGTCTTTGGAGGAGGCGGGGAACCTGGGGCCGCCCCCGCAGGAGCCGCCGTGTGAGTACGGCCTGGCCACTCTATCCTGCGGGCTCGGGGAGCAGGTGACTTTAGAAAGTCCGAGAAGGTGTGGATTCCCATTGACGTCCCTCCCGCCCTGAAGTCTGGGTGATTTCACAGTCAGTTCTACTGGAATGTTCCTTTTAAGGAATTCTCCTGGGGTGGAATGAATGTCACCTGAGATGAAAGAGTGGTTCTGGATGACCCATGGAGGCCTGTTTCCGCTTACATTTCTAGTGGTTGACTTGAGCCCTCTTAGATCTATCTGGTTTTCTGAAAGCTCTGAGGCTGTCAGATGGCCACTGTGCACCTGTGGGCATAGCTCATCCCTGCAGAGATGAGGCACCTGGGGCTGTTCTCAGGCGGCTACTCTCAGCACTCACAGCCCCACAGGCCCGTGCCCTCATTCAGTGCAGCCTAGCTGGTCGCTCTCCCAGGCCTCTCTGTTTTCCGGTTTCTTTAATGATGAATCCTGGCCTGTGCCGCTGGCCGAAGCAGCGTGGGCCTGTGTGCCCTGGTCGCGCGGATTCGCCGCCCAGCCGTGGGCTTGGTCGTGTGGCTGGTGCAGTGCCCTCCAACAGCGTCCTCACCCTGAACATTCTGCGTGCACAGGGACTGCGGCATGGGGCGTGCTGGTGATGGGAGTTGAGGGCAGCAGGATTCACCCCCAACCCACGGTGCCCGCTCTGCGCAGCACTGCAAGGCCCCGCTGCAGCCCCTCCTGGCTGTCCTCCTGGACAGGCAGGGCCCATGTCAATCAGACTGAAGGAGGCCTGGAGGTACTGTGTTGTTCTTCCCAAGTCAGTCCCCTACCTGGTTTTCCAATTTTAATTTAATAACTTCATTTACAAAGGTGTGAAATGAAGACAAGAAAATGAAAACAGCACTCAGGATCCCAACACTTTAATACAACTGCGGTTGGGTCAGATGGTTTCTGTGCTCTCATGTCCGTCCCCCTCACCCTTCTGCATGTGGCTGAGTGGCTTTGATGCTGGGGAGGCCTCCTTCCCGTCCTTTCACAGCCTGGCCCCAGCAGCCTCTGCCGGCTTCCTTTCAGCGTCATCTCGTTTCCAGAGTTCTGCCCTCCTTCCCAGCCCCCATGCCAAATGATAACAACCCGCTTTCCCTCTGGTTTTTGGAGCTGGCCATTAGCTTGCTGTCTGTTTCTGTTTCGGGTTCCTGCAGGCAGGCGGATGCTGGGGAGAGCCTGGTTGGGGCAGGGGCAGGGTCCAGAGGCTGGCTGAGTCCCAGCCGGCTCCAGCACACCAGGCCCACCCCTCCTGGAACCCTAGTCTCCACTGCATCCTCTGCCACACCCTTGGGAGACCCCAGGCCCGAGGGAACCGTCCAAGCACAACTTCCTGCGAATGCATGAAAATCATCCATGAACTTCTCCCTGTCAAAGGCCAGGGGCTCCTTGTCTGAAATGTCGCTTGCTTTACATTTTGTGTGGTGAGGCTGATTGAGGACAAGGGCTGTGGCCTGAGCTCACGCGTTGACCAGGATCTGGCCGTGGTGACTGTCAGAGCATCCTCGGGCCCCTGGCCTCCCCAGGCCCGGGTCCTGATGTGTGGTCCTCCACGAGTGGTTGTGGGGAAGGTGGTCCCAGCCCCCTGCCATTTTAGGATGTGGGAAGTGCCTGGCCGCCGTTAGTTAACATGCACCTACCCAGCCCTGCCTGTTTTCCCTGGGCAGCCTCCTACGAGGGAGGGAAGGGACAGCTGGAGCCAGCTCCCCAGTGTGCTCACCTTCATGTCCACCCACTAAACTGCTAACCTGCCTGAAGCGTGTCTCACTGCCCCTCGCTGGGGCTTCTTCCTGGTTGCGCCTTCTTCCCGGGAGCGCCTGCTCTGCAACCCTTCCAGCAGGCAGATACTAAGCACAGCACCCCTCCCAGGCTCCAAGGTCACTTGTGTGCTAACCCCTGTGCCCACCTGCCCACCTGCTAACCTGCCTGCAGCGTGTCCCACTGCCTCAAGCTGGGGCTGCTTCCTGGTTGCGTACTTCTTCCCGGAAGCGCCCGCTCTACAGACCCCCACCTTTCAGCAGCCGGATCCTTAGCCCAGCACCCCTCCCATGCTCTGGCTCTCACCACACACCTGTGGTTTAAAGCACTGTTCTGCTGGAAGGGACACTCCTCCCACCTCCCCAGCCCTCTCTGCTGGAGCCGTGCCCCTCCCTCGACATTCCTCCAGGCTGGGCCGCCCCCACGGGCCTCCACCGCCCAGACCTTCTCCTTATCTTGTTTTCCTTTTTATATTGTTATTCTCCCTCCCTGGCCTTGCCTCTCCCTGCTGGGTTCCTTGCCCGAGTTTCTAATTCAGAGAGGACTGGGTAACTCCCCACTGTGTCTCTGCTAAAGCTTCCCAGGCCCAGTGCCTCTTTACTAAATCCTTGAAGGTTCCAGGGCCAGGGCCTGCTAAGATCTCTGTAATCACCCCTCGATTCCAGAAAGGATCCAAGACTAGAGACTTATCCCAGTCCAGCCCTAACGCCCAGGTCCTCCGGTGCCTGCTTGGGAGCCTGTTTGTGCACTTTGATCCCCAGCTTGTGTGCAGGAACATCATCCAGGCTGTGGTTCCTGATCCCATCACCTGGCTTTATTTGAGATACAAAGCACGATATTCACCGAGGGCTGGTGGCCTTCCCTGAGGGTCGGCCTGGGTTAGCCCACCTGCACCTGCACCTGCACCTGCACGACATGTGGCCAGGCCTGTACTCCGAGGCCAGGTTTCCCTTCCCCCTTGTCTTTCTTTGTCTCCCTCTGTGTTTCTCTCTCTTCTCCCCACTGCTGGTGGTGAGGAATTCTCTGCAAGGGATGTCGGTGTATCCGTTTTGAAACTTGCTGGCTCATCCTCAATTGCATGTGCCCTCCAAGCACCTTTTCCCTGACCTTGTGGATTCTTTGGGAACAGCTAGGGAAGGAGGACCCTGTATGGAAATGAAAACCCGTCTGAGTCCCCACCTGGGGACAGCCACTTGGCTGGGACACAGGCCCAGATGTTGGGATGGCCTAACGGGAGGTTCCAGTTGGAGGGGAGGGCTGTACAATGTGGGGGCGCCTGGTGGGGAAGATGATGGCCAGGCTGAGACCTCCCCTGCCCTGCTTTGACAGAGGCTGCAGCATACTCCCACACACATCCCACAGATACATGTGCACATTCACACATGGACACCTGCACAGATAGGTGCTGACTCATGGATATAGGTGTGAACGGACACACACACCCCTACCCAGACACATGTACACAGGTACGTATGTTCCCATAGACATATATGCACGTACACATAGGCACACACATACTAATAGACATACGCATATATGCACACATTCACATAGACATACGCACACACAGTCACACACACTGATAGGCACACACATACTACCAGACATGTGCACATACATGCACACATTCACACAGACATACGTACAGTCATACAAACTGACAGACATGCAAACACACATAGGCACATATACTAACAGACATGTACCCATGCATGCACACATTCACATATACATATACACAGTGACACAGACATGCACACACACGGGCACACACATACTGACATGTACACACATGCACATATTCACATAGACATATGTATACACAGTCACACTGATAGAAATGCACACATACACAGGCACACACATACTAACAGACATGTACACATACATGCACACATTCACGTAGACATACACACAGTCACACACACAGACATGCACACATATACACAGGCACACACACTAACAGACATGTACACATACATGCACACATTCACATAGACATACGTACACACAGTCACACAGACATGCACACGCATACACAGGCACACACATACTAACAGACATGTACACATACATGCACACATTCACATAGGCATACATACACACAGTCACACACACAGACATGCACACATATACACAGGCACACACACACTAACAGACATGTACACATACATACATTCACATAGACATATGTACACACAGTCACACACAGACATGCACACAGACACAGGCACACACATACTAACAGACATGTACACATACGTGCACACATTCACATAGGCATACATACACACAGTCACACACACAGACATGCACACATATACACAGGCACACACACACTAACAGACATGTACACATACATGCACACATTCACATAGACATACGTACACACAGTCACACACAGACATGCACACGCATACACAGGCACACACATACTAACAGACATGTACACATACATGCACACATTCACATAGGCATACATACACACAGTCACACACACAGACATGCACACATATACACAGGCACACACACACTAACAGACATGTACACATACATGCACACATTCACATAGGCATACATACACACAGTCACACACACAGACATGCACACATATACACAGGCACACACACACTAACAGACATGTACACATACATGCACACATTCACATAGACATACGTACACACAGTCACACAGACATGCACACGCATACACAGGCACACACATACTAACAGACATGTACACATACATGCACACATTCACATAGGCATACATACATGCAGTCACACACACAGACATGCACACATATACACAGGCACACACACACTAACAGACGTACACATACATACACACATTCACATAGACATGTACACACAGTCACAGACATGCACACAGACACAGGCACACACATACTAACAGACGTACACATACGTGCACACATTCACATAGGCATACATACACACAGTCACACACTGACAGACATGTACACACATGCATAATGACATGCACACACGTACACACAGTCACATACACACAGGCACACATGGATGCCCAGCCACATGCATGCAGACACACACAGACACATGTGCACCCTCTCACACACTTTTCTCTTTCCACAACTTCGGGGTCAGAAGACCACTGACAGCTGCATCAGGATCCCTAAAAACTGAGACAAGGTTCCGGGGCTCTGTGGCCCCAGCTTTCTCGGACCCCCGGGGTCTCTCCACTTCCAGAGCCCCCTGCCTGAGGGGCCGGAGCCCTGTGGCCAAGGCCTTTCCTCCTGGGCCCATCCTGAGGCCTGCAGGCTGGCAGGGGGACCAGGGCCTGGCCTCCTCTGAGGGCCGTCTTCCATGCTGGCTCTGCAGCCCTTTCCTGTGCCCGCACCTGTGCAGGTGCTTGTTTCTACCCGGTGTCTGCAGGCACTTGGTGCCAGGCTCCCCCAGGGCTTTCTCAGAGGCAGCCGAGTGCCAGGCCCTGCACACGACACCCTCACCCGAGCCGGAGAGCTTCACATCTGTGGAAAACTCTAATTAAAGACGTTTTGAGAAACGCTGAACGTCTCCCTTTGTTATTTAGGAACAAAACACCCTTTTAGGAAGCAAGTGCTTATGGCTTCGTTCTTGAGACTCTGAGTAAAGGGGCATTAAGCTTGCTAGCTGGGGCATGCCGAGCGCTTCCCAGGTTATGGTTTTACCCCAGAGCCATTGACAGGCATGCAGGTTTCCTCATGCTTCATTTTCCCTGTTTTCTAAGGTTAAAATTGAGAGCTGTGTCTTCAGTGCAAAGCTCATTGTTGAAGGGTTTCGTATTTGATGTTGGAAATGCTCTGGACTCTTCCGTGGTTTTTATATTCCAGTGATTTCATTGCAATCCTGGTGTGTAAATTTTCACCCTGACCAAGTGAAAGGTTCATTTTAAAAGTTTTAAAATACATTTTAAAGGGGAACTGGAAGTGGAGTAAATTAAGAACAGTATCCGTTTTGCATTTCACTCTGACAGAGGCACTGTCTGCTCTGACTGGTGTTGATTAAAAGTATAATATTCAAAAGAAATAGTAAAGTATATTGAGCCTCGTTAATGTTCTACTAATTTTCTTGGGCTCTGTTTTCAAATTATAGGTAAAATATTTTTCCTTCCAGTGTTAGTGCCTATGATAAGAAAATACATTTTCTCCACATCTGTCCACAAACCTGCTAGACCCAGTTTTGTGATGACCTCCCCTTGGAACTTGGGGCTCCATGGAGAATACACAGCTTGACCCAGCCAGCACTCAGAGAGCCTGGGCCGGTCACTGCAGTGGCTGGATTCTCAGCATACAAAGGCCCAACGTTTGGCCAGGCTGGGACCGGCTCCCATCCAGGACCGACTGTCCACGGTATAGTAAAGCCACTCTCTGAGTCAACATTGATTCTTTTCAGAATTGCTAAGTTGACTATCCCTGCAGAATCAGTGAGGGCTGCAGTTTGGCATTCCTGCCCACTCCAAATGAGGGCAGCCCAGACACGGGAGCTCTCAGGGAGGCGCAGTGGGCTTTGGGTGTGCCTGGACCGTCCCCACCACACCTGGAAGATACTCTTCACTTCCTTTTTACACTTGTGGGAAATGCATGACAGTGTTTACAGGCAGGCCGGCTTTCCGTTTATTTCAACCCGGACAGTTGAATAGCAGCAGATGATGAAACTGTCCTGTGAAGACCATGGTCACTCCCATTCTCAGATCCGTTGCTCAGCTCGTCCATCGCTCAGCTCGTCTGTTAGTCTGAAAGATGAATTGTACACGGGTCTTCCCGAGAGCGCTGTTCTCGGGGTCTCCATGTGTGAAGTTGTTACGTCCTCATAACAACGTGTAGCAGCTGTCACTGAGCCATTTTACAGATGTGGAAACTGAGGCCCTGAGAGGCTGAGAAGCCTGTGGAGGGCTACAGCGTGTCCTGGGCGTTTGAGCCCCACACTCTGTCATTAACTCCTGCGCTCACCAGGACTGGGGGAGAGCAGGATGTGGCAGCACCCCTGACCCAGCTGTGTGCTCCTCTGTGTGCAGGCGACTGTGAGTGTACTGGCACCCACGTGAGGGCTCAGTGGTGCTGGTGTGGGTGTGTAAAGCACAGGGCAGCTGCGGGGAGCTGGGTGAGTGTCAGTGGCTCGGAGTGTGAGTCCCATGAACACGGCCTGCCGGTGCGTCACGCTGGGCTACAGAGCCCGTGGCTCCACCGTAAATGGTGGTTTTGTGTTTGAACTTGAGTGTTGCTGCTCAGTGAGGCCGGAGGAAGGCACCCACCTGCAGGCCTGGCCGGTCCCTCACAACGCGGAAGGTAACCCGTCCACTGGAGACGTGTGTCCTGGCCACTGGAGGAGTCCAAGTGACCTTTAAGTCTAACCCATCCTCAGAGCACCCCAGGTGGCTTTGGGGCCTGGGCCCGGTCATCTGGCCAAAGACCAGCTCAACTTGGATAAAGCTGGAGGAGAAGCCTGTCCCTCAGGCAGCTGCCGGGGCGTCTGTGATTTGTGCTTGTGTGCGCGCTTGGCGACTGTTAGTGGTGGTCGCAGGCAGGGCATCTGGTTGGCTTTACTGTCCTTACACCAGCTGGGCAGAGCTCAGGCCAGGAGCCCAGTGGGAGAGGCTGGGGCGTGACTCCCGGTGCAGAAGCGGCAGTGGCCCGCCGGCGTCCAGGGCACAGCTGTCCCTGCCAGGACCCTGCGGGTTGGATCTTTGGGCTGAGTCAGGCTTGATGGTGCAGCCGCCCTTTCGAGGGAACTGAGCTGTCCAGCGTCCCATGGAGCAGCTGCCCTTGTATCTGGAGAGGCCGTGAATAAACCTCCCCTTTATAAGCCGGGAACAAACACGAACTTTGCAGTCGTATTTGTCCTGGGATCATAGAACGTGGTGGCTGGCAAGACCCAGGCGTCCTCCCCTCGTGTGCTTCCGAGAACAGAGGCTGGTAGTTTATTGAAGGACTGGTCCCAGTTCGTTTTTTGTGGGGAAGACTCAGAGGGAAGCCCAGGCCCCAGATTCCAAGGTTAGCACGTTTTCTTGGAGCGATCGACACCTCTTCAGGCGAACTTGGGTCCAAGACACGTGTGTGCGACCTGAAGCGTGGATACCGTGTGCAGGAGACGCCCTCACCGGAGGTGGGGACGAAGCCCACGTGGTTCTAACTGCAGAATCACTGGCCCTGTGCTCGCGACTGTTTTATTTTGCTGTTTTATATGATCAGAAAGTACACCATCTTGTTTTTCCCGAAGCATTTGCAGTGAGACATCCCACTTCCTCCCCGCGGCAGCTGTTGTGGGCACGAGGCTGCTCCCAGGACAGCGATGCCACTGGGGTCGGAGTGGGCACAGAGGAGCTCTCTTCCTTCCTCTTCCCCGCCCTCTGCTCCCCCGCAGACTGGCCTCTCTTTAGTCAGCGCTTCCCCAGGCTCCCTTCTCCCCACCACGTGCAGACAGTGGCTGTCCCGGGCCGCTCTCCTTGTAGTGTGTCTTGTGGCCAGCATCCCTCCAATCCGACAGCTGTGTGGCTTCCTGACTGGCTTCTCTCGGGGCCCCCAAGGATGCTGCCAAATGGCCAGAGACAGTCACTGCTCTGCACTTAAGAGCAGGCAGCCCTTGGTGGGGCTTGCTCTGAAAGACAGCAGGCCTTCCTCGCTGAGACCCGCGCTGGCCCAGGGCCTGTGGGGGCCGCGGCTCTGTTCCTTCACTGCGTTCACGCTCACATGCTGAATGTTGTGCACCATGGGGCACCCTGCTGGGGGCTGTCGGGAGTGTGCTGTGTGTCTGGGGCAGAGACGGGCAGAGTGAGTCTCAGCATTAGTGCCATGCAGCTGCTGGAAGCCACTGGAGCTCCTCTGTCTCGTCTGCTACGAAGCCTGTGAGATACGCTGATGTGTGTCTTGGGGCTTCTGTGAGAAGAGCTTAGTTACCCACCGGTTCAGGCACCACGTCCGCGCTGTGGGGCAAGGAGGGGTGCGCACAGCTGTGCAGTCAGCTACAGAGGCTGTTCCCTGCATCCACAGCTGGCCTGGCAGTCACACCCAGGATGGGCTTCCAGGAAGAGGGCTCCCAGCAAGGGAGGGTGCACCTGGGCGTGAGCTTCGAGGAGGGCAGAGGCGCCTGTCACTGCTAACCGTGGGTGCGGATGGGCGTGCCGGCTGTACTGACTGTGCTTTCCTGGGGCTCATCTCCCTCCAGGTCAGCCTGGGGTCCTCTGGGCCGGGGGCTGTGGGCCGTGGGCGCTGCCTCCTGTGGGCACTGGGGTCAGCACTTCCACTCTGCTCGGGGCAACAGGCTGCTGCGGGTGTGAAGACTTAGGAAACGAATTTGGAAGGAAGGCAAGGATTTTACACTTCCCAAGCTAGAAGAACATGAATAGAGCCGGGCTGCCAGGCCAAGGGTCTGTAAGATGGCGGCTCTTCAGGGGCTCTGCAAATGCTGAGAAAGGAAGGCTCCCCAAGGGCAGTTCCTGTGGGTGTTACTCTGCGTTTTCTCATAGAAGTCGAGTTCTTGGAAGACAACATTATGGTCAAAGGGTTAGTGAATTTTTGTGACCGTTTCCCATGGAAAATATCAGAGAAAGTTATGGTGTTGATAAACAGTCCCTGCGCTCAGCAGTCTCAGCCCACTTGTCAAGTAAGATAAAGGTTTTTGGAAACAAAATTTATGGATGTTATTTGCTAAAGAGAGTAATGCATTCTTAGCACACTCTGAAAAATAACCACTATTTGCTGTGTGAATGCAGATGACGCTCACACGAAAAGATTTATGCAGGACTGACACTGGGTGTTTGCAGAGGGTTGTCCACGTTCACTGACCTCTGATCCTCACTGCGGCTCTGTGGGGACTGTGGCCCAAGGATGAGTGAGCATCAGGTCGGGCTGTGCCCTTAGTCCCCTGGCCGCCCCTCCCCACCAGGCAGAGACCTTGCTGGGCCCCAAGGAGTTAAAGTGTATTCAGAGATGAAGGCATTTAGGAAGTATTCTGGAACCTTCCAAACTGATTTTACCTGCGTGAGGTGCTTCCAGTTCATTGCACTTTGCGTCCAAAAGTGTTTCCTGTCTTCTTAACACGCTGCGTTGGGTGCCATCACCGTGTGTAGGTTTTGGCCATTTTTAAAAAGTGAATGGGCCCTCCCGGGGTCTGGTTTGATCGAGAGACCCCTGGACACCCTCACCAAGCTGCAGGCGGGTAGGCAGGGGCCCCAGAGCAGGCCCAGGGGAAGAACCCCCCAGCGCCTTGGAGGGTCTGTTCACGTGCTGGGTCCTGCTTGATTCCTGTGGCGGTGTGGGGAGGTCACCCCACCTTGTTCGGAACCACAGCTGTGGGTGAGGAAGCCTGTCCCCAGGTCAAAGGTCATTTGGGGGTTGGGACTTGAGAACCACAGTGCCCTGCTGGTAGGGTTGCCGCACGGGCGGCCAGGCTACAGCCTGGTCCCCGAGGCCCACCCATCCTGGGGACCCCGTGTGCAGCTCTCTGCCATGCTTGACCTTTGCCCTGTGGGTGGCTTTGAGCGGGGGAGACCTGGGTCTGGTGGTCGGCAGGGCAGGGGCGGTGGTGGACTTGGGTCTTTGTGACACTGCACCAATTCCCATGGGTTGTGCCAGCACCTACTGCTCTCCTGAGCAGATCAAAGGCAGCAGAGGCGACGCCAGGGTCTGGAGGCGGCATCCACTCATCAGACACTTTCCATAGTTTTATAGCAAATTTTGGGCCTCATGTTAGACCCCAGCCAGACCAAGCTCCTGTCCTGGGGCTCAGCTCCCTCCAAGCTGCTTCAGGTTGTTTCTCCATACTTACGAAACCGAAAGGCAACAGGCGCCGTCAGGGAGGCGTCAGAGGAGGCACCGGCTCCACTGTTTACACCGGGATGTTCTGCAGACGGGGCTCCCAGCCTCGGCGGCCCCAGAACCCCCTAGCACAGGGACATCCAGTCTCTTGGCTTCCGTGGGCCACATTGGAAGAAGAAGAATTGTCTTGGGCCACACATAAAATTAACACTAACAGCTGATGAGCTAAAAAGAAGGTCTGTGCCTAAATATCTTCTTTTAAGAAAGTTTATGAATTTATGTTGGGCCGCATTCATGGCCATCCTGGGCCGCTCGCAGTTGCTCCAGAGCCTCGGGAACGCGGGCCGAGCACCTGCCCTGCTTCACCCGGGGACAGGGCCCTGTGCTAACCAGGAGGCTGCTGCCCTCTGAGTTGTCCCTGCCAGGAACAGCAAAGTGCACAAACCTCCGAGAGACCTAATGGCTGCGTCCTCCATGCAGTGGGCACCACATTTGCCACCTGGAAGTGTGGGTCTGGCAGATGTCAGGTAATAACAAGGATGTAAATTTTAAAATCACGTGGAGTTTGTAAACTTGAGGAATTATAGCACAAACACTTCCCTATTATTAAATTAAACAGACTGGGAGCATTGATTTCGACTTTTCTTCCAAGTACTTATCTATGATTTAAGTGAAACTAGCATTCGGTGCTTTGTTGGAGTGAAAACTGCAGGACCTTGCACCTGCTCACTCATTCATTCATTCACCCACCCACCCATTCATTCATTCACCCATCCACCCATTCATTCATTCACCCATCCACCCGCTCATTCATTCACCCATCCACCCACTCATTCATTCATTCACCCACTCATTCATTCACCCACTCATTCATTCACCCACTCATTCATTCACCCACTCATTCATTCACCCACTCATTCATTCACCCATTCATTCATTCACCCATTCATTCATTCACCCATTCATTCATTCACCCATTCATTCACCCACCCATTCATTCACCCACCCATTCATTCATTCACCCATTCATTCATTCGCCCACCCACTCATTCATTCGCCCACCCACCCACTCATTCACCCATCCACCCGCTCATTTTCATTCACCTACCCAGTCATTCGTTCACCCATCCATCCAGTCATTCACCCATCCACCCATTCACTCACCCACCCATCCACTCACCCATCCACCCATTCACCCATCCACTCATTCATTCACTCACCCATTCACCCACCCACCCATTCACCCACCCACCCATTCACCCACCCACCCATTCACCCACCCACCCATTCACCCACCCACCCATTCACCCACCCACCCATTCACCCACCCACCCACCCATTCATTCACCCACCCATTCATTCACCCACCCATTCATTCACCCACCCACCCACCCATTCATTCACCCACCCACCCATTCATTCACCCACCCATCCACCCACTCACCCATTTGTTCATTCACCCAACCACCCACTCATTCATTCACCCATCCACCCACTCATTCATTCACCCATCTACCCACTCATTCATTCATTCACCCATCCACCCACCCACCCATTCACCCACCCACCCACTCATTCACCCACCCACCCACTCATTCACCCACCCACCCACTCATTCACCCACCCACCCACTCATTCACCCACCCACCCATTCGTTCACCCACCCACCCATTCATTTACCCACCCACCCATTCACCCACCCATTCATTCACCCACCTATCCACCCACTCATTCATTCACCCATCCACTCATTCACTCACCCATTCATTCATTCACCCTTCCACCCACCCACCTACTCATTCATTCATTCATGCACCCACCCACTCATTCACCCATCCACCCACTCACCCATCCACCCATTCACCCATCCACCCACTCATTCATTCACTCACCCATCCACTCATTCACCCACCCACCCATTCATTCACCCACCCACCCATTCATTCACCCACCCACCCATTCATTCATTCACCCACCCACCCACTCACCCATTTGTTCATTCACCCATCCACCCACTCATTCATTCATTCACCCATCCACCCACTCATTCATTCACCCATCCACCCACTCATTCATTCACCCATCCACCCATTCATTCACCCTTCCACCCAGTCATTCACCCATCCACCCAGTCATTCACCCATCCACCCAGTCATTCATTCATTCACCCATCCACCCAGTCATTCATTCATTCACCCATCCACCCACTCATTCATTCATTCACCCATCCACCCACTCATTTATTCACCCATCCACCCACTCATTCACCCATCCACCCACTCATTCATTCACCCATCTACCCACTCACTCATTCACCCATCCACCCACTCATTCATTCATTCATTCACCCATCCACCCACTCATTCATTCACCCACCCACCCACCCATTCATTCATTCACCCATCCACCCACTCATTCACTCACCCATCCACCCACTCATTCACTCACCCATCCACCCACTCATTCACTCACTCATCCACCCACTCATTCACCCATCCACCCACTCATTCATTCACCCATCTACCCACTCATTCATTCACCCACCCACCCATTCATTCATTCACCCATCCACCCACTCATTCACTCACCCATCCACCCACTCATTCACTCACCCATCTACCCACTCATTCATTCATTCACCCACCCACCCACTCATTCATTCATTTACCCATCCACCCACTCATTCACTCGCCCATCTACCCACTCATTTATTCATTCACCCACCCAGTCATTCATTCACCCACCCACCCACTCATTCATTCACCCATCCGCGCATTCATTCACCCATCCACGCATTCATTCATTCACCCATCCACCCATTCATTCACTCATCCACCCATCCACCCACTCATTCATTCACTCATCTATCCACCCACTCATTCACTCACCCATCCACGCACTCATTCACTCACTCATCTATCCACTCATCCACCCATCCACCCACTCATTCATTCATTCATTCACCCATCCACCCACTCATTCATTCATTCACCCATCCACCCACTCATTCATTCATTCACCCATCCACCCACTCATTCATTCACTCATCTATCCACTCACTCGTCCACTCATCCACTCCTTCCTTCATTTATTCATCCATCTCCATCCATCCAGTCACCCATCCACCCACCCGTTCATTCAGCTATCCATCCACTTGCTCGCTCATCCATCCATCCATCCACCCACCCATTCATTCAACTATCCGGCCACTCGCTCATCCATCCATTCACTCCTTCCTTCATTTATTCATCCATCTCCATCCATCCAGTCACCCATCCACCCACTCATTCATTCACTCATCTATCCACACACACATCCACCCATTCACTCATCTATTCGCCCACCCACTCATTCACCCACCTATTCTTTCATTCATTTATTTATCTACCCACTCTCTCATCCACCCATTCATTCATTCATTCATCTATCCATCCACTCATCCACCCACTCACTCATCCATTCATCTACCCACTCATTCATTCCTTCATCCATTCACTCACTCATCCACCCACTCACTCATTCATCCACCCACTCATCCATCTATTCACTCATTGTTTTATTCATTCATCCATCCATCCATCCACTCACCCATCTATCTACTCATTTATTCATTCACCCACTCAGTCATCTATCATCTCATTCATTTATCCATCCATCTCCATTCATTTACTCAGCCATCCACTCATTCACTCTTTCATCCATGCACTCATCCACCCACTCATTCATTTGTTCATTCATCAATCTCTATCCACTCATTCATCCATTCATTCATTCCCATTCACTCATTCATCCACTGACTCATTCATTCATTCATTCATTCATCCACTCACTCATCCATCCATGCATCTGTCTGCTCACTCATCCATCCTACTCACTAATCTATCCACCCATTCCCTCATCCATCCATTCACTCATCCATCCATTCATTCATCCATCTGTGCATTTGTCCATACATGCATCTATCCATCTATCCTTCCATCTGTTCACTCATTCATCCATTCACTCATCCATCCATCCACCTACTCATTCATGCATCCCTCCGCCCATCCACTCATTTATTCACCCATCCATTCTTTCATGCACTCGTCCACTGTTCATCTGTCATCCATCCACGTGTTTGGTGATGGCTCCTGAGGCCTCTGGGGGACAGTCAGTACCAGGCTCGATGCTAGGCAGGTAGATGTTGTCTTTTTCCTCTTGAAGCTTCAGCTGACAGTGCAGTGGTTTGCTCGCTTATTTTTATCTGTAGCTATTCGAATAAAACAGAATCAGATCCCTAGGGAGAGGATTTCCAGGGGCCAAATGGCGCCATTTCCAGCCTGGGAATCCCAGCTTCTTCCCACTGTTGCCCTCACCTAACCCCAGCACACCAACCCATTACCACAGGTCTCGCTCTTCCTAGGTCGAGAAGAAAGAGAGTCAGTGTCTATGTAAGGAGCTCCTGGTTCTAAATCTCGGCCTCCTGAGTGGTGGCCTCTGCTCCATGGGGACTCCTGGGGGTGCTGCCCTGGAGAGTCGGCGAATGCAGAGCTTCAGGCCAAGGTTTATGCACCTGAACAACTTGTAGTGCAGACAGGGGCGGGAGGGTTTTGAGAACAAAGTGCTCTGTGTTTGGTTCTGCAGGTCAGGGAGCTTATCTGGGTGCCTTTACTCAAAGCCATTTCTGGGTCTTACTTCTTTGGCCAGAATGTTCTAAGGGCGACGTGAAGTGTCTCTTTCTCTTGGGAGTGTGTAGCGTTTTTAGGTTTATTTGTTGAAGCTTTACTCTTGCTCAGGATTTAACGGTCTTTCCCCTAGATCACAGGTGGAATTGACACATGCTTTCTGCCTCCATTACCGCCTCAAATAATCAAGCATGCAAATTAGGATACACTGCCCAGAGTTGTAACCCTGTGGTTTCAGAAACCCCATTCCCATAGGTATGGCTGACTGAGAGGAGATTGGCATAATTTTTCCATGAATAATGCCTTTTTGCAACAATAAAACTTGGTATTAATACAGATTACACATTAAGTAGTATGACTAGTCTTGATTTTGAAATATAGGACATGCTGTAAAGCTGTGGTAATGCAAGCATTTGTGTATAGTTAGGCCGTTTGCTCACTAGTTCTTAGTTGTTTTCAATCCCTGGCTTCCTAAACCTGAAAGGACACCTTTTGCATCTCTCCTAAGTCTTTTGTTTCAGAGCCAGAGCCTCCCGCTTTGAGACAAAGCCCCATCACTTCCCTTCTCCTTCCAAGCTGGGGAAGCTGTTGCTGCCCCGTGCTGCCCCAGACCTCCACCAGGGCTCACTCGTGTTGCTGGTCACCCCTTTTCTGGAGTTTGCCATGACTAAAATTGGAAGTGAGAGAAATGAGGGCAGGCATATGAGGGTGTGTGTTCCAGGTCTGAAGCCCTCCTGACCTCCAGGGCGGCCGCCCTCCAACAGACACATGAGCTGAACACCAGCTCACCCTGACCCTTCCTTTCTCTTAACGGAGTAAGATTTTAAGAGCATCCCATCTCTCCTGGAACACAACTGTGTGAAAACACATCCAAGCAGGCCTCAGGAAGGTGTTGGCAGGGCTGGGGTGGGGCCCTCCAGGCTCTTCCCACAAAAGGTGTGGCGAGGCCAGCAAGTGTGGGAAAGAGGTGGGAAGGAGGCAGAAAAGCCGTGCAGAGCCAGCACATGAAGCCAGAGGCGCGTTGCACATGGCGCTGGGTACTGCCTCTGCCCGCCACTCTGCAAAATGCTACCAGTGCCTGCTAATCCTGAACCTCGCGCCTCCAGGCGAATCCCACACCATCCTGAAGCCAGGTTTCCTCGTTCCTGATAATGGGATTAAAAAGACCTTCCTGGGTGTTGTTTGTGAGGGTTTCATAAAATAGTGTGAAAATGCTGACTCATACGCAGCATGGAGAGGCCGCTGGGACTATTCTGCCATGACTGTGGTCTCTTGGTTTAGAGCATTCAGGGCCAAACTGCTGGCATGGTTGACCCTAAGCTGGAGATTGGAGGCTGCTTTAACCAGGCTGTGGCCCTAGAATCTGGGCCATGGCAGAAGGATCCTGAAGAAGTTTCCGGCTGGCCTCTGCTGGCCAAGTGACGGGCAGGTGGTTCCAGGACTCGGCAGCTCACTTGTGTCGAATGTGGACCTCGTCGGCGTGCTTTCATGGATGAGAAGACCCTTCGTTACAGCCTCCATGCCTCATCCAGTACCAGTTTTGTTTCACCAATACAATGAGTGCAAATCAATGCCCGTGTGCCAAAAGGAAGGTCTTTGGGGTTTTGAGAGACCTTTGTGTCAACAGGGAACTGAGGTCTTTGGGTTCTAGAGACGCTGATGTCAACAGGGAACTAAGATTGGAGTTTTACTTGGAGGCGTTCTCGTTCTCCTGGACAGGCCTCTCCAGAGGCTGGACACACGGGGTGGTGCTTCCTACGCAGCTGGAAATGGCCCTGCCTTTGCTTGTTGGTCTCACAGCAGTCGTGCTAATGGCTTCGTAAGCGCCCGTCTGCAGGAGCCAAGTCGGCAGCACGGCAGCTTCCCGGGTCACTTCCCCTCGGTTCCCTGGGTGGGGTGGCCTCCGGCCACCGTGGAGCAGCCTCTGATTAACCGGCGGATGCTTATGTTGCTTAGAGACCCTCGTAGCGTGCCAGTCAATGCTTGCCTTTTCTCTTTCTTTTTCCACAGGACTATTTTTACCCGAGATACTTAGGTAAGTCTCAATCACTTCTCTACCCTGGTTGTCGTAGAGGCATAGTTGGGGGGTACTTGTTTCATGCTGGAGGCATCTCCTCACCACGTAACTCTTGGAAGGAAGATTCTTAATCACACGGTGTATGTGGAACTGTCCAGAACATGCAGGTCAGAAACACAAGATTCTCTGTTTATTTTATACCACAGCTTTATTCCGTGTTAGTGAACCTCAGGCGAATGCCGTTATCTGCAAACCCCTTCTCTGAGTTGACGCCAGGCTCAGCTCCATGTCAGGACATGTAATGGACTTTGTCTTCCAGTTTTCTGATCTCAGCACTAAACACTTCTGAAGTCACTGAGGACCCCAAAGGGGTCCATGTTCATGTGGGCTGTACGGACTGATATTTACCGTATTCTTAATTAAAACCAAGAACACTGAATAGTGTTTCGTTTAATTTGAAGAACAGGAATGCACAGACGTTATCTCAGCCATCAGAGCAGCTGGTGCATGCGGGGCGGCCTCCGGAGACCCCCAGTGTACACTTGAGAAGGGAGGACAGCAAGAAAGGGAAGCCCAGAGACCCCGGGTCAGCCTGTTTGACTGACACCGTCTCAGAGCTCCTTGAGTGCATTTCACGTAGAAGGAGAGAAATGTATTCCAGGGTCTTCCTTTTTAATGTTGCAAAGTGCATTTTAGTAAATGTCCTCGTAAAGGGTCCTTCCCCGGGTCCATATCTGGAACACACACAGTGGGTCTGGAACTGGCCCGGAAAGTCCAGGCGCCAGCCTGGGTGTGCTGGGACTGAGTTCTGAAGCAGGGGATGGCCAGCTGTCCACGGCACCCCCGCAGGAGGCCTTCCGCTGTGTGTCCATGCCTTTCTGCACCTGCATAAGCAACAGTAACCCACCGAAGGGCCAGGTCGAGAGGCCCCGCACCGTTCCGCACAGTCTTCGTCTCGGGCCATCCCTGGATGTGCGTATGCCGGGCCTCACCTCCCCCGGCCGCCCTAGTGGGATGTCCACTGTCAAGCCGTGTCCAGCCAGCCAGAGAGCACGCAGGGGCTTTCTCTAAAGCAGAGTGGCTTTCCAGTTAAGGACAGCGTTTCCCAACAGGGGTCAACTTGAAAATGAAGTTTAGCTTTCTGAGTACTATCAGGAAACTTAGTGAACACTCCCGGTGATTCTCCTGTATGGCGGGAGGAACCCTCTCGAAACTGCGGGCAGTGCTTTAAGCACTTGACAGGTGTGGGTGCCCAGCTCCGCTGAGTTGCTGGAGGCGGTTTCCTGTTTGTCGGGGTTGGGGCTAAAATGTTTTGTATGAACACAAGCTAAGCGGCATTGTTTCTGGAGGATGATAGCACCCCAGGTAAGGAGAGTAACTGCCTCTCCAGAGCTTCTCAGAAGCAGAGGCTCTGCAGTCCGTCCAGTCTCGTAAGGATGACTGACATCCATTCCCTTTCTTCCTGCAGGCTGCATCGAAAAGTATGGGTCTCCCTACGCCAAAGACCCAGGCTTCGCCACCTGCGTGCAGAGTAAGTCAGCCTCCTTTCCTGGGAGCACTGTGGCTTTGGATGACTTTAGGCTTGGCTGTGGTTTGTGGAGGGCCCTGAATAGTTCTGGTTTTTTTTGGTTTTTTTTTTTTTTAGGTTTGATTATCAGATTCCTTTCTCTTTTTTTTCTTGTTTTATTTTTTTATTTTTAAAAAATTTTTCATTATACTTTAAGTTCTAGGGTACATGTGCACAATGTGCAGGTTTGTTACATATGTATACATGTGCCATATTGGTGTGCTGCACCCATTAACTCGTCATTTACATTAGGTATATCTCCTAATGCAGTTCCCTCCCCCCTCCCCCCACTCCACGACACGCCCCGGTGTGTGATGTTCCCCTTCCTGTGTCCAAGTTCTGTTTTTCAAGGAGCTGTGGTCTCTTCCTGAGGCCTGCTCCCTTTTCACCAAACTTTCTTTTTTAAACAAGTAAATTTTGACGTTTTTAGCAATAGGCAATAAATGCACATGGAACAAAATGTAAATACTTCACAGGGTGTGATGTGGAAGCCCGTGCCCGCCTCTGAGTCAGACACCATTGTAGTTACAGTTCCAAGAATCTTGTGCTTAGACATGTAAATATGCGTGAGCGGCCTTCCACTCTTCACGTGCATGGCAGCTTAGCACACGCGGTCTGTCCCGTGCCTCTGCGACTCTGTCGGCGCAGGAGACCCTCTCTTCGCGTCTGTCTCCCCTTCACGCTGGCATTTCCAGCCGGTGCCATCACGCGGGCTTAGCCCATGCCTGTTGGCTGACGTCCAGTTTATTTCCAATTTCCATCGTTATAAACAAAACTGGCGAGACATCCTCGTGCACCTGTCGCCTCCCACACGTCTGAGTGCGTCTGCGGGATGCGTTCCCAAGGATGGAATTGCAGAGGCAGTCCTCCTGTTTCCTTTGGATACAGATACTGCCAAATTATCCCAGAGCCGGCCTCAGCCGCCGCCCCTGCAGGGGAGAATGAACGGCTTTTTTAAACTTTTGATCTCTTCCAATGTAACAGGTGAGAAATGACATCAGTCATTTCAGGTTTTTGTTTTGTTTTGTTTTTTAACTAATGAGTAAAGCTATACTTCCTAGGTTTAAAAACTGTGTATTTCTTTTACCGTAAACTGTTGTTTATATTTTTTGCCCATTTTTCTCAATGTGTAGGTGTTTGCAAATTAGCCATTGGTAGTAAAGTTATCAAGCATTTTTTCAGCTTGCCACAAGTCTTTTTTATTATTTTAAAATTATCATAGAATAAGATTGATTATTTTGGGTGTCCTGTATGAATTTTAACATACCTGCGGCACAACCCACACAGCTCCCCTCACACTGGGTCTGTGGTCCCCTGGCGACACCTGTGTCTGGTTTTAGATGAAAGGCCACCTTGGTGCGTCCCTGTGGGCGCTGAGAACGGAGGCGTGGCAGTACAGAGTCGTCCTGGGAGAGGCAGGAGTCTCTTCCCAGGCGTGGCTTTGGAACCAGATCCCAGTCGGCAGAAGGAGTCAGAGGTGGCTCAGTCCCACTCCCCAAACCCCATGAGCTGTCCGTGGGCGTCTCTAGGCCTCCCAGACTTGGATCACAGACCCCAGCCCAGGAGCCACAGACAGACGAAATGCTCAGTGTAAACATGGGATTGGGAGGGTGGCCCTGCCGTGTGGCCCAGCCCGCCCTGACCTGCAGCCACACACAGTAGCCCGGTGCCACGTAGGGCCCAAAGTCTGCATATGAGGCGGAGGCTCCTGTGCGCTCGGAGGAGACAAGCAGATCCTGCCACACATGGTTTATCTTAGTGATTGCTAAACCAGTCTCTTCTTTTAAATTCTGTTTTCACACTTGTTATATTCTCTTAGTTCCTGGGCTTTAGGCTTCTCCCCAAGATGACAAAACAGTTATCTGCTGTTAGGTGTTTTCATCTGTGATCCGCCTGTAATTTCTTTTGGCGTGATAGACGAGGGGATGTAGACTGCAGGCACAGTTCCTGCCCCAGCACCACACGTTTGAAGTCTGTCTCGTCCCCGGTGCCTCGCCTGCCTCCGTCCTCACGTCCCCGGTGCCTCACTTGCCTCCGTCCTCACGTCCCCGGTGCCTCGCCTGCCTCCATCCTCATGTCCCCGGTGCCTCGCCGGCCTCCGTCCTCACGTCCCCGGTGCCTCGCCTGCCTCCGTCCTCAGATCCCCGGTGCCTCGCCGGCCTCCATCCTCACGTCCCCGGTGCCTCGCCTGCCTCCGTCCTCGCGTCCCCGGTGCCTCGCCTGCCTCCGTCCTCGCGTCCCCGGTGCCTCGCCTGCCTCCGTCCTCGCGTCCCCGGTGCCTCGCCTGCCTCCGTCCTCGCGTCCCCGGTGCCTCGCCTGCCTCCGTCCTCGCGTCCCCGGTGCCTCGCCTGCCTCCGTCCTCGCGTCCCCGGTGCCTCGCCGGCCTCCGTCCTCGCGTCCCCGGTGCCTCGCTGGCCTCCATCCTCACGTGCTGGGTATTTGGGAGATTTCTGCCGGGTTTTCCACAGGCCGTGGCCGCAGCTTTAGACTTGGCCTCATGCACGCGGGTGGGTCTCCTATGCCCTCCTCAGTCTTTTTTCTGGTTATCTTGCTTATTTTTTAATACAACTAGACTTTAAAAAATAGTCTTAAAAACCTAAAAAAGCCCTTTTGATATTTTTAACTGGGCTTGCAATTCATATATTGGAGACTGTCTGAACAGCGTTGTGCTTTCCTCACCCCGGCACCGTCCTGTCTGTCCCTTGGAGCACTTTTCTTCCCGTGCGCCCTGCGCTTCCTTTGCCAAGTTCACTTCTGGCTATTTGTAGCAAAGAAGGCCGTCCTTTCCACAGCGTCGCTTGCTTGCGGGATGAAGATGACTGATTGCTACATGTTCATTTCTGCTCCCGCCGCCCAGTACAGTTATCTTGTTTTGGTTTATTATTTCCTTTGTGGCATCAGCATCCCCGAGTGCGGCCAGCTGGGGAGAGGAGGGCAGGGTCAAGATCCTTGAGTTTGTTCCCTGTGTGATAGGAAGAGAATCTCTTGCTGTGGCTGCTGCCAGAGGCAACACATGCAGTTTATAACAGGTCCACCTGCCCCAGGCCAGAAGCTCCGGCCACTCTCCCTGAGCCGGCCCTCAGAGGCTGCCCTGCCTGTGGCCTGGGGCTCTCAGCTTCTCCAGAGCACATGGCTGGGGCCTCTGATGTTTGAGTGCCTCAAAAGACACCTGGCGGTGAGGAAGGTGCTTTGGGGGCCACAGCAGGCAGCCTCACACTCCCCTGGGAAGGCGCCTCTGGAGGACACGGCTGGGGCAGCCTCGCACCCTGTTCCTGTTCATTAGTCCCTCGTGAAAATTCTCTGACTTGGTGCTCACGGTGCTGTCCTGGCTTCAGTTCACTGGTTATCGGTTATTGTGAAATTAAAGCCATAGCCCCACAGAGTCCCAATTCAGCCCCAGACAAGCCGGCCCCCAGCGGGCCTTGCATGGGAGCCTGTGGCCCTCGGGCTGTCCCAGGACCCAGGCGGCATGGTGGACGGAGGGAGGAGGCCTGGGAAGAGTGTAGGCTGCGTTCCCGGGTGCCCCTGAAGAGCCTCTGCTTCCATTTCTTTCCTTTCCCATGGACACATCCGGCCTCTACACGGCTGAACACTCCCGTCCTGCCCTAGCGGCCGTTTGGTGCTTGGATTTCTCGGCTGCTTTGGCCCATGGGTTTCCCCAGGAAGGTCAGGTCCCCACAGGCTGTGGCCCAGGCAGCGGTCACTGAGCCCCGGCTACCAGGATCCCCACCCCCGCCACAGGGAGCGTCCCCTCGCCCTTCCCTCAGACGGATAGGGCCCTGGTCCTTGCCTGTCACCACCCAGGGAAAGGCCCTAGCTGCCGGCACTGGCTTCAAATTCCAGCCACAGCCATGGCTGCTCCCTCCTGTCCTTCAATGCAGTCATGGGCGGAGCTGAGATAAACTTCACCTCCTGAACTCTCTGCAGGCGCCAGTGCCCAGGGCATGACCAGCCAGACCACCGACTCCCTAGGCCCAGCTTGCGGGATGAGGGTCAGAGAAGTGGGTGCCCGTCAGGGAGCTGGGCGGGGTCAGGGAGGTGGGTGCCCTCTGGGGCCTGCAGAGGTTTCTGTCTCTGTTGGTTTCCCTGCTGTGTGGAGGAAATTCCACAGACATCTGCTGGGCACCAGCTGAGTGTCCACCCCTCAGATGTGGTTCCGTCCTCACATCGTAGAGGTATCAGTACATGCCCAACAGGGAAATAAATGAGTTGGGGGAGGCCCCGGGGTAGGCGGCCATGAGACTGGGGACCACTTAAGAGCTGGGCACCCGGCAGGAGCAGGCACTGTCCTCAGCCTCACTGTCCTCAGCCTCACTGTCCTCAGCCTCGCCGTCCCTCAGCCTCGCCGTCCCTCAGCCTCGCCGTCCCTCAGCCTCGCTCTCCCTCAGCCTCGCTGGCCCCAGCCTCGCCCTCCCCCAGCCTCGCTCTCCCTCAGCCTCGCTGGCCCCAGCCTCGCCCTCCCCCAGCCTCGCTCTCCCCAAGCCTCGCTCTCCCTCAGCCTCGCTCTCCCTCAGCCTCGCCCTCCCTCAGCCTCGCTGGCCCCAGCCTCGCCGTCCCCCAGCCTCGCTCTCCCCCAGCCTCGCTCTCCCTCAGCCTCGCCCTCCCCCAGCCTCGCCCTCCCTCAGCCTCGCTCTCCCTCAGCCTCGCTGGCCCCAGCCTCGCCCTCCCCCAGCCTCGCTCTCCCCAAGCCTCGCTCTCCCTCAGCCTCGCTCTCCCTCAGCCTCGCTGGCCCCAGCCTCGCCGTCCCCCAGCCTCGCTCTCCCCCAGCCTCGCTCTCCCTCAGCCTCGCTCTCCCCCAGCCTCGCTCTCCCTCAGCCTCGCTGGCCCCAGCCTCGCTGGCCCCCAGCCTCACTCTCCCTCAGCCTCGCTCTCCCTCAGCCTCGCTCTCCCTCAGCCTCGCTGTCGCTCAGCCTCGCTGTCCCTCACCCTCGCTGTCGCTCAGCCTCACTGTCCCTCAGCCTCACTCCTCAGCCTCGCCGTCCCTCAGCCTCGCCGTCCCCCAGCCTCGCCGTCCCCAGCCTCACTCCTCAGCCTCACTGTCCCCCCGCCTCGCTGTCCCTCAGCCTCGCTGTCCCTCAGCCTCGCTGTCCCTCAGCCTCACTCCTCAGCCTTGCCGTCCCTCAGCCTCGCCGTCCCCCAGCCTCGCCGTCCCCCAGCCTCGCCGTCCCCAGCCTCGCTCTCCCCCAGCCTCGCTCTCCCTCAGCCTCGCTGGCCCCAGCCTCGCTGGCCCCAGCCTCGCTGGCCCCCAGCCTCACTGGCCCCAGCCTCGCTCTCCCTCAGCCTCGCTCTCCCTCAGCCTCGCTCTCCCTCAGCCTCGCTCTCCCTCAGCCTCGCTCTCCCTCAGCCTCGCTCTCCCTCAGCCTCGCTCTCCCTCAGCCTCGCTGTCGCTCAGCCTCGCTGTCCCTCACCCTCGCTGTCGCTCAGCCTCGCTCTCCCTCAGCCTCGCTCTCCCTCAGCCTCGCTGTCCCTCAGCCTCACTCCTCAGCCTCGCCGTCCCCAGCCTCGCTCTCCCCCAGCCTCGCTCTCCCCCAGCCTCGCT
Source organism: Macaca nemestrina (assembly GCF_043159975.1). Classification (NCBI taxonomy): domain Eukaryota; kingdom Metazoa; phylum Chordata; class Mammalia; order Primates; family Cercopithecidae; genus Macaca; species Macaca nemestrina. Next base: position 436,362 of record NC_092140.1, read on the forward strand.
CTCCCCCAGCCTCGCTCTCCCTCAGCCTCGCTGGCCCCAGCCTCGCTCTCCCTCAGCCTCTCTCCCTCAGCCTCGCTGTCGCTCAGCCTCGCTGTCCTCAGCCTCAGGGACACAGGTCTTTCCAAAGGGCGTTCCAGGCAAAGTCAGGACTAGGTTCCCAGTCCTTCACATCACATGGGCAGGTGTCCACTTCTGAAATGACTTTAGTCTCTAACCAAACATTGTAAGTGGCAGCGCACAGCATCCCTCCACAGTGGGGGCCTCTTGAGGGTCAGGTTCTGGTGCCGGAAGGTTGGGCCCTGCACAGTCCGCCTGCCCTGCATGTGTCTGACTCCCTCCTGCCCCCAGAGCCTCTTCATCTGAGGCCAGAGTGGCGAAGTGGACGCGCCCCTCGTTTCTCTAGTTCAGGCCGGACCTCCCCCTTCCAGGCCCTGCTGTGATCACATTGACGTCTCCAGACGTCCTGCGGACACAGCACCCAGGTACAGCCGGGCCATGGCAGGGTCAGGGATGGGGCCCCGGCCGGCTCCTGGTGGCTGTGCTGATGCAGAATCCCTGGTCCTGGTCCTTGTTTCCTCAGCCCCAGCCCCTGTGTGCTTCAGAGTAGAAGGCATTTATAGCGACCTGCTGAAAATAGCGTCTTAGAAATACTTCGAGACGCGAGCTCTGTCCACACCTGCAAGTGTTCTGTTGGCAGTCATTTGTGCAAAACAAGCAAACTGGAGGCGTATGGAGGAAACTGAGGCAGATGGAGGAAACTGTGAGGTGTACAGAGGAAACTGAGGCGTATGGAGGAAACTGAGGCGTATGGAGGAAACTGAGGCATGTGGAGGAAACTGAGGTATATGGAGGAAACTGAGGTGTACGGAGGAAACTGTGAGGCGTATAGAGGAAACTGAGGCGTATGGAGGAAACTGAGGCATATGGAGGAAACTGAGGTGTACGGAGGAAACTGTGAGGCGTATGGAGGAAACTGAGGCGTATGGAGGAAACTGAGGCATATGGAGGAAACAGGCATATGGAGGAAACAGGTGTATGGAGGAAACTGAGGCGTATGGAGGAAACTGAGGCATATGGAGGAAACAGGTGAATGGAGGAAACTGAGGCATATGGAGGAAACAGGTGTATGGAGGAAACTGAGGCGTATGGAGGAAACTGAGGCGTATGGAGGAAACTGAGACGTATGGAGGAAACTGAGGCGTATGGAGGAAACAGGTGTATGGAGGAAACTGAGGCGTATGGAGGAAACTGAGGTATACAGAGGAAACTGAGGCGTATGGAGGAAACGCTATGAGGCATACAGAGGAAACTGTGGGGTGTACGGAGGAAACTGAGGCATGAGGAAGAAACTGTGGGGTGTACGGAGGAAACTGAGGCATGAGGAGGAAACTGGGGCATACGGAGGAAACACTGTGAGGTGTGCGGAGGAAACACTGAGGCATGCGGCGAAGCATCGCAAGAAGAAGCCAGTGTGGTTGGGCAGCTTTCCCAAGAAGTCTGGGACTTGTGTCCGGGCTTCTGGTGAGCTCGGTGCCTGGACCCGCCTGGGAGGACAGGGGCTGTGTCTGTGCTGGCCACACGCAGTGACTGGATGAGCTGGAGGAACACAGCTTTGTGAACCACAGACCCACCTGCCGCTCACCCTGGCACCAGGCACCAACCAGTGCAGGTGGGAGGGAAGCAGCTCCTGCACTGACAGCCGAGCCCGGACCCTCTGTTGGAAACGCCACGTTCCACGGACCTGGTGGGAAGCATCACCTTGGGAGCCTCAGGAACGGAAGCGACACGCTGGCAGTGAGATCCCATCCGTTGAAGACTCGATGTGCCCCCACCAGAGCTGACCCCCTCAGGATGGCGCTGGCCGAGTGCTCTGGGGCCCTGCTGGCCCGGCCTGCGCTTTTCCCAGGGACTGGTCCTTATTGAACTTGTGTGGAATCAATGGACAGGAGCCTCTCTCAGCCAGCGGGGGCCCTACCCAGGGTTCCCCACGGAGCCGTGTGTGGCTAAGCTGAGCGTGGCTGAGTCCTCGCATGGGGCGGAGCCGAGCGTGGACCGCGCCCCTGAGCACTGCCACGCCCAGCCCTGAGCTGCTGCTGCTCGGCCCGCGGCCGTGAAAGGGTTCTTTGAGCTCCGGGCGTAATTGTAGTTCTTCCTGCCAACTTCCTGGGGCTCAGGCTTGCGTAACCGCGCTCTCGGGGGCTTCCCTGCCTGCCTCTGGGACGTGGGTTCGGTCCGTGTCCTGGAAGCGTTTGTGAGCAGCTCCCGGTACGGGGGACTCTTTGGGAAGCAGCTGCACTGGGACGGGTTCCCGCCCTCAGGCCCCCACCCACCCCCCTGCCCTCTCGCCCTGCAGGAGCTCAGCCCAGGTGATCGCCCTGAGAGAGGGCAGCACACATCTGGCCTAAAGCCGTCAAGACACGTGGAGGGGGGCGGCTAAGAAGAAAGAGGGGGCTTCCTGGAGGACCCCTCCGGCAGTGCAGCCTGGGCTCGGGGTCCTGTCCGCCATGCCCGGCCGGGAGAGTTCACCAGAAATGGGCTGGGGCTGGCCACGGAAGGCAGAGTGTTTTGAGTCCACCTGCAAGGGCCCCAGGTCAGCTGGGGGTTCTGTTTGCCTGCTCCCCGGGAGGTCCGAGCTCCTGGGCCTCGCGCCAGGCGGTTCCTGCTCCTTTGCCCTCGGCCCTTCCCACCTCGCCCGTCGGGCCTGCCGGCACTCCCTGCCAGCTGATCTGAGTTTTCCTGGAGCCGGCCCCAGCCCGCTAGCCTGTTCTGTCAGCCCTGGGCCAGCACAGGGGGCTCGGGTGCCCGGGACCCGCCTCAGCCTCCGCCTCTCAGCTCCTCCGGGCTGGACCCGAGGCACCATGGCTGCCCCACTCCCAGCTGCGTCGGGGACAGGGGGGCAGCTGAGCATGATTTTCCACTTTGTGTCCCCAATCAGACCTGCCTGACCAGTGCACGCCCAACCCCTGTGATAAGAAGGGGACCCAAGCCTGCCAAGACCTCATGGGCAACTTCTTCTGCCTGTGTAAAGCTGGCTGGGGGGGCCGGCTCTGTGACAGAGGTAAGACCCCCACAGCCACGTGAGGCTGAAGACAAAGGCAGGGTCTCCCTCCCTCTCCAACCCTGTCCTGATCCCCACTCCTCACTCCCACTCCGGGCACAGCCGTCCTCAGGCTACTCTCTGACAGCCCCAAGGCGGCTGCAGCCCTGAGGTATCCCGGAGCCCCAGAACTGGGAGGAGCTGCGGTCACCTCTCTGGGAGCAGGGCTGGAATGAAAGGAAACGCCAGGTGGTGCCTCAGCGCCCACGACTGAAAGGCGGGGGAGAAATTTCACCTCTGACCGTCCTTGAGTGCAGACCTGTGGTATCAGTGAAGACCCTGGAGGAAGAATAGCTCCAGGGCCTGGTGGAGACCCATAGTCGAGAGTCCAGCAGGCCAGCCTGTCCCCTTTGGCAGGTCCCACCCCAGAGGTGACCTGGGAGAGCTTCACTCAGGAGTGGCCAGCTCTGGCCTGGCCTTGTCTGTCCTCAGGCACCCAGAGGTCACTCCTGGCCTACAGCCTCTTCCTGCAAGCACGTGGGCATCCAGGGAGCTGAGCCCTGTGGCTGTGACTGCCAGCAGCTCCCCGGGCTGAGACCACAGCAGGGGATCCCCCGGTGACTGCCAGCAGCTCCCCGGGCCCTCCCATCATCACCTCCACACGCAAGCCCTCCCATCATCACCTCCACACGCAAGGCCAGGACCAGGGACCCTGAAACGCTGGGGCTGCTGAGGGGGGTGTGAGGTCCGAGCCCTGGGGACCCTCCCTGCTCTAGATGGGGGCTATGCACCCCTGGGCTCCCTCCCTGCTCCAGGGCTGGGCTGTGCCTCCCAGCCCCAGGGTCCCTCCCTGCTCCAGAGCTGGGATGTGCACCTCTGGGATCTCTCCCTGTCCTAGACGGGGACTCTGCACCCTTGGGCTCCCCTTCAGGCCTGTGCTTGTTCCCAGATGTCAATGAATGCAGCCAGGAGAATGGGGGCTGCCTCCAGATCTGCCACAACAAGCCGGGCAGCTTCCACTGTGCCTGCCACAGCGGCTTCCAGCTCTCCTCTGACGGCAGGACCTGCCAAGGTAAGGCCCTGGGGTGAGGCCTCTCCTCTCCCCACCTTCTATTTTTGGTCACATCTGCGCTTCTGCAAGAGGCTGCTGCTGGCTGGGTTCCTGTGGTTCTGGACGGGATGGGGCATCCTGCAGAGACTGCACAAGCCCAGGCGAGCCGCAGCACAGGGAGCTACTCGGCACCACGTCAGGATGACTCACCCGGCATCTGAGGGCCAGAACTCAGAGGCCACTCTGCTGGCTGCAGGGCCTCGTCCCGTCCCCAGAGCCTCGCAGAGCCTGGGAGTGCTCCAGGCTGTTGTGCAGTGAGCTTGTGGGTCAGAGTTCCAGGCTAGGGTCCCCGCTGCCGTCCACTCTCCCCAGCGTCCCCAGAAGCACCCTGTTGTTGGTCTCCCTCTGTCTGTTCCCTAAATACAGCCCTGCCCTCCCCATTTCCCTTCGTGTTTCAGTCTGGGGTTCCCTTGGCCCAGGGCCAGAGCTGGGGAGCCCCGGGACACCCCAGAAAGTCACTGTGAATGTGCGCACCCCCGATGCTGTCCTGGGCGCTGCTCCTGCCACTGGGGCTTCGCAGGGGGAGCATCTTCCTCCTCCCTCCCGCCTTGGATCTGGACATGCCCAGGCGTGTCCCTGAGAATTTCTGGCATCGTTCTTACTGCTGCTGCTGGCTGTCCAGGACACTGGACTGCGTGGATGGGACAGACAGTTGCTCAGGGAGAAACAGGCCCAGGAGCTGGAGAGTGAATCTGACCAGACAGGAGGGGCCACACGCTGTCCCCCGATTTCAAAAGGCAGCTGCTATTTGTGTCCACTTTGATGGTTCCCTTCCCTGACCACCCAGGAGTTAGTCCTCTGTGCAGATGACGTGATTCCCATCTTAACACATAAACCCATTTCGCCGTTCAGCTCCTCCTCCTCTTGCCTGGAGGACAGAGCCCCTCCCATCACTGCTCTATCCTTGTCCTGGAAGACAGCAGCACCCCAGGTTTAAAGAGAGGTGAAGACACGGTCAATCCTGAGAGATGACGTCTAAAGCACCTCACATGGGTCCCTGCACCAGTCGGGCACTCCCGGCAAAGTCTGGGCTCACAGTTACTGCCCACACTGACAGAGGCGTCCTGTCCTCTCCTCCTCCTCCCCATCTTCCTCCTCCTCTTTCTTCTCCTCCTCCCCCTGGTCCCCCTTTTCCTCCCCCTCTTCCTCCTTCTCCTTCCATCTTCCTCCTTCTCCTTCCCTCTTCCTCCTTCTCCTTCCCTCTTCCTCCTCATTCCCCCTCTTTTTCCCCTGCCTCCTCCCCCTCCTCCCATCCTCCCCCTCCTCCCATCCTCCCCCTCCTCCCATCCTCCCCCTCCTCCCCTCCTCCCCCTCCTCCCATCCTCCCCCTCCTCCCATCCTCCCCCTCCTCCCATCCTTATTCCCCCTCTTCCTCCCCCACCACTCTCAACCCCTCCCCTACCTCCTCCCCTCCTCCCCCTCCCCCTCCCTCGCCTTCTCCTCTTCCTCTCTGCTTCTCCCCCTCCTCCTCCCCCTCCTCTTCCCCCCCTCCTCTTTCTCCCCTCCTCTTTCTCCCCTCCTCTTTCTCCATGCCCCTGTCCTTGCTCTCCTCTGGTGACTAAAGGTCTTCATTTCAGGGTTGCCCCTTGTACCCCAGGGCGCTTGGCCATAAACAGTGTCTGTCCCACATAGATGTTCAAGTCTTAGGATTGTGGTTTAACCCGGTAGTGAAAATTGATTGAAACCTATAAATGCTTCTCTTTGGGGGTTTTGGTTTCAAATGCCCCTGGTGGAGTTGCTTTTTACTGCCCCGTATCCTGTGGCACCATCATTTAAATGGAACAGCACAGCGTGCACCACCGCCCCCCACCCCTGGACCAAGCAAGGCCCTTCCCAGCTCTCCATCTGCTGGGCTGAAATCAGCCTTCCCAGCCGGGCCTTGATCAGAAGCATGCCCCCAACACCCCAGGAGCTGCCCGGTCAGGGGAGGAGGGGAGGGAATTGGGGCCAGGGCGCGTTGGCCCCACAGAGCCTGGGTGTGATGTCCGGGTGGTGCCCTGGCCAGCCCCTACAGCCACCTGCCCTGGCCCCGTCTGAGATGCTGCCATGCTGAGGTTGGCCGGTCTTGCTTGCAGACATAGACGAGTGTGCAGACTCGGAGGCCTGCGGGGAGGCACGCTGCAAGAACCTGCCCGGCTCCTACTCCTGCCTCTGTGACAAGGGCTTTGCATACAGCTCCCAGGAGAAGGCCTGCCGAGGTACCCACACCACGCAGTCACCCTCGGGTTCTCTCCTCCTCCTCTGACGCCCAAGCCCAGACACAGGTGCCGGTCACTGCCTGAGCCAGGGCAGTTGCTAACAACTGGGCGCTTCTGGTGAAAGAAAGTCTCTTTCTCTCTGTTTCTGTGAGCCTGGTAATGGCCTCTTCTACCACCATGCCCCCACACACGTGAGCACACACCCATGCCCCTTGTGCACACGAACGTACCGTGCACATGCATATACACCGCATGTACACACGTGCGTACCCTTCTCCACCTGCGTAGATGGGGCCTCTCCCCAAAGGTATGGGGAGCAGCAAGCCTCCCTCTACTGTTCTCTCTTTTCAGCCGCCATGGGGGGACCCTGTTGGCCGCAGAGCCTCCAAGAGGGGCCATGCCCCCAGTGATGGGAACAGGGGCTGAGTAGGCAGACAGAGAGGGTGGGGAGGCCCAGGCTGCCTGCACTGACCTCCATCTCCCACCACAGCTGTCAGCGCCTCTGTGCTCCCGGGGACACCTCACTGCACAGCCCGGGCCTTGTTCTTCCTAGACCTGCCGTCCACACCAGCCTGGCGGCGGGAGTGGGTCTGGCCCGTTGGGAGCGTCCCCCTGGAACACCTGTGGCACTTTCACTCCCTTCAAGAAAGAGCCTGGCAGGAGCAGGCCGAGGGTGCAATCCTAGCTTTCCAATGGGGGCCTACAAACCCCAGGCTGCACCCGTTAGAATCTGCACGTAATTCCCCGAGTGCACCTTGTGTGTGGTTTGAGCAGTTGTGGTGTGATCCTGCCCCGTACAGTGTAGAGGCCTCCCCCGCTCACCGCCACTTCCCTCTGGCTGGCAGATGTGGATGAGTGTCTGCAGGGCCGCTGTGAGCAGGTCTGCGTGAACTCCCCGGGCAGCTACACCTGCCACTGTGATGGGCGCGGGGGCCTCAAGCTGTCCCAGGACATGGACACCTGTGAGGTAGGCAGCCCCTGGCCCCGCGGGCCTCTCACGGTGGTTCTGGGGGCCCTCGCCGGTGGGGGCTTTCGGGAGAAACGCTTCCATGAAGACCTGGCTTTGGCTGCGGTGTTGGGATCTCCAGGGCCACGTGGAGGTTGGGATGAGAAATGCTTCTGCTCCCTGGAGGACGTTTGGTTGTTATATTTATAAAGTCTCTATATTTATAAAGTCTCTATATTTATAAAGTCTCTATGGCAACTCCCAACTCACAGTGGACCAGCCTGGTGTGGACCCCAGTGTGACACCCACGGGGCACGGTCCCCACTGCCGCGTGCCAGGGAGCCAGCCTGACCGACCTGTCACACCGGGGGGATGTGGTACCCACATGGGGACGCTTCCCGGCAGGGCGGCTCTCGTGTTTCCTGTTCACCCTGGGCCTGTGCCTGGGGAGTTGGCGAAAGTGAGCATTTATTTAAAAAGCAAAACCACGGGATTCCACAGGTGAAACAGCCACTAGGACAGCTTCTCAGAGTCACAAACCTGGGACGCGGCTGTGGGGCTCTTGGGTCTGGGCTGTGACGTTCGGGGCTCCCAGCCAGCCCTCACCTTGAGGTTCTCTGCCTCACTGTCTCGTGTACTCATGCAGAGGGCGTCGGGCCCCTGCCAGGCGTCCAGCTCACCCTGGCTGCCCACGGTGGGCGGAGCAGGCTGGCTCAGCCCCAGCCCCAGCCCCAGCCCCAGCCCCTCTGTTTTCCAGGGACACCAGCTCGCACCGGCCTTGGTTCTGTCCCCCATAGGGCAGCATGGAGGAACCACAGCCCAGAGCAGGGAACTTTCCGGGACAGCCATCTTCAAGGCGTCCATATTTATTTCATAATAGTGTATACTTTTTTATGATTCTCTGTACTTTTTGTATGCTTAACATATTTCATAATTTAAAAATAAAGAGTCAAGGGAAATGGGCAGGGAAGGAGGTGACGGGACCCCCGAGAAGCCCTGTGGGAAGCAGCTGGTGCGAGCCCGTCCTTCACCTGGGAGCCCCGGTGGTGGGGCCGATGTGACAGCCTCTGGGACCTCGGCAGCTGGAGGTGGGGCGGCCACACTCCCGAGGCATGGGAGGGACAGTGGACCTGCTGCACGGCGGGGGCCCGGGGCTCAGGGGAGCTGGAGTGGAGGTTGCGTCCCCGACCGGCGTGGTCCCTATCTGTGGCAGGACATCTTGCCGTGCGTGCCCTTCAGCATGGCCAAGAGCGTGAAGTCCTTGTACCTGGGCCGGATGTTCAGTGGGACCCCCGTGATCCGACTGCGCTTCAAGAGGCTGCAGCCCACCAGGTGAGGAGGTGTCCACAGAAGGCAGCACAGCTTAGCACGGCCAAGGTGCTGGCTGCACGGGGCCCGGGCCCGGGCTTGGCCGTACACCCGGCGCTGACTCATTTCTCCTGTGGGTGCCCAGGCTCGTAGCTGAGTTTGACTTCCGGACCTTTGACCCCGAGGGCATCCTCCTCTTCGCTGGAGGCCACCAGGACAGCACCTGGATCGTGCTGGCCCTGCGAGCCGGCCGGCTGGAGCTGCAGCTGCGCTACAATGGCGTCGGTCGCGTCACCAGCAGCGGCCCAGTCATCAACCACGGCATGTGGCAGACGGTGAGTGTGCAGCAGCCGCCCCTTCCGGGCCGCACGGGGTTGTCCCTGAGCCTGACCCGGCTGTTACTTGCTTGTGCAACCGTGGAGATGAGCTCTGGGGCCTATACCTGCTGCATGCGGGCAGGATAGGGACCCCTGCCCTGTTGAGTTCATGCTCTGGGGGACAAGGACCCCTGCCCCATTCAGTTCATGCTCTGGGGCACAGGGACCCCTGCCCTGTTCAGTTCATGCTCTGGGGGACAGGGACCCCTGCCCCGTTCAGTTCATGCTCTGGGGGACAGGGACCCCTGCCCCGTTCAGTTCATGCTCTGGGGGACAGGGACCCCTGCCCTGTTGAGTTCATGCTCTGGGGGACAGGGACCCCTGCCCTGTTGAGTTCATGCTCTGGGGGACAAGGACCCCTGCCCCATTCAGTTCATGCTCTGGGGGACAGGGACCCCTGCCCCGTTCAGTTCATGCTCTGGGGGACAAAGACCCCTGCCCTGTTGAGTTCATGCTCTGGGGGACAAGGACCCCTGCCCCATTCAGTTCATGCTCTGGGGGACAGGGACCCCTGCCCTGTTGAGTTCATGCTCTGGGGGACAGGGACCCCTGCCCCGTTGAGTTCATGCTCTGGGGGACAAGGACCCCTGCCCCATTCAGTTCATGCTCTGGGGGACAGGGACCCCTGCCCCATTCAGTTCATGCTCGGGGGGACAAGGACCCCTGCCCTGTTTAGTTCATGCTCGGGGGCACAGGGACCCCTGCCCTGTTCAGTTCATGCTGTGGGGGCTCACTGCAGTGCTCTAAGCCTCTCTGCTATTTCATCACGTATCAGCCTGGCTCCCTCAGAAAGGGGCCTCAAGTGAGGCCCCCTCCCGGAGTTCAGGTCGCTCTTGGCTCAGGTGAGAACCCGTGGTTCTCAGCCCCGGGGACCCTGGGCTGTGTCTGGAGGCCATACTGTGTATGCTGAGCGGGGCGGGGAACAGAGGCCAGGGCTGTGTCTGGAGGCCGTACTGTTAATCCTGAGCAGGGCGGGGAAGAGAGGCCAGGGCTGTGTCTGGAGGCCGTACTGTTAATCCTGAGCGGGGCAGGGAAGAGAGGCCAGGGCTGTGTCTGGAGGCCGTACTGTTAATCCTGAGCGGGGCAGGGAAGAGAGGCCAGGGCTGTGTCTGGAGGCCGTACTGTTAATCCTGAGCGGGGCAGGGAAGAGAGGCCAGGGCTGTGTCTGGAGGCCGTACGGTTTATCCTGAGCGGGGCGGGGAACAGAGGCCTGGGCTGCTTGATGCTGCACGCAGGGTGCCCCACCAGGGGAGGAAGCCACCACTGAACCTGCACCACAGGTACCGCTCCTGCCATACGTGTCTCCCTGGCCGTGGACAGGCCAGGAGCCACCCACCCACCTTTCCCTGTAGGACGGTGTAGACGCTGCCGTCCCTGAACTCTGGCTCCCAGGGCCTGCTGGTCAGTGCAGTCGTGCATGCCAAGGGTCCAGGTGACCTCACCGGGGCTGCCTCTTGCCAGAAACGTCCTGACCACCTGGACTCCAGCGCCATGGGCCACCTGAGGGGTCCTGGTCAGACCTGCACTTGGGCAACTGTGGGCAGTGGTAAAACGCGCCCACCCCACATCCCCATCCATGGAGTGAGAGGGTCTGTAACCAACCAGGCTCCCGCCCACAGCGCTGGGCCTCCCTCACCACACGGGGCTTTCAGAAGTAAAAGCTGGGAAGAAAGCACGTCATGTCCTTCAGAAGTGAAGATGCAGTGGAAAATTCACCTTGGCCCCGCAGATGAAACATTGTAGACTTTGCTCCTATTTCCATTCTGCAGAGTAAGGCCTCGCTCCATTTTCCCAGCCTCTTAAAGGAACAGCATCTCCAAGAGCAGAAGGCTGTTCTCAGCAAAGCTACAGAAAGCAAATGGAGGGGAAGCAGTTTCAGGGATGAAGCCACGGGGTGAGGGGCCAGGGCAGGTGGCCAGAGGCGAGGTCGCCGTGGGGAGCGGTATTGCATAGACCTGCCCAGTGACTCACAGTGGCCGCCGCGGCCCAGCAAGACGGGCCCTTCCCCGGCAGGGGTACCTCGTGAGGACCCTCTCTAGCTGCTCCCCAAACCCAGCTGACCCGAACTGGTACCGTGTTTTTGTGACTCAGTTCAAACCCAAATACCTGAAAGGTGTTTTCACACAGGAACAAGGATGTTTTTCTGAAGCTTAGGAATATAGTGTATCTAGTGTTAGACTTACAGGTTTCCTGTGAGGAAAGTTTCTGGTGACCACACTGATGCATCGAGGGCCCTCCTGGCCCAGGTGATGAGCACGGACTTTCTGAGGTCGGGTCCCTCTTGGCCCAGGTGAGGATCAGGTGGTCTCCCCGAGGTCAGGTCCTTGTCGGCCCAGGTGAGGATCAGGTGGTCTCCTTGAGATTGAGATCCTCTTGGCTCAGATGAGGATGAGGTGGTCCCCCTGTTGGCCCAGGTGAGGATCAGGTGGTCTCCCCGAGGTCAGGTCCCTCTTGGCTCAGGAGAGGATGAGTGTGGTTTTTCTGCAGTTGGGAGCCCTTCAGAACGTGCACTCCCACCTCTTCTCATGGCGCTGCCTCTCTTCAGATCTCTGTTGAGGAGCTGGCGCGGAATCTGGTCATCAAGGTCAACAGGGACGCTGTCATGAAAATCGCGGTGGCCGGGGACTTGTTCCAACCGGAGCGAGGACTGTATCATCTGAACCTCACCGTAGGAGGCATTCCCTTCCATGAGAAGGACCTCGTGCAGCCTGTGAGTACCGTACCTGTGCCTGTGTGGACACGCCGTGTGCTGGGATCCCGGGAACGGTGTCAGGAAGGCTCAGTCACGCCCTGCCCTGTGTTTACCACTGTACCTGCGTAGACGCGCCGTGTGCTGGGATCCCGAGAACGGTGTCAGGAAGGCTCAGTCACGCCCTGCCCTGTGTTTACGATTAACCAGGTGTGGGGAGGACCTAGAGGAAGGAAAGGTTTCCTAGAATTTGACAAAGTCATGGTACAGCTGTGTCATTAATTTTACCATCTCTTTTTATGAGACCCGTCTAAGTTTTCATCTGAATTGATAATAATGTTGTCTATTTTTCAATGGAGACAAGACACAATGAAATTATTCCCTAACAGAACAACAAACTTTTTTGGACAATTTCCAAGAACATTTTGGGTTTTGTAACTCTGCCATGAGTCTCATAAGGGAAGAACAGCCATGGTGGGGCGGCCAGTGTGGGCCCTTTCTCCAGGTCCCACCTTCTCTCCTCTTCAGCACAGCACACGCCTGTGCCCCCGACCTATCTCCAGCCCCCACGCACTGACATCTAAGCCTTCATCCTGGGTGTTTTCACTTCCACACCAGACAGGGGAAGGGCACACATGTCTTCGCGTCTGTGGGTGCTGAGTGTCGGCAGTGCCTGTGCTGAAGCCAGCCCTTCAGTGTTATGAGGGGCACCTGCTTCCCAGGCCCACAGACTGCCTGGTGCTGGGACTTTCGGTGTTGTGAGGGGCACCTGCTTCCCAGGCCCACGGACTGCCTGGTGCTGGGACTTTGCCTGGCTCGCCCCTCCCTGTTTCACACATAAGGGGGTTGCCCTGATTTGCCCACAGCCATATTGAATATTGAATAATTCACGTGAGTGCTGGATGGTTAAACAATCCTTATTGTTTGACCTTGGACCCATGTGGCCTTTTCAGTCCTTTCCTAGCTTTAAAATTAACCTGTATTTCCTGAGCATACACCAGTGCAAACAGGTATTCTGCAGTGGGTCATTTTGTAAAGTGAGGAAACCGTCTGTGAAAATCACCACCACCAGTGGGATTGGCCCATTTTTGCAGTAGGTCTGCACTTGCGGCTGCGAAGGCACCACCCACTGCCTGGGGTGTCCGGCATGGGCCTCTCGCTCCCAGGAAGCCACGGAGATTTCTCTGCCTTTCCAGATAAACCCTCGTCTGGATGGCTGTATGAGGAGCTGGAACTGGCTGAACGGAGAAGACACCACCATCCAAGAAACGGTGAAAGCGAACACGAAAATGCAGTGCTTCTCGGTGACAGAGAGAGGCTCCTTTTACCCGGGGAGTGGCTTCGCCTTCTACAGCCTGGACTACAGTAAGTCTTGGCTCTTCCCGTTGGGGCGGCTGTGGCTGCACCTTCAGGCGTACGCTGAGAGCAAGCAGATGGCCTCAGATGGCAGTGTCAGGACAAGCTGAGGCTCCTCCGGTTCCAGGGCAGGGCGGGGTGGGCAGAGGTGTGCGCAGAGGCCCACCTCTCAGGATGGCTGTGCAGGTCACTCAGTTCGGAGTCAGCCAGTGAAGAAGAAATGACAGAGATGTGCCGAGAAGATGCTTGCCAGGCCGGTGCTCGGAGGCCGGGGAGGCTGGGAGGCCCTAGAGGGTCCTTTGCAGAAAGTCCTGAGACAGCACCGGCCTTAGGACTTGTCCAGAGGCACATGGAAGCTCTCAGTAATGTGGTGAACACTGCGGTCACCGATAACCCGGTGAGACATCTACAACAGGAGGTGTCTAAAAACAGCAATGAAGCTGCCTGGGGGACAGTGAACTCAGGCCTGAAAAAGGAGGACAGGGTAGGTGTGAGCTGCTGGCCCAGTCCTGCGGTGCCCTGGGGAAGGTGCTGCCGCCCTCCATGGTGAAGGCCCTGGAGCTGCTGTGCGGACAGAGTTACTGCTCAGCCCGCCCTGCCTCACATTCCCACCCCACATGGGTCCCACTGGGGCATCGCAGCCCCACCTTGTTCCTGAACACCGAGCCGTTTATGGCGAAGCCCCCACATGCACAGAGGGCAGACAGCGCCCCCTCCATCAGATCTCAGGGCTGCCAGCCCTCAAGCACCCAGCAGGAACCCCAGGTTCAAGGGGGTCCACGCGGAGCAAAGGGGAGGGTCCTGCCCCGTCTCCTGAGCCAGATCCAGTGTCCGCTCTCTCCCTGGGTGTCAAAAGCGTGACCATGTCAGGAAAGGCATCTGTGAGAAAAGCCCGTCTGCCACCGTGCACGCATTCTCCCTCAGTCTCGATTTTTCACTTACAAATCTAGAGCATCATTATAATGTTTGACAGGAAATCATGTCATATGAAATGCTTAAATCCTTTTTCCACTTAATATCATACACATTTCTCAGGGGTAACCTTACTCAGGCATCACAGGGGCCGTTTCCAGTGACTGCCGGCCGCGTCTGCTGGCCCGTTTTGGTCTATCCAGACTGAAGCAGTTAGAGCTCCATGCGTTCCCAGCGAATCTCAAACTACACCAGTAACGTCTCTTAAAGACAGAAGAGACTTGCTGGGAACGGTAGCACTGGCCTGGCTCACTCTGCAGTGACTCAGCCTGGGCTCAGGCTCACAGATCTCCAGGTCTGTGCAGCCTCCACGTGAGGGGCCACGTGGAGCCGGGAAACCTTCCCGGGGAGAGCAGAGGCCAGTGCTCTCGTGAAGCCCATGATGGCCAGCATGTGCCCGGTTCCTGAAGGGAGCTTCCTTTTTTTTTTTGAGATGGAGTTTCGCTCTTGTTGCCCAGGCTGGAGTGCAATGGCACCATCTTGGCTGCACCTCCCAGATTCGCACCACAACCTCTGCCTCCTGGGTTCAAGCGATTCTCCTGCCTCAGCCTCCCGAGTAGCTGGGATTACAGGGATGTGCCACCACACCCAGCTAATTTTGCATTTTTGGTAGAGATGGGATTTCTCCATGGTTGGTCAGGCTGGTCTCGAACTCCCGACCTTAGGTGATCCACCGACCTCAGCCTCCCAAAGTGCTTGGATTACAGGCGTGAGCCACCACACCCAGCCAGGAGCTTCCATTTTAAAGGACACCATCATCTTTCCTTTCACAGGTGATGGGAAGACCAGCCAACAGGAGAATTTTTGTTACTTTTTGTTTCTGTTGCTGTATTTTTGTTACTTTTTCTGATTTTGTGTTTCAATGCCATAAATGGTTGTTGAGAACTGACATGGCGGGTACCAGCTAGGGACAGGCGATGTGGGTTTGAGGTGCACACAGCCCCGTGGGAAAGAGACAGGGAAGCCAGCACAATTCACTATGACCCCACTCGGCCCGCAGTGTGAGGCCCCCGATCACAAATCCATACACACATTGATTTGGGGTCCTTTTTCCTAAAACAGCTTCTTTGTTAGGACTTTGGAATTCTGGGTGAGATAGAAACACTGAAAACAGGGTGGAGGTTTTATCTTCTGGCTTCTAAGTCCGCGGAGGGCTCAGCGTGGAGAGGACATGTGGTGGTATTCTCCCTGGGAGAACAGGAATTCAGCCCTTTCTAGTAACATACGTTTTGGGGCACTTTTGTATGAGCTACGGATGCCACGTGATTTCATTCAGATGCATTACATATGACACACGTGGGTTCATGCGCACACGCAGCGCGTGAGTGGAAAACCCCACTGAGGCAGGAGCAAAGACTGACAGCGCAGACCCGAGACCGTGCGTGCTCCTGACAGCGCAGACTCAAGACCGCCCGTGCTGCTGAGAGCTCAGACCCCAGACCGCGCGCGCTCCTGACAGCTCAGACCCCAGACCGCCCTTGCTGCTGACAGCTCAGACCCCAGACCGCGCCTGCTCCCGACAGCTCAGACCCCAGACCGCGCGCGCTCCTGACAGCTCAGACCCCAGACCGCGCGCGCTCCTGACAGCTCAGACCCCAGACCGCGCGCGCTCCTGACAGCTCAGACCCCAGACCGCCCTTGCTGCTGACAGCTCAGACCCCAGACCGCGCCTGCTCCTGACAGCTCAGACCCCAGACCGCGCCCGCTGCTGACAGCTCAGACCCCAGACCGCGCCGGCTGCTGACAGCTCAGACCCCAGACCGCGCCTGCTCCTGACAGCTCAGACCCCAGACCGCGCCTGCTCCTGACAGCTCAGACCCCAGACCGCGCCTGCCCCTGACAGCTCAGACCCCAGACCGCGCCTGCTCCTGACATCTCAGACCCCAGACCGCGCGCGCTCCTGACAGCTCAGACCCCAGACCGCTGTGCTCCTGACAGCTCAGAACCAGACCGCACATGCTCCTGACAGCTCAGACCCCAGAACGCCGGTGCTCCTGACAGCTCAGACCCCAGACCGCGCCTGCTCCTGACAGCTCAGACCCAGACCGGGCGTGCTCCTGACAGCTCAGACCCCAGACCGCCCTTGCTGCTGACAGCTCAGACCCCAGACCGCGCCTGCTCCTGACAGCTCAGACCCCAGACCGCGCCTGCTCCTGACAGCTCAGACCCCAGACCGCGCCTGCCCCTGACAGCTCAGACCCCAGACCGCACATGCTCCTGACAGCTCAGACCCCAGACCGCACATGCTCCTGACAGCTCAGACCCCAGACCGCGCCTGCTCCTGACATCTCAGACCCCAGACCGCGCGCGCTCCTGACAGCTCAGACCCCAGACCGCGAGTGTTCCTGACAGCTCAGACCCCAGACCGCCTGTGATCCTGACAGCTCAGACCCCAGACCGCGCCTGCTCCTGACAGCTCAGACCCCAGACCGCGCGTGCTGCTGACAGCTCAGACCCCAGACCGCTGTGCTCCTGACAGCTCAGACCCCAGACCGCGCCTGCTCCTGACAGCTCAGACCCCAGACCGCACATGCTCCTGACAGCTCAGACCCCAGACCGCCTGTGATCCTGACAGCTCAGACCCCAGACCGCGCCTGCTCCTGACAGCTCAGACCCCAGACCGCGCGCGCTCCTGACAGCGCAGACCCCAGACCGCGAGTGTTTCTGACAGCTCAGACCCCAGACCACACGCGCTCCTGACAGCTCAGACCCCAGACCGCCTGTGATCCTGACATCTCAGACCCCAGCCTGCGCCTGCTCCTGACAGCTCAGACCCCAGACCGCTGTGCTCCTGACAGCTCAGAACCAGACCGCACATGCTCCTGACAGTCCAGACCCCAGAACGCTGGTGCTCCTGACAGCTCAGACCCCAGACCGCGCCTGCTCCTGACAGCTCAGACCCCAGACCGCGCGCGCTCCTGACAGCGCAGACCCCAGACCGCGAGTGTTCCTGACAGCTCAGACCCCAGACCGCCTGTGATCCTGACATCTCAGACCCCAGCCTGCGCCTGCTCCTGACAGCTCAGACCCCAGACCGCTGTGCTCCTGACAGCTCAGAACCAGACCGCACATGCTCCTGACAGCTCAGACCCCAGAACGCTGGTGCTCCTGACAGCTCAGACCCCAGACCCCGCCTGCTCCTGACAGCTCAGACCCAGACCGGGCGCGCTCCTGACAGCTCAGACCCCAGACCGCGCGCGCTCCTGACAGCGCAGACCCCAGACCGCGAGTGTTTCTGACAGCTCAGACCCCAGACCACGCGCGCTCCTGACAGCTCAGACCCCAGACCGCGAGTGTTCCTGACAGCTCAGACCCCAGACCGCCTGTGATCCTGACAGCTCAGACCCCAGACCGCCCTTGCTGCTGACAGCTCAGACCCCAGACCGCGCCTGCTCCTGACAGCTCAGACCCCAGACCGCCCTTGCTGCTGACAGCTCAGACCCCAGACCCCGCCTGCTCCTGACAGCTCAGACCCAGACCGGGCGTGCTCCTGACAGCTCAGACCCCAGACCGCGCCTGCTCCTGACAGCTCAGACCCCAGACCCCGCGTGCTCCTGACAGCTCAGACCCCAGAACGCTCGTGCTCCTGACAGCTCAGACCCCAGACCGCGCGCGCTCCTGACAGCGCAGACCCCAGACCGCGCACGCTCCTGACAGCTCAGACCCCAGACTGCGAGTGTTCCTGACAGCTCAGACCCCAGACTGCCTGTGATCCTGACAGCTGAGACCCCAGACCGCACCTGCTCCTGACAGCTCAGACCCCAGACCGCGCCTGCTCCTGACAGCTCAGAACCCAGACCGCGCGTGCTCCTGACAGCTCAGACCCCAGACCGCTGTGCTCCTGACAGCTCAGAACCAGACCGCACATGCTCCTGACAGCTCAGACCTCAGAACGCCGGTGCTCCTGACAGCTCAGACCCCAGACCGCGCCTGCTCCTGACAGCTCAGACCCAGACCGGGCGTGCTCCTGACAGCTCAGACCCCAGACCGCGCCTGCTCCTGACAGCTCAGACCCCAGACCGCGCCTGCTCCTGACAGCTCAGACCCCAGACCGCGCCTGCTCCTGACAGCTCAGACCCCAGACCGCGCCTGCTCCTGACAGCTCAGACCCCAGACCGCGCCTGCTCCTGACAGCTCAGACCCCAGACCGCACATGCTCCTGACAGCTCAGACCCCAGACCGCGCGCGCTCCTGACAGCTCAGACCCCAGACCGCCTGTGATCCTGACAACTCAGACCCCAGACCGCGCCTGCTCCTGACATCTCAGACCCCAGACCACGCGCGCTCCTGACAGCTCAGACCCCAGACCGCGAGTGTTCCTGACAGCTCAGACCCCAGACCGCCTGTGATCCTGACAGCTCAGACCCCAGACCGCGCCTGCTCCTGACAGCTCAGACCCCAGACCGCGCGTGCTGCTGACAGCTCAGACCCCAGACCGCTGTGCTCCTGACAGCTCAGACCCCCGACCGCGCCTGCTCCTGACAGCACAGACCCCAGACCGCGAGTGTTTCTGACAGCTCAGACCCCAGACCACACGCGCTCCTGACAGCTCAGACCCCAGACCGCGAGTGTTCCTGACAGCTCAGACCCCAGACCGCTGTGCTCCTGACAGCTCAGACCCCAGACCGCTGTGCTCCTGACAGCTCAGAACCAGACCGCACATGCTCCTGACAGCTCAGACCCCAGAACGCTGGTGCTCCTGACAGCTCAGACCCCAGACCGCGAGTGTTCCTGACAGCTCAGACCCCAGACCGCCTGTGATCCTGACAGCTCAGACCCCAGACCGCGCCTGCTCCTGACATCTCAGACCCCAGCCTGCGCCTGCTCCTGACAGCTCAGACCCCAGACCGCTGTGCTCCTGACAGCTCAGAACCAGACCGCACATGCTCCTGACAGCTCAGACCCCAGAACGCTGGTGCTCCTGACAGCTCAGACCCCAGACCGCCCTTGCTGCTGACAGCTCAGACCCCAGACCGCGCCTGCTCCTGACAGCTCAGACCCCAGACCCCGCCTGCTCCTGACAGCTCAGACCCAGACCGGGCGTGCTCCTGACAGCTCAGACCCAGACCGGGCGTGCTCCTGACAGCTCAGACCCCAGACCGCGCCTGCTCCTGACAGCTCAGACCCCAGACCCCGCGTGCTCCTGACAGCTCAGACCCCAGAACGCTCGTGCTCCTGACAGCTCAGACCCCAGACCGCGCGCGCTCCTGACAGCGCAGACCCCAGACCACGCACGCTCCTGACAGCTCAGACCCCAGACTGCGAGTGTTCCTGACAGCTCAGACCCCAGACTGCCTGTGATCCTGACAGCTGAGACCCCAGACCGCACCTGCTCCTGACAGCTCAGACCCCAGACCGCGCGTGCTGCTGACAGCTCAGACCCCAGACCGCTGTGCTCCTGACAGCTCAGAACCAGACCGCACATGCTCCTGACAGCTCAGAACCAGACCGCACATGCTCCTGACAGCTCAGACCCCAGAACGCTCGTGCTCCTGACAGCTCAGACCCCAGAACGCTTGTGCTCCTGACAGCTCAGACCCCAGACCGCGCCTGCTCCTGACAGCTCAGACCCCAGACCGCCTGTAATCCTGACAGCTCAGACCCCAAACCGCTGTGCTCCTGACAGCTCAGAACCAGACCGCACATGCTCCTGACAGCTCTGACCCCAGACCGCTGTGCTCCTGACAGCTCAGAACCAGACCGCACATGCTCCTGACAGCTCAGACCCCAGACCGCCATGCTCCCGACAGCTCTTGTCTGCACTCTTGACTCATGCTGAGCCTGTGCTGCTGCTCAGAAGCTGCAGGTGAGACTCGAGGCACGAGCCATGCACCTGTACGTGCTCTGAGGAAGGAGCTGCCAGGCGCTCCTGAAACAAGAGGACATCAGAGCAAGGCAGGGACAGGCCTGCATCCCATGGTGCACAGCCCGTGTCCCCTCAGGCAGGTCTGCGTGGCCTGGTGGTCGCCTAGAGCGGATTTGCAAGTGGGGTACTGGTGTGGCCAGGGACAGCCAGCCTGGGGGTCCCTGGTGCCTCTGAGCTCTGGGCCAAGATCTGAACCAGACTCTCGAGTTTTCCATCACATCCCAGATCAGGGCCGTCCGCGCAGCTTCCCACCGCAGCCGGGACTGCCTCTCTCAGGGCCCCGCTCCGACCTCACTGTGGCCTCTCCACTGCATCCCACCCTATAACGCACCGCTTTCATCGCAGTGCGGACCCCTCTGGACATCGGGACAGAATCGACCTGGGAAATAGAAGTCGTGGCTCACATCCGCCCGGCCGCAGACACAGGGGTGCTGTTCGCACTCTGGGTCCCCGACCTCCGTGCCGTGCCTCTCTCTGTGGCCCTGGTAGACTATCACTCCACAAAGAAGCTCAAGAAGCAGGTAGGGCCTCCGCCACCCGGGGTGTCCTGACCGGCTCGCCCCACAGGCACATGGGCCGCACTCCCTGGCAGGGGATGGAGGGGGGCCTGGGGTGGGATCCCCAGGGAGCCCCAAAAGCCTCTGACCAGAGGTCCGATGAGCCAAGCCTGGCGCGGGCCACCCTTCCAACTGTGGGGGTTGTTTGGACACGGCTGACTGGGGGGGCCGGTGCCTGCGAGCCACACTCGGCCCACAGCGTGGGAGCTTTTCCCGTTCGGCTGGGCAGACGGTGGCTCACAGCAAACTGAATTAGTCTTTCATGTTTAAGTCAGATGATTTCAGCAACAAACTGTTTTCCAATTTCCCTGGAAAAGTCAGATCTGTGACCTCGGCTGGTGCCCCCCACAGGTCTTTCCCTGAGGGACAGTGGGTCGAGCTGAGTGCAGCTGCCCCTTGGACGAGGTCCCCCACCCCCGGTCCTCACAATAAGTCAGCTGTCTTGGGCCGGGGGAGTCATGCTGTTTTCCCCACAGAACAATCAGGAGGTGACAGAAACAGGTTGTATTCTCTCACTCCTGTGCTAAGGAGGACGACATGAGTCAAACCAGCGAGGCCCTTGTTCTCCAAGTCTGCCCACCCCAGGGCCACAGGGCCCTCCTGGTTGCTTGGATGCAACAGTGACAGGCTTGGTTCACGCAAATGCTCATCACCAGGGCCAGACGCAATCCTGGCATCTGGAATAAACAGCCGCCCTTATGTAGCAACAGCTGACCCCTGGGCTGGGGAGCGGGCAGCTGGGCTGCGGTGCCAGCGTGAGAGCCCACCGGGCTGGGAGTCCACCACCACAGGGCTGGGCCCTGGGTCCCCGTCAGGGGACACACCAGCTCCTGGTCAAGTGCAGCCTCGGTCCTGTGTGTGCCTGGTGCCTGGGGCTGGGGTTGACCCTCTCACACTCAACCTGGGGGCCACACCTGCTCCTCCACAGCTTCCCAGGCTGGCCCCTGGCTTTACGCGCAGAGAAGCTGAGCCCCAGGTGGGGTGGGGGCGTCATCCAGTCAGCGAGCATCCGGACCCAGGGCTGCAGGGAACCCTGGACAGAGACAGGCCTGCGGCATGGGGGTGGCCGGCAGCTGTGAGGACCAGCTTGGACCTAACGGCTTACATGGGGGCAGCCGGCAGGCCCTGACCACATCTCGGTCTCCTGCAGCTGGTGGTCCTGGCCGTGGAGCACGTGGCCTTGGCCCTGATGGAGATCAAGGTCTGCGATGGTCAAGAGCACATGGTCACCATCTCGCTGAGGGAGGGTGAGGCCACCCTGGAGGTGGACGGCACCAGGGGCCAGAGCGAGGTGAGCGCCGCGCAGCTGCAGGAGAGGCTGGCCGTGCTCGAGAAGCACCTGCGGAGCCCCGTGCTCACCTTTGCCGGTGGCCTGCCAGGTAGGTGCTCCCTGCCCTGCTCATCCCGAGTGAGGGGCTCCAGGGATGCCCAGCTTGGTCACCCCAGATCGAACCTGGACAGGCTGGCATTCCAGGTTGTGTGTTTTAAGAGGAAGGGGAAGTCCAGGTGGGTCTTTAGTGGCCATTATGGTGCCTCGGTGCTGGTCAGGTCATCAGCTGAGGCTGAGAAACACGTACAGGGGCCGGCATTGGCCTGAGTCAGACCCCGTGAACCTACATCTTCAGGGAGCGTTTGTCCACACCCATCAGACCGGCCCCTGGGGAGAGGGCTGGGCAGACCTCGGGCCACGCTGCAGTTGGGACCCACGGCTGTCACCATAGCTGTTAGCAGCCAGCCCCTCCCACGTCCAGCAGGGCGCCCCGCCGTGTCCCATGGGCTACACAGCACAGAGGCTGGGACCAGGGATGTCCTTGCCATTAGCTGGGAGGGTGAACAGGAAGGCACGTGGGAGCCCGCTAGTCCTTGGCTGCCCGCAGGTTTTCACTTGCAGCAAATGGCAGGATTTCTGTCTTGACTGCCAGACACAGACTCCACTTAGTTCTAATAAACAGAGCTTTGAAGAGGATGAGAGCAAGCCAGGAGGCCTGCAGCCTGAATGACTCACCGGGCAAAGAAGAAGATCGCGTTTAATCGATGGGACTGTCTGTGCTCCCGGCGGGGAAGGGAGGGCCGGCGTCTGCAGAGCCCAGGCTGGCGGATACCTCCTACTTGTCTGCCGGGTCTGCAGCCGAACAAACAGGGACAGAAGTTAGAGAAGAAAGGGAAATCCTACCTTTCAGAGGAAACCCAGGGCTGGCCACAAGTGCTGCCGGGGGTGGGGGACCAGGCAGGGCCAGCCACGCGGCGATCCCTGGGACCCAGGCTGGGTCTGCTAAGATGTGTTTGTTCTCTCCCCGCGGCCCAGATGTGCCGGTGACTTCAGCGCCAGTCACCGCATTCTACCGTGGCTGCATGACACTGGAGGTCAACCGGAGGCTGCTGGACCTGGACGAGGCGGCATACAAGCACAGTGACATCACCGCCCACTCCTGCCCACCCGTGGAGCCCGCCGCAGCCTAGGCCCCCATGGGACGCAGCAGGCTCCTCAGCCTCTGTCGGAAACAGCGGAGGAGCATGGGGGCTCCTCACCACGTGGGGCCACCTGAGAGCTGGGCTTTCCTCTGTGACCGTCCTGGCCTGTAACATATCTGTAAATAGTGAGATGGACGTGGGGCCTCTGATGCCACGCACTCAGCCGCAGGCCCGGGCACGGGGAGGCCGGCGCAGGGCAGAGCGGGTTCGAAGAAAATAATTCTCTATTATTTTTATTACCAAGCGCTTCTTTCTGACTCTAAAATATGGAAAATAAAATATTTACAGAAAGCTTTGTAACACTGCGTTGGCCGCCATCTGCTCCCCGCGGGGTTCTCGGCACCTGGCAGCGTTTGGGATGAGCGGGGCTGCCAGGGCTCCAGGCTGTACGCTCAGCCGCTCCAAAGATCTCGCTTTTCTGCTCCCAGCCTGGTTGGGTGGCCACGGTCTGCTCCCCGGGAGCCTCTGACGCTGGTAGTGAGGGCAGGGGCTGGAGCCTCAGTTTACTTGTTCTGCAAATGGGGAGAAAGCCCCGCTCGGCCCCCACCACGGGCAGCCAGTCAGTGCCGAGTGAGGAGGGCACGGTGAGGACTTGGCACACAAACGCAGGCTGCTCGGACAGCGGCCTCTGAGCCAGCCTGGAAGAGACCCCGAGCTGGGACCGAGGGCAGGAAGACGCCAAGGCGGCACCTGCACCCATGTGCCATCCCGCCCCCACCCTCCTGCACAGACCCACTTGCTTCCGGGGCTCAAGCGTGTTCTGTTGAGAAAGGGAGACGCTGCTTTCTGTGTGTCTCAGTCTGTGGTAGAGCTTGCCGGGAGCAGAGCCAGCCCCGCTTCCCGCGTCCCCTCTGGCAGGGTCCCCATGTCCCTCAGCCTCAGCTTCCTTATCTGCAAGGGGTGGAGCGGTCACTGCTGCTCTCTGACCCCAGCAGGCCACGAGTCCGCAGGGAAGGTTGGGGCAGCCAGAACGCCGCGAGGCAGGTGCCTGAGATGTAGTCGGGACCCTGCCTGCCTCCTGGAAGGACGCTGGAGCCGCAGCTGGTGGGGGCCATGGAGTGGGGGCCACGGAGTGGCTGCTTCTCCTTGGTCCCAAGGGGACGACCAAGACTCGTGGCTTGATGCTCCCGTGGGACGTGGCCACCTGTGCTACAGCCTCTGTCTGGGCCAAACGTGGGTCCCCAGGGCGGGTGCTGCCACTGCAGGGGCCACACGGGGGACCAGGGCTGGTTTCAGCATCTGAGACCCAGACTGGGATTTTACTTTAAGACCAAACCCCAACCTGTGCTTGGCACTCCCTGGGCGGGAGACACAGGGCAGCTGGGAGCAGCCACACCTCCCACCAGTCAGTCCCGGAGCTGCGCCCACCGGGCAGGACAGGCTGTATGTCGGGGCGTCTTCGCCTCTGCCTGGCTGGGGTCAGCGCTTGACCCAGAGAAAAGCCGGGTGGAGAAGGACAGAATCCTGAGAACCCGTCCAGGGATAAATCACCACGAATGAACTGCAAAGAGGTTTCTAGAAAGAGGCCTGTGGCTTTGAAGGCCACACGGGAGACCCCGCTGGCTGGACTGACAAGGTGGCATCGGCCGAGTGGGCTCCTGAGGGAGTGGCCCCTGGCCTGACGGCTGTGGAATGGGCAGAGCTTCTCCAAGGCTCCGGGAGCCAGCAACACTCACGCCCACCTGGAGGGACCCTGCCCGCCTGGGCCGAGCTCACCCCACGGATGGACGGCCAGCCAGGCACCTTGCCAGGGGCCATGCACAGGGCCCTGGCCCTGGGGCCCCATCCCCTGCTGGCCAGAGCTGCCCAGCTCATCCACACTGGAGCCTCCAGGCCCTGGTGGTCCCTGAGGGTCCTTGGCAGACCCACCCTGTGTCTCTGGGGCTCTTGTTGACCAATGCCAGTTTTGAGCTCCTCGGGCCACATCCCACGACCCTGTGCCATCGTGGGCATGACGCCACTTGCTCTGGACACGCCGGGGAAGGGCCTCTTGTTCTTCCCAAAATCTTGGCAGCATCTGGGTAAAAGTTCCATTGACTCAGGGCTGCAGCCTGAATTCAGGACTTAAACCTAGTCTAAGAGGTACTGCAGGGAACTTTCGCATTGGTACTGTGAGAAAATAGTGACGGGGGAAGCGTTGACCTCAGAGGGCAGACGCCAGGCTCCCACTGGCTCCTTTCAGAAACGTCCATCTGCAGCCAGCGGCCCCGCGTGTGTGTGACGGCCCTCACCAGCCTCGCCCGGCAGCGTGTGCACTTTCCGCAGGCAGACGTGCTTTCTCCCCTCGGGCCAGGACAGGTGGCCACTGGCTGCTCACATGGTCGGGGACCCGAGGCCCTCACACTGGCTCCGGGGTGCCCAGGTGCTGGTTGGCTGAGGATGGTAGAGTCCAGGGCTTGGATCTGCCCATCTGGAGCACAGGAGCCCAGTTCCAGGAGGGCTCAGGCGTGGATGCTGACGGCTCACTGAGCAGGCCCACTCGTCTGACCCCGATGGTCCAGAGCCAGCTGACCAGAGCTCCAAGAAGCCCGTGAAACAGCCCCTGCACTGCCCACCACACGGCCTCGCACGTCCACAGGGGCCACAGCCTGCACTGCCCACCACACGGCCTCGCACGGCCACAGGGGCACAGCCACACGCTAGGATCCAGCCCCCAGCCTGGTACCGCATTGTCCATCAGATCACATTGGTGGCCCCCCCAGTGCTCTCCCCAAATTCTCCCCGGCTGGCTGGGAGCCTGCTCCTGCCCAGCCTCCATCCTCCCCAGGTCAAGACAGCCAGGAGCAAAAACAGGCAACAGCCAGCCTCGGGGACGGGGACGTGGTGAGGTCCCCACAGACACAGGCCACAGTCACCAGTGTTCTCAGGACAAAACCCTCCGCCTGGGTTTCTGCTCTGGCCCCAGAGGAATCAGGAACTTGTTTCCTGGTATTGTTTTCTTAGAGTTCCAGGGGTGCCAGAAGTTATAATAACCACTGTCCCAAAGAAGCAAAACCAATGGTGCTAGGAATTGCCACACAGAGGCCCAGCCAGGCCTGTCACGTTGGCGACCTGGCACCCTCCACGACCAGGCATGTCTGGGGTGTGCAAGAGGACGGGAAGACAGAGCACGTGGTTCTAGTGTGGGCGCCCTGGGGAGGGAGGAGGGAAGTGTCCCATGCAGGGAGGAGGGATGGCTCTGACTGCATCCCATGGAGGGAGGAGAGAGTTCCCCATACAGGGAGGAGAGATGTGTCCCCTGGAGGGAGGAGGGATGTGTCCCATGGAGGGAGGGGGGATGTGTCCCCTGGAGGGAGGAGGGATGTGTCCCCTGGAGGGAGGAGAGATGTGTCCCCTGGAGGGAGGAGGGATGTGTCCCCTGGAGGGAGGAGGGATGTGTCCCCTGGAGGGAGGAGGGATGTATCCCAGGAGGGAGGAGGGATGTGTCCCGTGGAGGGAGGGGGGATGTGTCCCCTGGAGGGAGGAGGGATGTGTCCCCTGGAGGGAGGAGGGATGTGTCCCAGGAGGGAGGAGGGATGTGTCCCGTGGAGGGAGGAGGGATGTGTCCCAGGAGGGGGGGGGATGTGTCATCTGGAGGGAGGGGGGATGTGTCCCAGGAGGGGGAGGGAGGAGGGATGTGTCCCAGGAGGGAGGAGGGATGTGTCTCCAGGAGGGAGGGGGGACGTGTCCCCAGGAGGGAGGGGGGATGTGTCCCCAGGAGGGAGGGGGGATGTGTCCCAGGAGGGAGGGGGGATGTGTCCCAGGAGGGGGGGGGATGTGTCCCAGGAGGGAGGGGGATGTGTCCCAGGAGGGAGGGGGGATGTTTCCCAGGAGGGAGGGAGGATGTTTCCCAGGAGGGAGGGGGGATGTGTCCCAGGAGGGAGGGGGGATGTGTCCCAGGAGGGAGGGGGGATGTGTCCCAGGAGGGAGGAGGCATGTGTCCCAGGAGGGAGGGGGGATGTGTCCCAAGAGGGAGGAGGGATGTTTCCCAGGAGGGAGGGGGGATGTGTTCTGTGGGGGGAGGAGGGATGTGTCCCAGGAGGGAGGGGGATGTGTCCCAGGAGGGAGGGGGGATGTGTCCCGTGGGGGGAGGAGGGATGTGTCCCAGGAGGGAGGGGGGATGTGTCCCAGGAGGGAGGGGGGATGTGTCCCGTGGGGGGAGGAGGGATGTGTCCCAGGAGGGAGGGGGGATGTGTCCCCAGGAGGGAGGGGGGATGTGTCCCCAGGAGGGAGGGGGGATGTGTCCCAGGAGGGAGGGGGGATGTGTCTCCTGGAGGGAGGGGGGATGTGTCCCAGGAGGGAGGAGGGATGTGTCCCAGGAGGGAGGGGTGATGTGTCCCAGGAGTGAGGGGGGATGTGTCCCAGGAGGGGGGGGGATGTGTCCCAGGAGGGAGGGGGATGTGTCCCAGGAGGGAGGGGGGATGTTTCCCAGGAGGGAGGGAGGATGTTTCCCAGGAGGGAGGGGGGATGTGTCCCAGGAGGGAGGGGGGATGTGTCCCAGAAGGGAGGGGTGATGTGTCCCAGGAGGGAGGGGGGATGTGTCCCAGGAGGGAGGAGGCATGTGTCCCAAGAGGGAGGAGGGATGTTTCCCAGGAGGGAGGGGGGATGTGTTCCGTGGGGGGAGGAGGGATGTGTCCCAGAAGGGAGGGGTGATGTGTCCCAGGAGGGAGGGGGGATGTGTCCCAGGAGGGAGGGGGGATGTGTCCCGTGGGGGGAGGAGGGATGTGTCCCAGGAGGGAGGGGGGATGTGTCCCGTGCAGGGAGGAGGGATGTGTCCCAGGAGGGAGGGGGGATGTGTCCCGTGGGGGGAGGAGGGATGTGTCCCAGGAGGGAGGGGGATGTGTCCCAGGAGGGAGGGGGGATGTGTCCCGTGGGGGGAGGAGGGATGTGTCCCAGGAGGGAGGGGGATGTGTCCCAGGAGGGAGGGGGGATGTGTCCCGTTGGGGGAGGAGGGATGTGTCCCAGGAGGGAGGGGGGATGTGTCTCCTGGAGGGAGGGGGGATGTGTCTCCTGGAGGGAGGGGGGATGTGTCCCCAGGAGGGAGGGGGGATGTGTCCCCAGGAGGGAGGGGGGATGTTTCCCAGGAGGGAGGAGGGATGTGTCCCAGGAGGGAGGGGGGATGTGTCCCAGGAGGGAGGGGGATGTGTCCCAGGAGGGAGGGGGGATGTGTCCCGTGGGGGGAGGAGGGATGTGTCCCAGGAGGGAGGGGGGATGTGTCCCAGGAGGGAGGGGGGATGTGTCCCAGGAGGGAGGGGGGATGTGTCCCGTGGGGGGAGGAGGGATGTGTCCCAGGAGGGAGGGGGATGTGTCCCAGGAGGGAGGGGGGATGTGTCCCGTGGGGGGAGGAGGGATGTGTCCCAGGAGGGAGGGGGATGTGTCCCAGGAGGGAGGGGGGATGTGTCCCAGGAGGGAGGAGGGATGTGTCCCAGGAGGGAGGGGGGATGTGTCTCCTGGAGGGAGGGGGGATGTGTCCCGTGCAGGGAGGAGGGATGGCCCTTACTGCATCCCATGGAGTGAAGAGAGAGATTTCCCCATATGGGGAGGAGGGATGTCCCCTATGAAGGGAGGAGGGACGGCCCTGCCCATGTCCTGTGGAAGGAGGAGGGATGTGTCGCAGGAGGGAGGAGGGACAACCCTGACTCTGGGCTGGAGAGGAGGAGGGAGGCTTGGGATGTGTTTTGCAGGTGGGGTCCTTTGATCTGGCCGTGTCCTGTGCCCAGCGGATGCAGCTGCGCCCCCTGCTGGACACTCCGCCTCATGACAACACGAAATGTCTGCAGAGGTTGGCTGCTGTGCCCTGGGCCCGGCACCTCTGTGGAAACACTGCTCTAAGCACAAAGGAACGTTTCCTCCTACTTCACATAATACAGAAAATATGAACATCGGGTATCTAAATGCCAACAGAAGCGTAAAGCGAATGTACAGCCGGGCTAATCCCAGCCTGGCCTGTTTGTGGAAGCTCTAGCTCCAGCCCCTGCCTGCAAAGCGAGAAGGGTCACCGGCCCCAGGGTCGAGCCCTCCACGAGGGAGAGGGGAAGGTCCGCTCCATGGTGCCCTTGTTTCAAGCATGTTTTCCGCTTACTGAATTCCATCAGTTAAAGGTCTAGGAAACAGAAAGGGAAGTGGTATGTGTTGCTGTCTGAGGATCTGCTGACGGGCCCCGGCCTCATGGAATCCTCCTCTGCCTGTGGGTCTCCGGAGTTTCAGAGGTAACTCTGCTCCCACCGTGGAGCCTGGTGGCCACAGGGTCCCCAAGTCTGCAGAAGGAGCTGCTCTGCGTGGCAAGGGTGATGACCGTGGCTCTTGTTCACCGAGCACGGCCGGCGGTCAGCACTGCCCGAGGCGCCAATGCAGCCCCATAAGGCCATCTTCACAACAGCCTTGGGGCCTGGTTCTCCCACCCCGTTTCCATGGAGATGTGATTCACACGGCAATAGCCACGCCTCATAAGTGCAGGGCACTGGTCGGCAGTCAGTCCATCCACCGGGCCGTCCACCCGTCACCTCCATCTGGCTCCCGGACACTCCTCTCCCCACAAGAACCCATGTCTGACAGCAGTGACTGCACCTCCCTCCCCATCCAGAACACGCTTAGAACACGCTTGCCTCCCCCAAAAGAACCCGTGTCCGTGACCAGTGACTGCTCCTCCCTCCCTATCCAGAACACGCTCAGAACACGCTTGTCTCCCCTAAAAGAACCCGTGTCCGTGACCAGTGACTGCTCCTCCCTCCCTATTCAGAACACGCTCAGAACACGCTTGTCTCCCCTAAAAGAACCCGTGTCTGTGAGCAGTGACTGCACCTCTCCCCATCCAGAACATGCTCAGAACACGCTTGTCTCCCCAGAAAGAACCCGTGTCCGTGAGCAGTGAGTGCCTGCGCCTCCTTTCCCAGTCGGCTTCTGTCTGTGGACACACCTACTCTGGACACGCCTGCTCTGGACACGCCTGCTCTGGACACGCCTGCTCTGGACACTGCATATAAACAGAACAGAGTCTTGGTGTCTGGTGTCCTTCCCTGAGCACCATGTGTTACAGCCTCACCCCATACCACCCGTTAGAGTTTCCTTCCTCTCCGTGGCCAGGTGACCCGTGTGTGGATGGGCCACTGTAGTTCTGTTCTCATGCTGCTAATAAAAACTTCCCCAAGACTGGGAAGAAAAAGAGGTTTAATTGGACTTACAGTTGCACATGGTTGGGGAGGCCTCAGAATCACGGTGGGAGGCCAAAGGCACCCCTTACACGGCAGCAGCAAGAGAAAATGAGGAAGCGGAAGCGGAAATCCTGATCATCCCATCAAATCTCGTGAGACTTATTCACTCTCATAAGAATAGCATGGGAAAGACCAGCCCCCATGATTCAATTACCTCCCGCTGGGTCCCTCCCACAACGCACAGGAATTCTGGGAGATGCAATTTGAGATTTGGGTGGGGACACAGCCAAACCCTATCACCCACGTCCCTTCCCCTCTCTGTGGCCGGTGGCCCATGTGGACAGACCACATCCCTCCCCCACTCAGTAGTTGCATTTGGGCTGCTTCTGACTGGGGGCTCTTGTGAGCAGTGCTGCTGTGTGAAATGTAGAAACTGAGGCAGGAGGAGGCTCCCTGTAACTGAAGGTCCCAAGCTAATAAGGGTGGGGCCAGTTTCAGCTGAGCCCTGCCCAGGGCAATGTTCTGACCCCGCCCTCCCCAGGCCTGACCTGCAGCTGCATCAGGCCCCACCTCTGAGCTGCAGGAGAAGCCTGTCTCTTGTGTGACCCAGTGAGGCAGGGCGTGCAGGTGGGACCACAGCACCCCCAAACCACCCAGCACCCCCTGCCCCACCATCCCCTCCACCCCATCTCTCGAGGCCTTCAGGGTCTCCCTGGCTTCGGCTGTGCGTGGGAACTGAGCGAGGGCAGAGTTGGGGCCCATCCCTCCAGGGGAGGCTGGGAGGAGGCTGGGATTAGGAGGCCCCAGCGGAGCCCAGGGAGGGGTTCATCAGACCGTAACTTAGGCCGGCAGAGCTTGGTGGCCCCAGACAGGCTCCGTCCACCAGACGGGTGCACCTTGAGAGCAGCCGCCGCCCACACTGCAGGCCAGGCATTGGCCGGAGCCCTGTGCCTGGTGGGAGCTGCCCTGGGGCCTGGAGGACCCTCCGGCCACCACCAGCCTTAAGTCAAATTGTTCACATTCTTTGTGGCTGGGGTAAAGGATAAGGACATTTTTGTGGCAAGAACAAAATTGTTGACCTTGGAGTTGAATATTTTTGAACAGCTTTTGACTGTAGACAAGATTAAAAGTCAGGGAAGATGGACGTTGTGTTTGGGGGATGCTGGTGCGTGCGGCCTCGGGGAAGCACTCTGATGCCCCCACACTGCACCCTGCAACCGAGGGCTGACATGAGGGAACGATGGTTATCCCTGTGACTTTGCTGGCCAGGGCTCCAGGGGGCAGAGGCTGCCTGCCCAGACCTGCAGTTCAGCTTCTCTGCTCTTCGTACCCCTAGAACAAGAGGCCCTGGGGCCTGCACCAGGCAGCTTCGGGGGCACAGGCCGAGCTCCAGAGTGCCCAGGCCACAGAGAACCGCCCACACAAGACCACGGCACCGTCAGCGCCCACAGAGCCTCCCGAGGTAAAACGAGAGCCTCGGGGACTCGGGAAATCCATGGCACACTTTTCATCCCCCCAGGCGCAGCTGAGTGCCTCTCCCTGCGCTCCAGAAACCCCTTGGTCTCTGCTGCTTGTTCAGCTTCTCAGTCGGAGCCAGGCACCTGCAGCCCTGGAGGAACCCGGCGGTGAGTTTCCAGACAGGATGCAGCGCCTCCGGCTCATGCCCGACCTCCTGGACTGGTCCAAGGCCAGTCAGCCCTGAGGAGAGGCCAAGACCACATTCTCCTGGAAAGCAAGTGGGTGAGGCTGGATTTATAAAATAAAAATGACAAGCAGTGGCGGGTTCACAGACCAGAGCTGGCTGCAGGCCTTTCAGAGGCCCTTTGGCGCCCCTGGGCCTGGCTGGGCACCGTCCGTGCGTGGATGTGCGCTGCGGGCCTTCTGCCCAGGAGCACTGAACACAGGTTGAGACCCACCGTCGGGCAGAGGGGGACAGAGGGAGGCTCCCGGGCAGCGGAGGGGGCAGGAGCCTGTGTCTGCATGAGCGTGGCTCCCGTATCTTTTTTCTCCCACACCCAGGACTAGGCAGGGACGAAAGTCCCCGCTCCAGCTGCCAGGCGGGTGCTGTTCCATGAAATAAGCTGGAGACCTCAGACTCACTCAGGAGAAGAGTGGTACTTGTTTACTGCAGACACCGTGGGGCTTTGAAGGGAGGGACGTGAGGCCCTGGGGCGCCAGCTTCCGAGGGGAGAGGGAGTGACTGGGGAAGTGTGAGCAGCCCACAGAGCACAGGCGGCGACTCGGTGTCTTATGGTGCGTCTGAGAAGCAGTGGGATCGCCTCTCGCCTCCCCCGTGTCCCGGGGAGTCCGTGGTTCCTTGAGGATCTGACTTTAGGAATTGAGAGCCTCTCCCCACATCCACTGCTTTTCAAGAGACTCTGGCTACTTTGGGGTGGCGCATCCTGAACTCGAGTCACTGGGGCGCCTGGGACCCACCGGGGACCTGCCTCTTCCCAGGCGCGCTCACCTGTCTCCCCAGGTGTGCCTCGCAGGGCGCATGCTGGGCCCGCGGGGAGCCAGGCTGGTTTCCACAGGGAGCGCTGCGGCCCCAGACCCTGAGCCGAGGGACCGCGAAACACCCTCCTCCACTATCCCCTCCTGAGACACTGCGGTGAGGGAGCCGCCGCGGAAGGACAGCAGAAGTCCAGGTGCCGTAGCTGGGAGACAGCTCAGGGAGAGACCCTCGCGCCAGTGGCCCGGGCAGATTTGCGCCCAGGGCTGGGAAGGATAACTGGGCCCCCAGACTCTGGCAACTCGCAGGCGGTTAGACACAGCGCCGGGCGTGGGAGCCAAAGCGTCGTTCCCTTCCTGGCATATGTCAGGGGCACAGCACGCGGGGCGGGTGGGTCCTGCCCTGCCCTTCTCCAGGACACAGACGCACGCGTGAATGTGTAACGCACAACACACATCCACAAACAGGAACACACACGCAGGGAGGCACGGAGCCGCACCTTCTTTGCAGAATCATAATAGCAGCTAATTAATTAAGGGATGTGAAAACACCAGAACAATCGCTGTCAAAGGAGGAGGCCGGGTGGTGTGAGCAGAGCCTGAGCCGAGGTGTCACCAGCCTGGGTCTGCAGGGCCCCACTCCCTGCCTGGTCCCAGCCTCCCTCACCAGTGTGCCCAGGGAGGGAAGCAGGGGACAGACTTCCGGAACACTCTCCTGGGTTCTCTAGGAGGTTGGCCACAGAAGCGGGATTTCCAGAGGCTGCTTTTTTTTTTCTTTTACTCCACACCTCTCTCAGGGTGCATACGGAGGTGGCTTCTCCCCTGGGGGAAAGTAGGTGGGTACATAGCACGGTGGGGCCTGGCCAGGAAGCCCAGAGCCAGAGCTGCTTGGAGAGGGGGACTGCAGGTCCTCAGACAAAGCCAGGACGGAGGCGGGCGCGACTGGGAAGCGGCTGCAGGGCTGCAATAAACAGAGGGCCCTGGGTTAGCAGGTGAGACCATCCCGTGCTGGACCGCAGGGAAGCCTGACATAGACCAGGGCCACTCACACGTGCACCCCACCCCCACCAGCCCAGGGCCATTCACACGGGGCCCCCCACCACACACACACAGACCCACGGCCATTCACACACCCTCCCCCCACAGACCCAGGGCCATTCACAAGCCCCCCCCCCTACACACACACAGACCCAGGGCCACTCTCAGGCCCCCCTCCCCCACCACAGACCCAAGACCCCTCTCACCAGCCCCCCCCCCCACAGATCCAGGACCGCTGGATGGAGCAGCTCCAGCCCTGGTCACAACAGGAGAGGGTGGCCGGGGCCTCACTGGCACAACCTTGGCTTCCACAGCTGGACGGGGAGGGGGTAGATGCCCCAGGAAGGGTGTGCCCAGACCACATCCCGCTGCCTCGAAGACAGCGAGCCTCTGACCTGACTCCAAAACCGACAGTCAGGGGCCACCAGGCCCAGGGCCCTGGGCTCACCCAACACTTCATATTCAGGAAAGGCCCCACGTATGAACCCCACGCGTCCACACGTCCAGCAGTGTGTGGCCGGTTCAGTGTCACCATGGCTGACTCAGCGGCTCACACACACATCTGGGTGTTGCTGTGGAGGCGTCTTCAGGTGTGATTGACACCCTTGCATACAGCGCCTCAGCCCCCGGACACGGACGGCCCCTCCTCTCCCCTGAAGGCCTTAAGGAAAGAGGCTGCGGTCCCCAGAAGTGGACTGTGCCCCAGCGGCCTGGGCACTCCCGAGGCAGCGTCAGCCTCCCTGGTCCAGCCCGTCCCCTTCCTGTGGCTGTGCACCTGCAGCCCCATGGTGGCCAGCCAGTCATTCAGAATCGATGGATTGATCTCTCTTCACATGTAGGTACCTGTATTCCCCATAGGCTCTGCTTCCCTAGAGAGCCCCGACTAACACACATAGACCCACTCAAGTAATTCTGAGACCGGAAAAGCGAGGAACAGATTTTAAATCGATACATTCTAGCTTTTCTCCAACTGCCAACACACATCTTAATTCTTCCCCCCGCCCTAAATTCTAGGGGCTAAAAAACTCTATCTTGAAATCAAATTTTAAATAAAGCAAACAAACTCCTAAGAAATAACACAGGAAGAGTTTTTTAAACTCCAAGCTACCAGATGTGCTCTATGCTCCTCTTGCCCTGGCCTGCAGGGTCCCATGAGAAGCCAGCTGCCTGTCTGAGCCTTTCCCTGGAGAGCTCTGCACTGCAGACGCCCTGGGAGCTAGCAGGACCTCTGGATCCTGACAGCAGAATTTCTGCACAGGTGTAGGTAAGGCTGAGAATGGGGCCCTTGCTCAGAGGGACTGCGATGTTGAGGCTGACAGCCCAGGCTCATGGGATCCAGTGGCTCAGGGACACCTGCCAACCTCATTTCTTTCTTCCCCCAAAACTCACAGGTTTCTGGCCACAGGCGACAGAGTGAGACACTAGGGAACATTCTCTCAAGTCTGCTGGGAACTCCCAACTTCTAACTCCATAGCACCCACTCTTCTTCACAGCAGATGAGCAGTCAAGGAAACTGAGGGGTAAACCCCAGGACCATGGGGTTTCTCAGAACGACAGAGTACCCCTCCCCCCACCAGGAACACGGAGTAAACCCCCAGGAACACGGAACAAACCCCCAGGACCATGGAACAAACCCTCAGGAACACGGAGTAAACCCCCAGGAACACGGAACAAACCCCCAGGAACACGGAGTAAACCCCCGGGAACCACAGAACAAACCCCAGGACCACATGGTTAACCACTGAACGGACAAGGACAAGCCCCGCCCACAAACAATCTCACAGGGGAAGGGAGGGCACGTTTCTCAGTAATGGGGCAGGAACTCATCCTCTGCTGTGATGCCACATCCTCCCCTGCACTTCATGCCTGGCAAAGCTGCTG
The DNA here is from genome assembly GCF_043159975.1 of Macaca nemestrina. Taxonomy (NCBI): domain Eukaryota; kingdom Metazoa; phylum Chordata; class Mammalia; order Primates; family Cercopithecidae; genus Macaca; species Macaca nemestrina. The sequence goes on from NC_092140.1 coordinate 471,751, forward strand.
GGTGCAAGGTAGGTGGTCTCTTTAAATTGCCCTTTTTATTAACTGCTCAAAACAACCCCCAAGTCACTGTTCCCACCCCCCTCTCCAGTCTCAAGTGGGAGTATTTTCTGCTGCTAACGACTTCCATGGAACACACTGAACATTTTCTCTCCATCTCTGCAGAAGCAGAGCCCCTCCTCTGTTGTTCTTCTGAGGAGCACATGAGCCTCATCTGATTTGCCACCTCTGAAATCCGATGATCAGCGTGTGTATATTAAGCTCTCACACACGCTGGCACAGAGGCTGGCTGGGCCATCCGAGGGCCCCAGGCCTCCCCAGAGGAAGAGGGGAATATCCACCCTTTGTGCAAAGCCAGAGCTCCAGGGTGGATAAGGATGGAGCACCATGGGGATGAAGTGGATCCGCCCTGGCATCCCCCACATCCCATAAGCCCGCGTGTGATGGGGAGGACCACCCCCACATCTGACACCTCCGTGGGGCTCACAGGCAGGGAGGATGCACCTGCCTGAGGGAGTCACCACCCCTTCCCCCCACAAAGCCTCGCTGTCTCCAAGGTCCCAAGTCAGAATGCAAACTTGAAGCCTGGCCCCTCACAGCCAGAGCTTCAGACAGCCAGGCCCCAGCACCAGGGCAGCCCAAACCAGCCCTGGAGCCAGACAAGAGGAAGCGGCTGATGGAACCACGAATTCTCTCTCCTCTGGGGCCCCAAGGGGCGGCGGCTGAAGTTGAGGATGGAAGACAGGCTGGGCCACCCAGGCTGTGCTCTGGGCTGCGAGTTCTTGGCACCTATGTGATTCCAAGTCCAGGTCTGTGCAGAGCCGCTTGGGGAGCACCTGCCAGCCCAGCGTCCCCCGAGATACCCCTGCCCCTGCGGGCCTCCAGGTCTGGGCTTGGCAAACTTCCCACGGGAGACCAGGCGGCCAGAGAGAAGCCCCCAGGACAAGGCTGTGGCCCCGGGGGACACGGTCCCTGCCGTGATGGGGATGTCCCTGGGGCAGGGGCAGGCGGCTTGGGGGAGGATGAAGTTGCCTGTAGCACCATACAGACGCGCCTGCCCACAGGAGAGACCACCGCAGGGTCACTGGCAAAAGCTCCCGCCATCTTCTGACCCTGGGGACCACATCTTCCCCGTCACAGAAATGGAAAACATGCTTCCAGGCCAGACCTCCGGCAAGGGCCTTGTGTTCCCAGGGAGCAGGGCCCCAGCTTCATATTCAAAGTGAGAGAGGAGACTGAGGCACAGGGTGCAGGGATCCCTCCACGAGGAGATGGTGTCAGGCTGGGGCCCTAGTAGTCCCCACTGAGCCCAACAGCTGCCGTGTCCTGGGCAGGACTGAAGGCGGCTGCCCCAAGCAGGCCCTGGACGCCAGGGACCCCCAGCAGCCCCCTCTCCATGAGTGCCGGTTCCCGCTCCCTCCACAGGGTCCCTGGCGCAGGTCCCCGGGGTGAGCTGAGGAGGTCGTGGCTCTCGGGCCAAACCTGAGCCCTGTCTTGGACGTGAGGGTGAGGTGTGTACACGCCTCCCCCGGACGTCACTCTGAGGAATGTCTCTTCCTGCCAACGTCATGGGTTGGGAGCAGGTCTCCTTGCGGAACATCCGAAGACCTGTGTCATGCGTGACTTCAAAACTAACGACCCTCCACGTTCACCCTGCCCTTCCCCGCACAGAAACACATCACGGTGGTGCTTCGATCTGCAGCTTCGTCGGGCTGGGCCTGACACAGCTTTCTCTGCAGAGGCTGCTGTTAACGCACGCAAAATGACCTGCCAGTCAGCCGGGCGTGTGGGCCGTGCCTCCCACCCAGAAAGGAAGCCCAGGTTTATCAGGACCAGGGGTTCTCAACTGTGTCCCCAGGGGGCATGTGGCACATCCAGGCAGGAGGCACAGGGCACGTCTGGAGACAGTTTGGGTTGTGACACTAGCGGCTCCTACATGGCAGAGGCCAGGGCCTGCCAGCACCCCCAGCACCCAGGGTGCCCCAGCACGGCGGGTGGCCAACCCCAAATGCCTGCAGTGCCGAGGTAAGAAACACGGCCCGGTCATTGTAGTGATGCTGGATTATCGGGGTCTGCTTCACCCGTGGCCACAGGACAGAGCTTCGTGGCACAGAAGGCGGTCATGCCCAGGAGTGGAAATGGGACAGGCAGGTAGAGGCCACTGTTCTGCTCGCCTGCCACCGTGGCCTCTCCCTCTGTTGTCTCCAAGGTCAACAGCATCATGTCAGGATGAACCCTATGAGGTCTCCACGTCTACAGGTAAAATGGGGTTGGATTCCGGCAGATCCATATGGCTCCACCTAAATAACCTGGCTGTGCCCCCAGGACGTCCACCAGCAGACACACAGGAGCCTCCACACTGTAGCGGGAGCTGCCCAGGCCTGTGCAGGGCCAGTCCCGGGGTCAGAAGAGCCAGCTGCCGGCAGAGCATGGTGGTGGGTCACCAGGGCCACCTGGTGCAGTCCCCGGCCATACTTGCAGGGACGTTGTGCCCCAACGGCCGGGTTGTTACTGCCCCCCCACCTCCCATCCCTAATTCAGAAGGTGAGGCGGCCGTAAGACCTCATCCCCTCCGACTCCAGCCCCGTCCTGTCCACCCCACTGCCTGCAACCAGCACGTCCAACTCCAGCAGGTGACGCTGGCCCTACCTGAAGGGGCAGAGGGTAGGACGAGCAGGTCGGGACGGGCTCGGGCGTTGGGCGGAAGCCTGCACAGGCCAGGATCTGCTGGGCAGGGTTGTAGAGGGTCTGCGGTGGGACGGCTGGGCCGTAAGCCAGCTGGGACAGAGGCACCTGCCACGGAGAGGAGACGGGCGGTCAACGTGCACCCCCCAGTGGAGGGAGAGGCCATCCAGCCTTCCTAGAAAGCCCAGCACCCCTGACCCCACCTCTCAGGCTGGAGCTAACCCCGGCCCGGCGTGTCTTTACACTCACGTTCTCTACATCTTGGTCCCAGGGCCCTGCCACCTGCCAGTCACACCGGGTGACTGCTTGGCTCAGGCTCTTTTTTATTTAATACTTTTTGGGGAAAAATAGCACTGGTTTCCTTCTCTCCGGGCCCCAGAGTCTGATTTTTCGGCACAGAAGGGTGTAGGTGAGGAAGATCCTCTCAGCATCGGGCTGACAGCTCTCGCTTCCCCAAGCCTGCACCCGACCAGCGCGGGGTTTCTGGGGAATGCAAACAAAACCAAAGCCTTCTAAGCTCCCATCCACACTTCCACTGACCCACTCAGGCAGTCAAAATTATCCAAAGAAGGTGCCAGCTCCAACTCAGGCCCCGGCCGGCCTCATCCCCCACAGAGGGAGGGGCCCACGGCTCACACAAGCTCCAGGGCTTCCAGGGCCAGAAACACGGGGACTGGGCCGAGGGCACCCAGGCCTCGCCTCCCTCCCCACCTTCACACGGGTGCCCCTCCACCTTCCCCAGCCCCCAGCCCTCATCCCCGGGTTCAGCAGCACCCTGGAGGGAAGCCAGGGGAAGATGGCACAGGCAGGGAAGCCAGGCCGGAACTGCTGCAAGGGTCTGGCCACAGTGACGGCCCCGGGCCACGGTGATGACCCCAGGCTGGAGGTGTCCTCAGATAGAAAACAGCGCTGCCTGCACCCCCGGGGCTGGGAGGGAGCCCCCTGCCCAGTGGGCGCTGGAGGGTGGGAAGGGGCAGGGGCTTCTGGGCAGCTGGTCCTTGGTCTACATGTGCAGGAGGCCGTGGTTCTGCCTCAGACCCTGCAGAGAGCAGGGGGGCAGCTGAGGTGGGCCTGGGAGGTAGATGGGCATGGAGGGTCCGTGCTCCATGAGGGAGGAGCAGATTTGAGGTTCTGACAGGTAGAGGGGTGGGGAGGCCTCTGAGCTGGGGGTGGCCTGAGGATGGGGCCAGGGCAAGTGCACAGAAACCAGAGAACACGGGGGCCACGGAGTCACACGTGGAGGAGGCCACGGAGTCACACGTGGAGGCGGCCACGGAGTCACACGTGGAGGAGGCCCGAGAGGCTGGCTCAGCCGCCTGCCCTTGCCGGCAGGTTAAGCACCTCCCATGCACCCGTCACAAGGAATTTGCCCTCGTCTATGGAGAAGGGCCGTCCAGCTTGGTGACAGGTAAGGAAGCATCTTCATTCCTTAACAAAATGTTTAAACAGCAGAATCAATTAAACTCACAAGAGTGCCTGCTTGGTGGGTGTGAAGGTTAGCAAGCCCCCTCCTTGCTCTGCACACCCCTGAGCTTTGGGTTTGAGAAAGATTTCCCGGAGCCAGGGGTGGCTCTGCGTTGTGGGCTGGCCCTTGGGGCATCTCCTGTTCCTGATCCCGCACTCCAGCATTTTATCACCGGCTTTAATGAACACACGAGCCACTTCCGGAAAACCCTGGAAACCCCGGGCCTGTGCGGCGAGCATGGCGCCTGCACCACACGCGCGTTTCTGTGTCCTGTCTACAATCCAGCTGCAGTTCTTCCTAGGGCAGCCACTGAGGGGAGACACTGAGCTGCCGAGGCAGAGAAGCCTGAACCGAGGAGACACCAAAGGCACCCAGAGCCTGCACGATCCCCGGCAGAGACCCTTCCCAACCCCAGACTCCCGCTCCCACCCGGCCCCAGCCCACAGGGGCTGGCCAGCTGTCACTGCAGAGCAAGGACCCTGGGAGGTGCCTGTCTTGTGTTGGTGTGCAGGCGTCGGGGGGCCCAGGGTGGGGCTTGGGGGGCCACTGGGTGGGGAGCCAGAGGGCTGGACCTTGGGATGCCAAGGTCACTCTCAGCTTCACCAGTTTTGTCTGGAAGCACGAAAGTGCTGAGAAAAGGAGAAGCTAGGCCGGGCGCGGTGGCTCAAGCCTGTAATCCCAGCACTTTGGGAGGCCGAGACGGGCGGATCACGAGGTCAGGAGTTCGAGACCATCCTGGATAACACGGTGAAACCCCGTCTCTACTAAAAAATACAAAAAAAAAAACTAGCCGGGCGAGGTGGTGGGCGCCTGTAGTCCCGGCTACTCGGGAGGCTGAGGCAGGAGAATGGCGTAAAAACCCGGGAGGCGGAGCTTGCAGTGAGCTGAGATCCGGCCACTGCACTCCAGCCTGGGCGACATAGCGAGACTCCGTCTCAAAAAAAAAAAAAAAAAAAAAAAAAAGAAAAGGAGAAGCTGAGAAGCAGATGGCAGGAGGGTTCCAAGCTGAGTTACTTTTTAGTTACGGGCAGTCTCTGGGATGAATGGGGCATGGAGAAGCCACTCAGGAGTGCTGTCACTGCCACACTGGGCCGGGTCTGGCCTGCAGGATGTGCGTCTGCCTGGTGCTGCCCGGTCACCTCGCGTGGGTGCAAGAGGGGATGCCCTTCGTCCCTGGGTTGCTGTTTGGATGTTCTCAGGGTGGGGCTCCCTCACTCCTGGCTGCCCCTCCCTTGCAGCTTCTCTGCGAGTTCAGGGGCGGGTTTGCTGGCCACACACCACCAGAACATCTGGTTCGAAACAGGTGCCAGGAGAGGGCAGAGGAGGGAGAAGGGAGAGGACAACCAGCCCAGGCCAGTGGTATCCCTGTGGTTTCCTGGGCGGGCGAGGGTCGGCCTTCCCAGGACAGGTCCAGCCCAACGCCTGCGAGGGGCCCCGTCCCTCCCTCCTCCTGCCCAGGCCGTATGGGTCTCGCCTCTGGGGTCTGTGAAGGCACTGGCCCCGGCCCCAGCCCAGACCTGCCAGTCTGAAGCCCCAGGCAGTTGCTAACGAGGGGAGCTTAGTGCACAAGGGCTGGGCCTCCCTCTTGGGAGCTGAACTTGGTTTCTTGGGGGTGGGTTGTGCCCACCTCAGCAGGGAGGCAAGGATTAAATCAGGTGATTCTTGGGACAGGCTTGGGACAGGATGGCCCCAAGGTGAGTCAGTGCACACCAGCTATCACCCTGACACACCGCTGGCAGACACATGGGCCTCAGTGCCCCATCTGTAAAGTGAGGGCCAGGGATCCCCCAGCCCACCCTGGGGAAATGGACCCGGAGCCTGGCTCCCGGTGAGCAGTGGGGGTCCCGCTGAGGGGCCTCACCATGTCCTTGAAGGCCCCCAGGACGGCAGCGGTGATGATGCCCAGGAACAGGCCCAGGACGTTCAGAACCGCAGAGGCCCAGAGCAGGCGGTACAGGTGCAGCACGTCCTGGCAGCCGCGGACGCCGATGAACTCGTAGTAGGCGGGCGAGGACTCTGGGCTGCACAGAGAGGGCATCGTGGCATCACCACACGAGGCAAGTGACCACCCGCAAGTTAAACTCGTGGTCAGGTGTCCTCTGGACCTGAGCCCTGCAAGGCTGGGGGAGGAAGTCAGGGGTGGAGCCCAGTCAGCACCGGTCCCTGCACTGCTCTGGGGGATCAAACCTACGTTTGATGGGATTGGCCTGTGAGGCTCCCCACCTGGGGCCCACAGTGGCAAAGAGCGACAACTGGGCCTGGCAGGCCAGCCCTCCACCTCAGTGGCCCAGCAGGACGGGTGTCTGAGCCATCTCTGTCTTCACGCCAGGATGGGAAGGCTGTCGGGGTCACAGGCCCCTGTCCCAAGAGGAGGCCGGGCCGGGTTTAAACTCTCGCCCGACACACGGGCTGTGTCCTCTTGGGCAGATCAACCTTTCAGAGCCTCCATCTTTTCATCTGTGAAATGGACTCAATGTCCTTTCCTCATGTAAACATCTAATGAGTACAGGAGACGATGTAGGTGCAGGGGCATGGGGGGTGATGTTGGGAGCAGAAGGATGGGGGCCTTGCCCCTGCAGGCACATACAGGGGTCCCCGGCACCCCTCACCTCCTGCAGGCATAGCTACAGGGGTCCCTGATGCCCCTCACCTCCCTCAGGCCTGGATACGGGGGTCCCCAGCACCCCTCACCTCCCGCAGGCGTGGATACGGGGGTTCCCGGCACCCTTACCTCCCGCAGGCGTGGATACGGGGGTCCCCGGCGCCCTTACCTCCCGCAGGCGTGGATACAGGCTCCCCAGCGCCCCTTACCTCCCGCAGGCGTGGATACGGGGGTTCCCGGCGCCCTCACCTCCCACAGGCGTAGAGGTCACAGCAGTAGCAGGTGTTGCTCCTCACCTTCAGCTGGCACTGGCCGTCCAGGGAGTGACAGGTGACCTGGGGCAGAGAGGCCTTGTCAGGTCACACGCCAGCGTCCACCACCTCACTCACCCCACCAAGGCAGGGCTGCCTTGTGGGAGGTGGCAGCGGCCACTCGGGCCCAGCCAAGCAGCTGCCCCTCCTGACTTTGCCCTGACTCCAGACGCAGGGGCTTGGGGGCTCAGGGGCCAGCACCCTTCCTGCAGGAGTCGGGGCGCAGGCTGGTCCCAGGGGCCGGATAACCGGGGCTCGGAGGACAGGCCTCGTTTCTTTGTGATCCCAGGAGCAGAGGGAAACATCAGGGTGTGTGGGAGGAAGGACAGAGCCCAGGAGGCCCTCGGCATGGGGTGCACAGAAGCCTGAGAGCCCAGAGGGCAGCAGAAGAGGTCCCGTCCCAGGGCGCCCTCCCCCCAGGTCTGAGCACGGGCAGCCTCGGAAGAGATACCTGCCACCTCCACGTGACAGCCTGGAAAGCCCTGGCCATGGGACACCCCCCCAAACACACACACAGAGGACACCTCCCCCCCTACACACACACAGGACACCTACACATACACACACACAGAGGACACCTCCCCCCCTACACACACAGACGCCTCCACACACACACATACACAGGACGCCTCCATTCACACACACACACACAGGATGCCTCCCCACCATATACACACACGGGACGCCTCCCACCTACCCCCCCCACACACAGGATGCCTCCCCCCAACACAAACACACACACAGGACGCCTCCACACACACACACACACACACAGGATGCTTCCACACACACACATATACACACAGAGAACGCTTACCCCCCCCACACACTCACAGGATGCCTCCCTCCCAACAAACATACACACAGGACACAGACACAGACACAGGATGCCTCCACACACACACACACACACAGAGGACGCTTAACCCCCCACACACACACAGGATGCCTCCCCCCAACACAAACACACACACAGGACGCCTCCACACACACACACAGGACACCTACACACACACACACACACACACACACAGAGGACGCTTACCCCCCCACACACACACAGGATGCCTCCCCCCAACACAAACACACACACAGGACACCTCCACACACACACACACACACGACGCCTACACACACACACATACACACACAGGACGCCTCCACACACACACAGACACACACAGGACACCTACACACACATACACACACAGAGGACGCTTACACCCCCCCACACACACACACAGGACGCCTACACACACACACACAGAGGACGCTTACCCCCACACACACACACAGGATGCCTCCCCCCAACACAAACACACACACAGGACGCCTCCCACCTATCCCCCCCCGACACACACACACACAGGATGCCTCCCACCTATCCCCCCCCGACACACACACAGGACGCCTCCCACCTATCCCCCCCCGACACACACACACACACAGGACGCCTCCCACCTATCCCCCCCGACACACACACACACAGGACGCCTCCCACCTATCCCCCCCCCGACACACACACACACAGGATGCCTCCCACCTATCCCCCCCCGACACACACACACACAGGACGCCTCCCCCCACACACACACACAGAGGACGCCTCCCACCTATCCCCCCCCCGACACACACACACACAGGACGCCTCCCCCCGACACACACACACACAGGATGCCTCCCACCTATCCCCCCCCCGACACACACACACACAGGATGCCTCCCACCTATCCCCCCCGACACACACACACACAGGATGCCTCCCACCTACCCCCCCCGACACACACACACACAGGACGCCTCCCACCTATCCCCCCCCGACACACACACACACAGGACGCCTCCCACCTATCCCCCCCCCGACACACACACACACAGGACGCCTCCCACCTATCCCCCCCCCGACACACACACACACAGGATGCCTCCCACCTATCCCCCCCCGACACACACACACAGGACGCCTCCCACCTATCCCCCCCCGACACCCACACACACAGGACGCCTCCCACCTATCCCCCCCCGACACACACACACAGGACGCCTCCCACCTATCCCCCCCGACACACACACACACAGGACGCCTCCCACCTATCCCCCCCGACACACACACACACAGGATGCCTCCCCCCAACACAAACACACACACAGGATGCCTCCCACCTATCCCCCCCGACACACACACACACAGGATGCCTCCCCCCAACACAAACACACACACAGGACGCCTCCCACCTATCCCCCCCCGACACACACACACACAGGAGGCCTCCCACCTATCCCCCCCCGACACACACACAGGACGCCTCCCACCTATCCCCCCCCCGACACACACACACACAGGACGCCTCCCACCTATCCCCCCCCGACACACACACACACAGGAGGCCTCCCACCTATCCCCCCCCGACACACACACAGGAGGCCTCCCACCTATCCCCCCCGACACACACACACACAGGACGCCTCCCACCAATCCCCCCCGGCCGACACACACACACAGGATGCCTCCCACCTATCCCCCCCCGACACACACACACACAGGACGCCTCCCACCTATCCCCCCCGACACACACACACACAGGACGCCTCCCACCTATCCCCCCCGACACACACACACACAGGATGCCTCCCCCCAACACAAACACACACACAGGATGCCTCCCACCTATCCCCCCCGACACACACACACACAGGATGCCTCCCCCCAACACAAACACACACACAGGACGCCTCCCACCTATCCCCCCCCGACACACACACACACAGGAGGCCTCCCACCTATCCCCCCCCGACACACACACAGGACGCCTCCCACCTATCCCCCCCCCGACACACACACACACAGGACGCCTCCCACCTATCCCCCCCCGACACACACACACACAGGAGGCCTCCCACCTATCCCCCCCCGACACACACACAGGAGGCCTCCCACCTATCCCCCCCGACACACACACACACAGGACGCCTCCCACCAATCCCCCCCGGCCGACACACACACACAGGATGCCTCCCACCTATCCCCCCCCGACACACACACACACAGGACGCCTCCCACCTATCCCCCCCCGACACACACACACACAGGACGCCTCCCACCTATCCCCCCCCGACACACACACACACAGGACGCCTCCCAGCAGCTACTGTAGAGTCCCAGACAAGCTGGCAGGTGCTGGCCACAGAGAGGCCTCCAGCTCCGCCTGCTCCTCTGACACATGCTAAGGATGAGAGGCTTCGTTTAGTTGAAGCCAGGAATCCACACAGGGCAAGCTGGAGACACACAGACAGCGCCGTCGCTGAGCTGTGCCCTCGGATGGTCCTGGCGAAGGCGGCAGCCGCCCGCGGGTCATTACTGCCTGCATCTCACTCACCTGGAAAGAGAAATGAGGTCACACTGCCTCCTGCTGTCGGTGGCTCAGGGAAATCCAGAAGTTTCTCGGACACTGTAAACGTATTATCCTTGCTTCTTATTGCAATAATTAAATTAGAAAAGTGCTAATTGGAAGAGCCACACAGAACTGGACACATGAACTCTGAGACTGCTGTGATTTAACAAAGTAAGTCTGGAGCTCTGACTCCAGAGTGAAATACAGCACATAGAAGCATCAAGGCCCAAAACACAGGGGGCACTGACGGCTCACCAGCCGCACGGGAGACCCCCAGGAACTATTAGAATCGAAATACTCAGACCATGCCTATGCACAGGGAAAACCACATGGGGTCAGTGGGGTTAGCGGAGCAAAACCCATGTGAATGTCAGTGCTCCTGCTCACCTCTGTCTGGTAGACGTCGTACAAGTACCCCACCCCACTGGAGTAAAACTGGCACCTTCCCGTGGTGAGGGGCCTCGGTTCCTAGAGAAACAGATAAACACAGATGGAATAAAACAGGTGCCTCCAGGTGGGAGAGGCCAGAGGCAATTTCAGGCCTGTGGGTCTCAGGCTCAGGGCCTCAAGGACCAAGGCCAACACCAACTCGAGCCTCCCAGACAAAACTGAAGACGGGACACTCCACGCTCCCTGCAGAGCAGCTGGGCTGCTGCATCCAGGAGGCCAGACAGCAGAAAGTCCCATGGGAGGGTATCTCGGCTATGCAGGCTTGGCCAACACATATTCTCCATCAGTCAAGGGCAGCAGAAGGGAGACAGGTGCTTGGCCTTTTGAAGGGCATCCCAGCACCCCACACCACAGGTGTTAGGCTCCTGCACCGTTTCATAAAAAAATATTGTCTCTTCTACTAGGAAGGTAGCAGGAAGGATTTCAGACTAATAAACTCATCCCTCCAACCACCCAACCATCCACCCACCCACCCAACCATCCATCCAATCATCCAGTCAATCATCTATGCACCTACCCATTCTTCCTTCCATCCTCCACATCTATCTATTCATTCATCTATCATGTGCCCATCCTTCCATTCATCCACATCCATGCATCCACCCATCTGTCATCCATCCTTCCATCTATCCATCCATCATCCATTATCCATCCTTCTATCCATCATCCATCCTTTTATCCATCCACATCCATCATCCATCCTTCCATTCATCTACATCTATCCAACCACTCATCTGTCATCCATCCATTATCCATCCTTCCATTCATCCACATCCATCTATCCATCCGTCATCCATCCTTCCATCCATCCTTCATTATCCATCCTTTTATGTATCCATCCATCCTTCCATCCACCCACTCATCCATCCATCATCCATCCATCATCCATCCTTCCATTCATCCACATCCATCCATTCACCCATCTGTCATCCATCCTTCCATCTATCCATCCATCATCCATTATCCATCCTTCTATCTATTCATCATCCATCCTTTTATCCATCTACATCCATCATCCATCTTTCCATTCATCTACATCTATCCAACCACTCATCTGTCATCCATGCTTCTATCCATCCATCCATCATCCGTCCATTATCCATCCTTCCATTCATCCACATCCATCTATCCACCCATCTGTCATCCATCCTTCCATCCTTCCATCCATCCACCATTCATTATCCATCCTTTTATGTATCCATCTATCCTTCTATCCATCCACTCATACATCCACTCATACATCCATTATCCACCTTCCATTCATCCACATCCATCCATTCACCCATCTGTCATCCATCCTTCCATCTATGCATCCATCATCCATTATCCATCCTTCTATCTATCCATCATCCATCCACATCCATCATCCATTCTTCCATTCATCTACATCTATCCAACCACTCATCTGTCATCCATCCTTCTATCCATCCATCCATCATCCATCCATCATCCATCCTTCCATTCATCCACATCCATCCTTCCATCATCCATCCTTCTATGTATCCATCCATCCTTCCATCCATCCACCCATCCATCCATCATCCATTCATTATCCATCCTTCCATTCATCCTCATCCATCCATCCACCCATCTGTCATCAATCCTTCCATCCATTCGTCCAACATCCATTACCCATCCTTCTATGTATCCATCCATCATCCATCCTTCTATCCATCCATATCCATCATCCATCCTTCCATTCATCCACATACATACATCCAACCATCATCCAACCATCCATCCATCATCCATCCATTATCCATCCTTCCATTCATCTGCATCCACCCATCCCTCTATTCCTCTGTCATTCACCCATTATCCATCCTTCTATCCATCCATCCATCCATCCATCATCCATCCATCCAACCATTCAGCTATACACCCATTTATGGCCCCATCCAACTATCAATCCATCCCACCATCTGCAACATTCATGGAGCAGACACAGTGCCAAATGGTAAGGATAACAAGACACAGTTCTTGCCCTTAAGGGATTTATAGGCTAGTGAAGCAGACAGACCCATAAACTGACCATTGCAAAGTGCTTATAATTGCTACGGTAGAGGACAGCAGGAAGTACCAAAACTAAAATGCCACAAAACTGCATCACCTGTAAATAAGCTAGGGTCGCACTGCCCACACTTAGTTTTATTAGTATTTCTTAAAGTGCTCCTAGTTCTGATCCAAGAAAAGTATTAGAAATCACTAGTAACGCCGGGCGCGGTGGCTCAAGCCTGTAATCCCAGCACTTTGGGAGGCCGAGACGGGCGGATCACGAGGTCAGGAGATCGAGACCATCCTGGCTAACACGGTGAAACCCCGTCTCTACTAAAAAATACAAAAAACTAGCCGGGCGAGGTGGCGGGCTCCTGTAGTCCCAGCTACTCGGGAGGCTGAGGCAGGAGAATGGTCTAAACCCGGGAGGCGGAGCTTGCAGTGAGCTGAGATCCGGCCACTGCACCCCAGCCTGGGCGACAGAGCAAGACTCTGTCTCAAAAAAAAAAAAAAAAAAAAAAAAAGAAATCACTAGTAACACTGCAACAGATGAGAAGGAGAATCACTCCTCTGTCCCTTGGGCCACCACTGGTGAAGAACTACTATGTCTGGACACGTTCTGGGTGACACAGCAATGGAGGAAGCAGACACAAGTCTCTGTCTCTGGGTGTTTATCTTCCCCTGAGGGAACAGACATGAGACCACAGGTAACGATGAGTAGCCCAAGGGGACAGAGGCTCCTGCCGGGAGGGAGGGAGGGCGGTGTGCCGCAACCCCATGGACAGAGGCTCCAGCCGGGACGGAGGGAGGGCGGGGTGCCACAACCCCACGGACAGAGGCTCCAGCCGGGAGGGAGGGAGGGCGGGGTGCCACAACCCCACGGACAGAGGCTCCAGCCGGGAGGGAGGGAGGGCGGGGTGCCACAACCCCACGGACAGAGGCTCCTGCCGGGAAGGAGGGCAGCGTGCCACAACCCCATGGGACAGAGGCCTAGTAGCACGGCGTCCTCGGCCTCTCTCAGCAGCTGGAAGGTGCGCACGTCCCCACATGACACCCTTGGAGCTGTCATTCACCATCTGTCTTCTTCCTCAGCAGCACGCAAGGCAGTGCCACGTTTCCCTCGACAGCATCTGAGCTCTGGTGAGTGCCGTCTGTACATCCATCCTCAAGTCAGCCCTGGGAGGCCCCGGCCAGGGGCCCTGCTTTGTTTCTGACCAAGAGGCTCCCACGCCTGCCTGAACACACGCCCCGTGTGGCCCTCCAGAGTGGAGAGGCGCCCGAGGTCTGGAGCCTGGGGACACCCCCAACTGCAGTCAGAGACTGGACCCTGCCCCTCAGCGGGGCCATAGCCATGGGCACCGGGAGCACAGTGGAAACCGCCACCTGGAAACCGTGGAATAGCAAGTAACCCAGCCGCCCACTGAGAAAGCTCCCACAACGCGCCTCCGCGGGAGTGTGCGCGCGTGTGTGAGAGCCGTGGTGTGTGCGCGTGCGCACGTATGAGCCGTGGTATGTGCATGCATGTGCACACGTGTGTTTTGTGAGTGTGCTACCACTTCATATAATGAAGGTGAGTGTGGGGCAGACAAAGGCCTAACACAACCTTCAGTGCCTTTCAGTGTGATTTATGGAAAAAGAGGGAGAAACAATCACAGGTTTGGTTTGAGAGTTCATGACAAGCAATTTGGCAGCTCCCGGGGACCAGCCGCCACCCAGATGGTGAAGCCCACCAGGGGCCCAGCTGGGGAGGGGGTGGGGACGGCACCGCCCACCTGAGGCCGAGGACCCACCTCAGGAGGACACAGAAACGATTCCTCAGCCTGAGATTTTAGAGAAAACCTGTTCATTTAGAGGTGAAAAGTGTGTGCTCTGGAGTGTGGTGTGTGGTGTGTGGTGTGTGTGTGTGCTGTGTGCTCTGTTGTGTGTTGTGTACTCTGTGTTGTGGTGTGTGTGCTGTGTGCTCTGTGTGTTGTGTGGTGTGCTGTGTGCTCTGTGTGCTGTGTGGTGTGTGGTGTGTGTGCTGTGTGCTCTGTGTGGTGTGTATGCTGTGTGCTCTGTGGTGTGTGTGTTGTGTGCTCTGTGTGTTGTGTGGTGTGTGTGCTGTGTGCTCTGTGTGTTGTGTGGTGTGTGTGCTGTGTGCTCTGTGGTGTGTGTGCTGTGTGCTCTGTGTGTTGTGTGGTGTGTGTGCTGTGTGCTCTGTGTGTTGTGTGGTGTGTGTGCTGTGTGCTCTGTTGTGCGTTGTGTGCTCTGTGTGTTGTGTGCTCTGTGTGTTGTGTGGTGTGTGTGTTGTGTGCTCTGTGTGCTCTGTGTGTTGTGTGGTGTGTGTGTGTTGTGTGCTCTGTGTGTTGTGTGGTGTGTGTGCTGTGTGCTCTGTGTGTTGTGTGGAGTGTGTGTTGCGTGCTCTGCTGTGTGGTGTGTGGTGTGTGTGCTATGTGCTCTGTGTGGTGTGTGGTGTGTGTGCTGTGTGCTCTGTGTGTTGTGTGTGTGTGTGTGCTGTGTGCTCTGTTGTGTGTTGTGTACTCTGTGTTGTGGTGTGTGTGCTCTGTGTGTTGTGTGGAGTGTGTGTTGCGTGCTCTGTGTGCTGTGTGGTGTGTGGTGTGTGTGCTATGTGCTCTGTGTGGTGTGTGGTGTGTGTGCTGTGTGCTCTGTGTTGTGTGTGTTGTGTGCTCTGTGTGTTGTGTGGTGTGTGTGCTGTGTGCTCTGTGTGTTGTGTGGTGTGTGTTGTGTGCTCTGTGTGTTGTGTGGTGTGTGTGCTGTGTGCTCTGTGTGTTGTGTGGTGTGTGTGCTGTGTGCTCTGTGTGTTGTGTTGTATGTGCTGTGTGCTCTGTGTGTTGTGTGTGCTGTGTGCTCTGTGTGTTGTGTGGTGTGTGTGCTGTGTGCTCTGTGTGTTGTGTGTGCTGTGTGCTGTGTGCTGTGTGTGTTGTGTGCTCTGTTGTGTGAGTGCTATGTGCTCTGTGTGCTGTGTGTGCTGTGTGCTCTGTGTGCTGTGTGGTATGTGTGCTGTGTGCTCTGTGTGTTGTGTGGTGTGTGTGTTGTGTGCTCTGTGTCTTGTGTGTGCTGTGCGCTCTGTGTGGTGTGTGTTGTGTGCTCTGTGTGTTGTGTGGTGTGTGTGCTGTGTGCTCTGTGCTCTGTGTGTTGTGTGGTGTGTGTGATTTGGGCTCTATGTGTTGTGTGGTGTGTGTGCTGTGTGCTCTGTGTGTTGTGTGGTGTGTGTGCTGTGTGCTCTGTGTGTTGTGTGGTGTGTGTGCTGTGTGCTGTGTGGTGTGTGTGCTCTGTGCTCTGTGTGTTGTGTGTGCTGTGTGCTGTGTGCTCTGTGTGTTGTGTGGTGTGTGTGTTGTGTGTTCTGTGTCTTGTGTGTGCTGTGTGCTCTGTGTGTTGTGTGGTGTGTGTGTGCTCTGTGTGTTGTGTGGTGTGTGTGCTGTGTGCTCTGTGCTCTGTGTGTTGTGTGGTGTGTGTGTTTTGGGCTCTATGTGTTGTGTGGTGTGTGTGCTGTGTGCTCTGTGTGCTGTGTGTTTTGTGTGTGTGCTGTGTGCTCTGTGTGTTGTGTTGTGTGTGCTGTGTGCTGTGTGTTGTGTGGTGTGTGTGCTGTGTGCTGTGTGCTGTGTGCTGTGTGTGCTGTGTGCTGTGTGCTGTGTGCTGTGTGGTGTGTTGTGTGCTCTGTTGTGTGAGTGCTATGTGCTCTGTGTGTTGTGTGGTATGTGTGCTGTGTGCTCTGTGTGCTGTGTGTGTTGTGTGGTGTGTGTGCTGTGTGCTCTGTGCTCTGTGTGTTGTGTGGTGTGTGTGTTTTGGGCTCTATGTGTTGTGTGGTGTGTGTGCTGTGTGCTCTGTGTGCTGTGTGTTTTGTGTGTGTGCTGTGTGCTCTGTGTGTTATGTTGTGTGTGCTGTGTGCTCTGTGTGTTGTGTGGTGTGTGTGCTGTGTGCTCTGTGCTCTGTGTGTTGTGTGGTGTGTGTGTTTTGGGCTCTATGTGTTGTGTGGTGTGTGTGCTGTGTGCTCTGTGTGCTGTGTGTTTTGTGTGTGTGCTGTGTGCTCTGTGTGTTGTGTTGTGTGTGCTCTGTGTGTTGTGTGGTGTGTGTGCTGTGTGCTGTGTGGTGTGTGTGTTGTGTGCTCTGTTGTGTGAATGCTATGTGCTCTGTGTGTTGTGTGGTGTGTGTGCTGTGTGCTCTGTGTGCTGTGTGTGTTGTGTGGTGTGTGTGCTGTGTGCTGTGTGGTGTGTGTGTTGTGTGCTCTGTTGTGTGAGTGCTATGTGCTCTGTGTGTTGTGTGGTGTGTGTGCTGTGTGCTCTGTGTGCTGTGTGTGTTGTGTGGTGTGTGTGCTGTGTGCTCTGTGTGTTGTGTGGTGTGTTTTGTGCTCTATGTGTTGTGTGGTGTGTGTGCTGTGTGCTCTGTGTGTTGTGTGGTGTGTGTGCTGTGTGCTCTGTGTGTTGTGTGGTGTGTGTGCTGTGTGCTCTGTTGTGTGCGTGTTGTGTGCTCTGTGTGTTGTGTGTGTGTTGTGTGCTCTGTGTTGTGTGGTGTGTGTGCTGTGTGCTCTGTGTGCTGTGTGCTCTGTGTGCTGTGTGTGTTGTGTGGTGTGTGTGCTGTGTGCTGTGTGGTGTGTGTGTTGTGTGCTCTGTTGTGTGAGTGCTATGTGCTCTGTGTGTTGTGTGGTGTGTGTGCTGTGTGCTCTGTGTGCTGTGTGTGTTGTGTGGTGTGTGTGCTGTGTGCTCTGTGTGTTGTGTGGTGTGTTTTGTGCTCTATGTGTTGTGTGGTGTGTGTGCTGTGTGCTCTGTGTGTTGTGTGGTGTGTGTGCTGTGTGCTCTGTGTGTTGTGTGGTGTGTGTGCTGTGTGCTCTGTTGTGCGTTGTGTGCTCTGTGTGTTGTGTGCTCTGTGTGTTGTGTGGTGTGTGTGTTGTGTGCTCTGTGTGCTCTGTGTGTTGTGTGGTGTGTGTGTGTTGTGTGCTCTGTGTGTTGTGTGGTGTGTGTGCTGTGTGCTCTGTTGTGTGTGTGCTGTGTGCTCTGTGTGTTGTGTGGTGTGTGTGGCGTGTGCTCTGTGTGTTGTGTTGTGCGGTGTGTGTGTTGTGTGGTGTGTGTGTTGTGTGCTCTGTTGTATGTGTGCTGTGTGCTCTGTGTGCTGTGTGCTCTATGTGTTGTGTGGTGTGTGTGCTGTGTGCTCTATGTGTTGTGTTTTGTGTGCTGTGTGCTCTGTGTGTTGTGTGTTGTGTGCTCTGTGTGTTGTGTGGTGTGTGTGGCGTGTGCTCTGTGTGTGTGTTGTGTGGTATGTGTGTTGTGTGCTCTGTTGTATGTGTGCTGTGTGCTCTGTGTGCTGTGTGCTCTATGTGTTGTGTGGTGTGTGTGCTGTGTGCTCTATGTGTTGTGTTTTGTGTGCTGTGTGCTGTGTGTTGTGTGGTGTGTGTGCTGTGTGTGGAGAGGGAAGCTCATTGTGTAGGAAATGAGACTTGCTGAGAGGAGAGGCAGCCACTGGCAACCCCCCAGTGAGGAGACCGACTATGAAGCCGTCTGAGCTGAGTTCTGCAAAATGAAATTTTACTTTTTCCATGTCGAGTCTTTCAGCCCCGGAAAGCGACCGAGACTGTGCACACAATGACAACGTACTCACAATGTGCTGCGCTGCAAATACACCGTCCACGATGGCGCAGCAGAAGGCGGCCACCACACCAAAACTGATGAACACAATCGCTGCCACCAGCTGCAACGGAAGAAGAGTGTGGGTGCCCAGCTTTTACCAACCCCGGCTTTCAAGTGCAAACCAGTTCAAAGTCCCAGCTCGAGGTCGAGGCTGTTTCGCAGAATTGCCTCTTCTCACCTCTGCCTTTCGTCCTGGGACCTCCAGCCTGGCCAGGCCAGACTCCACCCTGTGGGTGGTCCTCATGCGTCTGTCCCACAAGACCCACCCAGGTGCCTTCTGCACGGAAGGGCGTTGCCATCCCCGGGCCCTCGGCATGTGCCTCTGAGAAGCAACCTCTGATGGCAGGTCGTATGCACAACCCTAATGTGTGTGCTCATGACACACACACACGCATGTGCACGCTTGCCACAGGCCTTAAAGTCATCGGATCAGCTTCACACACTGCTTTTGCACAACCTGCTTTTCTTACCTAATGGTCTTGGAGCTTGGAGCTAGCAATGGTTTATAGTGCATTAGTGAACCGGTGCACACTGATGGAGATTTAAACAGTTGGCAATTTCTTGCCACTACAAACTCTGCTATAAAGCGGGGTGTCCTGCCCTAACCCTAAAAACTGGCAGGGAGTCTCCATCCCCGTGGATGCCCGACGGGGTGGGGGGGGGCACGTGCTGTCATTCTCTTCTCGGTGCCTGGCTCGGTACCATGCTGGGCAGACCCGACCCTCCTGAATGGCCACTGAAAACTGTGGCCCCGAGGTGGCACCTCGCTTGGTTCCATCCCGATGCGATGCTGAGTTGCCGGCTTGGGAAAGAGGTCCCAGTGACAAGCAGAACCCATCGGTGACAGCAGAGGGAGGGCCTGTGGCTCAGGGGCTGTGGTGCTGCACGGGGACGTGGGAAGCCTAAGTCTGTTTGGACCCGTCCTGCACACCAGGCACGAGCAGGAGTGCTTGTCCGGACCACCGAGCTCTTGTCAGAGCAGAGCTGACTGAGCAGGGTGGTCTCCTCCTCCACAGACTCATAAAGACACCCAGCAGAGGGGTCCCTATCTTCCTTCTCCCCAGGGAGCCAAGTGTGGAGAGAGGAGTTTCATCCACCGTGACCCTCACGTGGAACTGCCGTGGCCTCTTCCCCCCGATGTCAGCGTGGCCCTGTGTGTCCATCTCTGCCCCAGGCTGCACACCTATTGTCGCCCGCAACCCAAACAGCAGCCAAATCCAGCCCATCTGCCACGGCTCTAACGCTACCCACTGGATTCACAGGTGGGACGTGTTCCCAGCAGGCCCCACAGCAGCAGCAGGTGGCAGGTAGGGGCTGGCAGGTCCAAACCTTTCAAGCCATGGGCCAGTGGTGGCCACCTGCCCCCCCACTTCTGACCCTCCACACCACAGGCCTGCTGGGGGTCCTCCCAGGAAGCCCCATCAGAGCCGGTCCAGGGCGCCCCATGCTGCTGGCCAAGCCCTTTTGCGGAGGAAAGTGCAGCTTTTTTTTTAAACAGTGGGCACCCTCACTGCGAATCTGGGTGTGTTTATCCTTCAGCAGAGGAAGAGCTGTCAATCGGTGGCTTCCTGGTGAGCCCACGCTAGACAGTCACAAAAGGCGCCTTGCATTAAACATGAGTGATGAGGCAGCAGGGCTAGGGCAGCGGGCCAGAGAGCGAGTCCACGAAAGTCAGTACATCCTCGGGCGGGTCCCAGGCCGGCACGGTCCCCACGTGAGTTAGAGAGAGACGGTTCTTGCACCTTCTGGCACCTTTCTTCTAAGGAAACCTGCCACAGCAGATCAGACGAGACGTTCTAAGAGCTCGGACATCAAGCACGTGCACTTCCAAAATACATATTTTAGGTTTACGAGAAGAGGCAGGTCTGAACAAAGCCTGGGCAGTTAGTATGAAGCTGGCTGACTCCCCTGAGCTCTGGCCCCCAGTGGCTGTGTGAGGGGGCGGAAGGGGATGTGGCCACCAGACCCAAGGGCAGCACATGGGTTCTTGGAGTGGCCTTGAATGGAGCCCTAGCTCTCGTACGCCCCCTGCCACCTCCCCAGGCAGAGCAGAGCAGAGCAGAGCAGAGCTGGCATGCTGAGTTCTTCCGGAGGATTCTCTGAACTGCTGGGCTGGACTTGCCCCTAGTGGTCCCTGATTCCCCCTCTGGAAAGGGAAGTGCTGGGCTCACTGACTTATTCACGAGCGTCACGGATGCTCCAGCGTCCCCACGGGATACGCAGCCCGGTGCTGCAGGCGCAGACGTGACAAAACAGGCGCATCCCTCCCTTCCCGCATCCCGCGTTTCTGGCATTTTATCGCCGATTGCCTAAAAGAAAGTTGAGGTGCTCCCAGAAGGAAGCTGTGCAGAAAACCATGGCTGCATTAGCCTGAGTCTGAACCAACCGCTTGTTTCTATTTGGACACTCTACAGGCTGTGGCAATTTAAAAATCTCCTCTTCTGCCTAATTGCTCTGGTTCGATTGACTAAACATGACAGAGCCCATCGCATGGCGCGGCTGCCCGGTGTGCTGCAGGAACAGACACGTAAGGCAGGTTCCCCCTTGAGCAGCTGACCCCGTCTGACGGCCACCGTAGCAAAGCGTAAACCAGGGCTCTGGGTGTGCACATGAGGAAGGCCTCACTGCACCCTGAGAAAGAAGGAAGGGCTGAACCAGTCCTGGAAGAATAAACAGAATTTCCTCAAGGCGAGGGGAGGAAGGTGCTGGGGGCTGCACATCGGTGGGACTGGGGCCCGCTGAGGTGGGGCAGGGGCCACGGTGTGTGGGCTGGGGGCGAGCTGCAGCCACCATGTGGCTGTCAGAAGCTCATCAATGTCAAATATGCAATGGTGTTTGGCTTTCTTTGGGCTATATTTGTATAAATATGTTATTGGTATGTGTTCCAAAGTTATGAGAGACTCATAATTCTCATAAATTTTAGTGTACATTATCAGTAGTAATTATCATTGTTATGTTAAAATTATTGTGTGCCATGAGGTAACAGATTTCCTTGTCAATTGTGTCCTTATGGCTACCCTAAAACATTTTGTCATCCATGAACAATTGTTGTCTCGTCTTGGTCCTCTTTAGAAGATGGTTTTATAATCAGCTATGAAGCTCTAACAGGTGCTCCTGAATGCAGGTTTCTGATAACTTTGAAGAGTGTGACATCAGAATAGAGGAAAAACGTTCAGGACTCTTGAAGAGCTAATATGTTCATTAATACCAAGCAGGACAGGAATTAACTGCATGAACTGAACCAATAGGAGACTGCAGTGATCTTTTAGACGCTTTGCTTAAAATGTTGCTAATCCTTTGTCTTGCTTTTCAGAATCAAGGAAACTTCTTCTGAGCTATTGACAGCTTTTAACAATTTAGTATACTCCCATGAACAAAATTTGGAGCTTGTTTCTCTCTACCTGATTTTCTCTAGAATTTGGAAACTATTTGTGACTATTCTTAAGTTATGGCAATACAGTTATTTGCATAAGTGCAATAAGAATCTGTTTTGTAACAGGATACAACTGGAGAAACTGGTTATTTTACCAAGACTTTGACTGGAATGGTCAAAGTCTTGGTAAAATAAGACTTTGTGTGTGCTTTCCTTTAAGGAACCAAACTTGACTTATGAAGCCAATAAAGCTCTTGGAAACTGGCCTCCTGTTCTGCGTACACAGTCCCTGCACAGGCGTTCTGATCTGTAGTAAGTAAAAAATGTCAGTTTCTGACAGGCCAGGAACCTCAACAGGAGAGGAATTCACCCAACTCATAGGTATTTAATGGTACAATTCCATGGCTGGGCTCAGCTTTAAAAAGTCTTATCCCAGGCTCCTTCTACAAAACAAAGTTCCATCAAAGACAATTTAAAAGGCCTAGTGAAAAAATAATTATTCTCGCTGCACTGTATACAAATAATCAAGCCAAGTATAATAAAGTAAACCAGTCCCATCATGTGTCTTTTAAAAAAATGGAAAACTGGAGAGAGAAAACTATGTTTCAAAAACTATAGCACACCTGTTGTTAAATTCCAGTCTTGTCTGATGTTTTTCAATTGTTATGATTTTCTACAATTTAAAGTCTAATTTTTCTGGCTACAAGTCTCCAAAATAATGTTTTCAATTTTTCCTTTTTCCCCACTTTTCTAACTGGAAATCACTGAAACCTAAGCTGTGCTTTCAGCCCTGTAAGCTGAAGACAGATGCATCCGCAGATGCTGCCTCTAAGCCCCTAAAACAGAGAGTGTTTCCAGGAACAAATCCACCTCTTCCACTCCTAGATGTATCCACAGATGCTGCGTTCAGTGGCCTGTAAGGACGACTCTCTCTCAGCAGGAAGTAGCCAGAAAGAACATGCCACACCTCACCCTTTTCAACTATAGAGTCTGGATTGACAGAGCAGGAACGTCGCCGTCTTGGACACACACCACCATTTGAAGTTCTCCTTGATTAAAAGCCCCCAAAAATCCAGCCCCAAAAACATCAACCTAATGTCTAATATCAGTGTGACCATAAACCACAAATGACACCTTTGGCCAGAAACATGCCAACCCCAAGACAGACTCCCCTCTGACCCGAAACCTTCCAACCCAGCCATAAAAATCCCCCCACCCCAAAACACTCCGAACCTGCGACAAGCTCTCCCTCCCTGAACCCTCAAATACCCTTAGTCTGTAAGAGAGGACACTCTGGACCTAAATAGGCCAGAAGGCCCTCTCGGGTTTATTCTCCAAAATAAACCTGTCTTTGTTGAGCTGCTTTTCGTGTTTCTTTCTTCTCTCTTCAACTCCAGTGGCCAGGAGTGAGCATTTGTGGGTATTTCTCTATGGGTCAGCAGAGGCCCTGCCCCAGCTAGAAAAAGATCAACAAAAACCTAATGTCAGGTTCTTGAGGCAGCTGAGTGAAATCGGGACTCAGCCCCAAAGAGAAGATGCCACGGCACCACAGGTGATCATCGTCATATCGTTACAGCAGGTGAAATCGGGACTCACCCCCAGAGACGATACCAGAGCGCCACAGGTGATCATCATTACATTGTTGTAGCAGGTGAAATCAGGACTCACCCCCAGAGAAGATACCAGAGCGCCACGGGTGATCATCGTTACATTGTTGTAGCAGGTGAAATCGGGACTCACCCCCAGAGAAGATACCAGAGCGCCACGGGTGATCATCGTTACATTGTTGTAGCAGGTGAAATCGGGACTCACCCCCAGAGAATATACCAGAGTGCCACAGGTGATCATCGTTACATCGTTACAGCAGGTAATACCATTGCTTGTCGCAGACCCAGCTACACACACAGGTTCAGACTCTCATCTTGATGGGAGATGACAGATTGAAGCTAAAGATCCCCTTTCCATCCCTCACATCTCCATCCCTGCCCAAAATCACTTGATTCCTGTTCAGCCGGCTTTTTATACCGCAAGGTTCTGCCAGACAGGAACACGCCTGCCCTGCACTGATCCCGCCAGAGGGCAGCTTGTTCCGAGCCTTCCTCTACAGCAATGCATCCCATCCACATCTCCTGACAAGCCCAGGATTAGCCTTGCGCTGTCCACCCCCTCAGGCCCTCCACCCTGGCACAGGCAGCGTGGGTTCCTGTCTGTGGCCCTGGCCAGCCCTGACAATTCCACAGTCATCCAGGAAACCCCCAGAGACCACGCAGTCCTGCCCGGTACCACCCAGATTGGTTATTGTTGGCAATGGCTTCAGATTGTGAATGACAGGGTCAGCCAAGGAGGAGGCACTCAGGGAGAGGCAGAGCCACAGCACCCACCCGGGAAGGCTCCGTCTGAGGCCACCCAGGCTGCACAGGGCAAAGGCAGTGGCAGGAAGCGCCACGCTCACTCCCCCCATGACCTGGGGAAACGGCTCATCCCCCTCCTTAGGACAAGGGACCTGGTGCAGTGACTCCAGGGACTCCCTTCCCAAGACCATCCTCCTTTCAGCAAAGCCTGGTGGATCCAGGCGGGAGCTGTTCTAGGTGCTGAAGACAACGTGCACCCCCTGCCTTCTGGGCTGAGTCCAGAGTCAGCACAGCGCTGGGGGAGCTGCCCCCAGAGACACAGCTGGGGCCACCGCGCCTCCCCTCGGCCCCACAGCAGTCTGGGGGGTGCACAGGCAGTGGGTAGAGCTGGCAGCCTCTGCCATTGTCCAGCCCTGCACTGGGAACCCAGCAGGCACTGACAGGCTTGACAGGCACTGTTGGCCCCACCCAGGTCACACAGCTGGCAAGAGGCTGGGTCTGGGTTCGAATCCAGGTGTGCTGGGTGTAAAGAGAGATAGAGAGGGAGACAAAGACAGGAAGACAGAGACAGAGAGATAGAGAGGGGGACAGAGAGATAGAGAGGGAGACAGAGAGGGAGACAGAGAAAGAGAGATAGAGAGATAGAGAGGGAGACAGAGACAGAGAGGGAGACAGAGAAAGAGAGATAGAGAGGGGGACAGAGAGATACAGAGGGAGACAGAGACAGAGAGGGAGACAGAGAAAGAGAGATAGAGAGGGGGACAGAGATAGAGAGGGAGACAGAGACAGAGAGGGAGACAGAGACAGAGAGGGAGACAGAGAAAGAGAGGGAGACAGCGACAGAGATAGAGAGGGAGACAGAGCTAGAGGGAGACAGAGGTCCCCAAAGTGCACCACATCTTCTAGCAGACGCCGAGGCTCTGGTGACATGTAACTCCCTGTGGAGTGGCCACAGAAACAGATCTGGCTGTGGCTTTCCATTAGAAATTCCAGGGCCCTGTCCAAACACACACAGATATTTAGATCCAGCTGGAAAATGAGTTGGATTTTCCAAACAAGCCGCTGTGGATGCAGCTTCTGTGGCAGCAAAAATAGAAATTCCAGGTCTTGGTTTCAGACAGAGCACTTCACAAGCGGACAGCCCAAGCACCTGTGGCCCTAGGCAAACCCCTACCTCTGTAACCAATGCATCCGCAGGCGCTGGCTCCTGGGACCGGCGGGTGGGCGTCAGGGATGCTCAGCATGGGGTGTGGCTCTGTTGCAGAATGAGGAGCTTTTCCTGCTCACCGGGGCGTCAGCACCACCAGCTCACGCATCAGGAAAGGAGACAACCAGGGGAAAACCAAGGTGGGAACAGGTCGCCTGTGCCCACTGTGTCGGGAAGCTCCAGGTCAGCGACCCCTCTGAGTGTCACCCTCGGCCCCACGTGTCCAGGGGGCTGCACCCCAGCCCCTGCTAACCAGGCATGCCCAGGGAGGCAAGGCTGCTCAGACAGCAGAAAAAACAGGCATCCTGAGGCGAGGGCCTGGTAGGGCCCCACTGTGGCCGTGGGACGGAGCCAGCAGCTCTGAGGTGGGGTCGTGTGTGCAGCTCACAGCTCGGCCAGCAGCAGGGCGAGGGTCTGGCTTCAGCCTGTCTGGGCTCGACGTGGCTGTCGGGAGGATGACAGCAGGCAGGTACCGCCCGCAGAAGAGAGGCATGTTTAAGAAACCAGCGCCGCCACGTTGGCCCCTGAGTGGCAGGTGCACAATCCCACAGTCCTCCAAGTTCAGGGGCCTAAAACCTGGGACTTGGTTGGTTTTCCTGTAACTAGACCTAGTTCCTGTGGCAGATGCCCAGGCAGCCAGAAAAGAAGGCCGGGCTGGTGGCCCCCAAGTCTCTCCACTCACCCACCCTTGTGCCAGTCCCCACCCTTCTCCCAAAATTAACCCAAGTCTGGAGGGTTCGGGTGAGCAGAGAGTGGGAGGATGGGACAGGGTCCTCTGAACTTCACCCCATCCCCTGCAGGTGTGGCCTGAGACATTTGCATGGAGGAGGTGTGGACTGGTGTCCTGGGCAGGTCCCACCACGGTCCAGGAGGGGCGGCCCGGAAGACAGCCTCAGCTCACAGGCTGCACGTGGCTGCGCGCAGAGACCTTCCGAAGCCACGGGCCACGTCGGACTCGAGGCACCTGTGGGGCCGCAGGGGTCCCACGGTCTCTGGGCAGGGACGTGGGGCCACTGGCCTCAGAGAAACACCCCCAGTGCCTGACAGGCCCAGAGAACTGAGGCCCCGTCAGGGCCACACGAGCTTCAGGGAACGAGGTCTCAGTGGTGAGGCTGTGGGCCCGGCAGGGCCAACCTCGAGCTGGGTGCCCAGCGAGTGTGGCTGCCTGTGCCCGTGCTCTGCCTGTGCTCCACTCCCTTAGTTACTCCCCCACCGTGGGTGAGGTCGTGGGATCCAGGGTTGGATGGCAAGTGGATGGGGCCCGCCTGATGCCCGTCCTCCAGAACACCTGGCCCTTGTGGGACCTACTCAGGGCCGTGGGGCCTTGGCACGGGCTCTTGCCCTGAGCAGCTCACAGTGTCCTCCCCAGTGACTCGCAGAGCCGCCCAACACTGCCATCCAGGGATCCTGGAAACCACTCTCACCAGCCCCACCCAAAGGGGCAGAAACCCTCACAGCTTCCACAGGAGAAGGTGCAGGGCCCGATGCCCCAGGAAGGCTGATGGGGCTCCCACGACAGCGAAGCCCTAAGCAGATGTCAAGGGGGGTGCACGGAAGGCGGCCGAGACCTCACCCTCCAGCACTTAGAGGAATGGAGAAAACGGACTCCGTCCAGACCAGACTTCTGTGTGTGGTGTGTGTGGTGTGTGTGCTGTGTGTGTGCTGTGTGTGTAGTATGTGTGGTGTGTGTGGTGTGTGTGGTGTGTGTGTGGTGTGTGTGGTGTGTGTGCTGTGTGTGTGGTGTGTGTGTGGTGTGTGTGGTGTGTGTGGTATGTGTGATGTGTGTGGTGTGTGTGGTGTGTGTGTTGTGTGTGGTGTGTGTGGTGTGTGTGCTGTGTGTGGTATGTGTGCTGTGTGTGGTATGTGTGGTGTGTGTGGTGTGTGTGGTATGTGTGGTGTGTGTGGTGTGTGTGGTATGTGTGCTTTGTGTGGTGTGTGTGGTGTGTGTGGTGTGTGTGCTGTGTGTGGTATGTGTGGTGTGTGTGGTGTGTGTGGTGTGTGTGGTATGTGTGCTGTGTGTGGTATGTGGTTTGTGTAGTGTATGTGGTGTGCATTGTGTAGTGTGTGTGTCATATGTGTGGTGTGTGTAGTGTATTGTGTGGAGTGTGTATTGCGTGCTGTGTGCAGTGTATGTGGTGTACATTGTGTGGTGTGTGTGTCGTGTGTTGTGTGTAGTGTGTGTGGTGTGTGTGGTATATGTGGTATGCGTGGAGTGTGTGGTGTGTGTCGTGTGTGCGGTGTGTGTCATGTGTGGTGTGTGTTGTGTATTGTGTGGAGTGAGTGGTGTGTGTGGTGTGGTGTATGTACTGCATTGTGTAGAGTGTGTGTTGTATATTGTGTCTTGTGTGTGGTGTGTGTTGTGTGCAGTGTATGTGGTGTGCATTGTGTGTTGTGTTGTGTGTGTTGTATGTGGTGTGTGGAGTATATTGTGTGGAGTGTGTGTTGTGTATTGTGTGTGGTGTGTGGTGTATGTGGTGTGTATTGTGTGGTGTGTGTGTCATCTGTGATGTGTGTTGTTGTGGTGTGTCTAGTGTGTGTGGTGTATGTGGTGTGTATTGTGTTGTGTGTGTCGTTTGGGTGGTGTGTGGTGTGTGTGTCGTGTGTTGTGTGTGCTGTGTGGTGTGTGTGTCGTGTGTGGTTTGTGTGTTGTGTGTTGTGTATTGTGTGGAGTGTGTGGTGTGTGTAGTGTGGTGTATGTATTGTATTGTGTAGAGTGTGTGTTGTATATTGTGTCTTGTGTGTGTTGTGTGTTGTGTGCAGTGTATGTGGTGTGCATTGTGTGTTGTGTTGTGTGTGTTGTATGTGGTGTGTGGAGTGTATTGTGTGGAGTGTGTGTTGTATATTGTGTGTTGTGTGTGTTGTATGTGGTGTGTATTGTGTGGTGTGTGTCATTTGTGTGGTGTGTGGTGTGTGTGTCGTGTGTTGTGTGTAGTGTATGGTGTGTGTGTGTGGTGTGTGGCATGCATATGTTTTGTACTGTGTGGAGTGTGTCGTGTGCGTCTGTGCATGTGCACGTACGTGGGGCACAGGAGAATCACCAGTTAACACTGTTTTATGCCCTTCCCTTTCCCATCCCTGTGGGACCTGTGGGATTGTATCAGGTTACAGAGCTCTTCCTGAAATCAATGATTCATATGTCTGTTTGGGTGAGGAGCAAACAGTAACTCATTCAGCAGTGGAAAAATATCTAAAGCTGATGTGATTTGGGGCATTCTTCAGATGTCACCGGAGACTAACATGATAATGGGTAGGAATAATGGTGAAGCCATTCCTAATGATCAGATTCCATCCCCTAAGTGAACAGAGTGAAATCTTTATAAATGAAATGATGCCATGTCTGGTATTAGCTTGTAAACAACACGGGAAGAGAAGCAGGCTGGGGGTGAACCAGACAAGTGATGGAGTTGGGTGGGGGGCACAGAGGATTCATTAGGCAATTCTCTTCACCCTTGTATGTGTGCAAAGCTTTCAATGGTAAAAATTTAAAATAATAAATCGAGAAAAAACGTGTTCATGTATATCTGGAAGCATTGGAAATACACTCGTTCTCTTTCTAGCTGACATTCACAGCCTGCCTTGCTGCCTTTTGAAATAACTTGAATGTTCTGACATCTATGCACTTAAAACCAGTGTAGAACAATGGCCACTGTTTTCTCGAAACCTGTCATGAACAAGACATTCTCATGTGCATTGGCTCAAATGTTCCCAGCCACCATGCAAAAGAAGAAACTGAGGCTGAAATACTTCAGTAAGTTTCCTAGGATCACACAGCAGTCACGGCATCCAGGTTCCAGCTACCACAAGTATTAAATTAATGTGAGATTGTGAAATATGGGTTCACTATACAACATTAACCCAGAAGAATTCCTCTCCTGAAAAGGCAGAAATGAGCTTGCACAGGCATCACAGACAACCCCTCAGAGGCTCTGGTCTGGGGCATCCAGGTGCCCTCCTCACCCAGGTGAGGGAAGCCCATGGACAGGTGAACACCACACGGCTCTGGCAGTGGTCGTCACTCCTGGGTCTTTATCCTGTCATTCCAGTACCCATGTGCTTTTACCGAAGCCATAGAAATGGTCCCCCTGCATCCAGATTGGAAAGGAAGAAGCAAAAGTGTTTCTATTTGACATACTCTAGTAGATAAAAAAAAATCCTAAGGAATCAATTTTTTAAAGAACTACTAGAACAAAGAAATGAGTTCCACAGGGCTGCAGATATTAGATCAACATAAAAAGTCAATTATATTTCTAAACACTTGCAATGGACAACCCAGAAGTTAAATTAAGAAAACAATTCCACTCAAAATAGCCTCAAAAAGAATAAAGTACTTAAGAATAAATTTAATTTGGTAAGTACTTCATTTGATAAATACTGAAGAATAAGTAAATTTGATACAAAACTTACACTCTAAAAACTACAAAACATTGTTTTTAAAAACTAAAGAAGGTCTAAATAACTGGGAAAGCATTCCATGTTCGTGGATTGGGATACTCAACATTAAAATGGTAACACTCCCTACACTGAGCTACAGAATCAACACATCCCTACCAGAATCCCAGCTGGCTTCCTTGTAGAAATTGACCAGTTGATTCTAAAAGTCATATGGAATGGCAAGGGATTCAGAATTGCCAAAATAATCCTGAAAAAGAATAAAGCTGGGAGACTCACAAGCCCTTATTTCAAACTAACTATAAAGCTACAGTAATCAAGACTGTGGTACCAGCACAAGCAAAGACATATAGATTAAAAGAATAAAATTAAAAGTCCACAAATAAACCCATATATCTATGGCCAATTAATTTTCAACGAGGGGCCGGGCGCGGTGGCTCAAGCCTGTAATCCCAGCACTTTGGGAGGCCGAGACGGGCGGATCACGAGGTCAGGAGATCGAGACCATCCTGGCTAACACGGTGAAACCCTGTCTCTACTAAAAAATACAAAAAACTAGCCGGGTGAGGTGGCGGGCACCTGTAGTCCCAGCTACTCAGGAGGCTGAGGCAGGAGAATGGCGTGAACCTGGGAGGCGGAGCTTGCAGTGAGCTGAGATCCGGCCACAGCACTCCAGCCTGGGTGACAGAGCGAGACTCCGTCTCAAAAAAAAAAAAAAAAAAAAAAAAAAAAAAAAAAAAAAAAAATTTCAACGAGGGTGTGAAGACCATTCAATGAGAAAAGAACAGTCTTTTCAGCAAATGGTGCTTGGACAACTGGATGTCCACAAATGCATGAACATGGGTCCCTACCTCACACCATGAAGAAAGTTAACTCCAGGTGGATCACAGAACCAGATGGAAGAGTTAAAACTATAATAACCCCTACTTCATACCATACACAAAAGTAAACTCAAAGTGGATCACAGACCCAGATGGAAGAGTTAAAACTACAAAACTCTTCTAGAAAACTCTAGGGGTAAATCTTCATGTCCTTAGATTTGCAAAAGATTCTTAGGTATGACACCAAAAGCATGGACAACAAAAGAAAAAACAAATTAGAGTTCATCAAAATTAAAAACTTTTGTGCCTCAAAAGACGCCATTAAGAAAGTGAAAAGGCAATGTACAGAATTTGAAGAAATATTTGCAAATCACATATCTGAGAAGGGACTTGTTTCTAAAATACATAAATGACTCTGACGACTCAACAGGAAAAGGCAGCTCAATATAAAAATGAGCAAAGGAAATGAACAGACATTTTTCCAAGAACATATGCAAATGGTCATAGGCACATGAAGAGATGCTCAACTTCACTAATCATCAGGGAAATGCAATCAAAACCACGATGAGATACCACTTAACACACATTAGATGGCTAGAATCAATAACAGTCAGAGAGTGACAAGTGCTGGTGAGGGAGTGGAGGAACTGGAGCCCTCATGCCTGTCTGTGGGAACATAGGGCAGCCACTTTGGAAAACAGTGTGGCAATTCCTCAAACGATTAAACAGCATTACTGTATGACCCAGCAGTTCCACTCCTAGGTACATGCCCAAAAGAAATGAAAATGCATTTTCACACAGAAACTTATGTACAAATGTTCACAGCAGCATTATTCACAAGCGCTAAAGGGTGGAAACAGCTGTAATGTCCATCAACTGGTGAATGGATAAGTGTGGCACATCTGTACAGTGGATTATTATTATTATCATTGTTATTATTATTATTTGAGACAGAGTCTTGCTCTGTCACCCAGGCTGGAGTGCAATGGCGCAATCTCGGCTCACCGCAACCCCTGCCCCACAAGTTCGAGTGATTCTCCTGCCTCAGCCTCTTAAGTAGCTGGGATTACAGGTGCGCACCACTGCGCCCGGCTAATTTTGTATTTTTAGTAGAGATGAGGTTTCACCATGTTGGTCAGGCTGGTCTTGAACTCCTGAACTCGTGATCCACCCACCTTGGCCTCCCAAAGTGCTGGGATTACAGGCATGAGCCACTGTGTCTGGCCCATATAGTGGATTATTATTCAGCCATAGAAAGCAAGGAAATTCGGAGGAAGCTTAAAGACACAATGCGCAGTGCCAGACACCAGACACAGAGACCACATATTACTCATTACTCCCTTCACACGCAAGCCCAGAGTAGGAATCTACAGAGATAGGAGTTGATTCCTGGTTGCTTAGGCTGGGTAGGTAGGTGCTAACAGAAGGGTGTGGGTTTCTTGCTGAGGTGATTCATGTTTTAACACTGGCTGTGCTGATGGTTCACGTATCTGCGAATACCTAAAAACCACTGAATTGTGTGCTTTCAATGGGTGAGTTACATGGAATGTGGACTATATCTCATTAAAGCCATTTTTTTAAAAGGAAAGAAAAACAGACCCACACTGCCCACCCACCCTTGTATCGCCAAAGCCCAACTTCATACCCAGCTTCTGCCTCTCTGGGGAAATCTTACGGAAAAACCTTCAGGAGGCCTTCCACCCCCAGGTCCACTCAACTCCCTGCAGGCACCAAGCAGCCCCAGACTCTGAAGAGATGCTGTCTAGAGACCATCATGGGGGCATACTGGCTCCCAAAGGTGGCCTCTGTTTCCAACGCCGTTCTGCAGACTGGTGTGTGTGAGGCCTTTGCCCACCCTGGTCAGCTGTGACACCCACAGTCGGGAGCCAACAACAGGGGGTGGGTGGGAGAGGAAATGCCGGGGCTATCTCTCCATCTCTTTGCAACTGCTAGCGAAGAACGGCAGCTCACCCTGCAGTGCACACTGTCTCCAACATACAGAACAGAACGCTTTGCTCTACCAGAATCCCAGTGTCTTTGCAGCCACCCCCCAACCCTCCAGGGACCTCCCACCCTCACACGATAAGGCTCCATCTGCCCAAGGGTCAGTTTCCTGGGCAGCAGTGGGAGTTTGCTGGGTCCCATATGGGGTGATATGGCTTGGCTGTGTCCTCACCCAAATCTCACCTTGAATCCTCGTGTGTTGTGGGAGGGACCTGGTGGGAGGCAATTGAATCATGGGGGCAGGTCTTTCCCATGCTGTTCTCATGATAGTAAGTCTCACAAGATCTGATGGTTATTATAAGGGGGAGTTTCCCTGCACAAGCTCTCTCTTTGCCTGCTGCCATCCACGTAAGACATGACTTGCTCCTTGTTGCCTTCTGCCGTGATTGTGAGGCTTCCCCAGCCACGTGGAACTGTACGTCCAATTAAACCTCTTCCTTTGTAAATTACTCAGTCTTGGGCATGTCTTTATCAGCAGCGTGAAAACAGACTAATACACAGGGTTCCGAGGGCACACACCACGGCCCAGCCATCGCACCCTCCCTCTCGGCCTGGGAACTGGGAACAGGCAGGGGTTGGGGACCCAACACAGGTCATTTGCACACTGGATGATACAATAAGATGACAGCCAGCACAGGGAAGAGATGAGAACTCCAGCCTGGTCTGAGGCAACAACTGGGAGATGAGGCAGAAGTGGCCCAAACACCTCCCCTCTAAACAATGCTCTTAACATTAACCAGTTTCTGTTTATAAAGTTACAGTCCCCAAAGCAGTGCGTCAACAAAACGGACTCCAGCTGAACCTGATCGCTGTTGCCACGCATGCAGCCACTAACATCACGGACTGGCAGCGTCTAGATTTCACTCTGCATTGCCGCCGTGTGAACCAGGGGCTCCCTCCTGGTTTTATGTCTTTACCACTCCTCTTAGTCCGGGCAAGATAAACATTAGCCCAACTCAGATGAAAAACAGGACTCTAGAGCCATTGGTTCAAAAGGAAGAGAGGCTTGTGCACATGTTTTTGCCTGAACTTTACACACCAGGACTTAACTTAATTTGCCGCCCCCGTCCCAAACTTCATGCACTCCCTGAGCTTCCCAGCCCTTGCCGTTGGTGGCTGCACACCACGTGAGACTGATGCACCAGCAACCCAGGGCCATGCTCGTTTAGACTAAGGTGTGAATGGTACCCGCTGAACCCTGCACCCAGGACTGTGCAGGCCACAGTCCGGGAACCTCAGAGCTGGTCCTGTAGACACCAATGTGTTGGGGAGGCGGGGCTAACTCTTCTCAGAGCCCCAGCGCAGCTGTACCGTCCCCGATGAAGGGCTCATGATCCCCACCTCCCCATGTTAGAAAGAAGCAATGTACTTTCTCACCATTTGCCTTCTATTCTCCACCAAGTTGATGCCAATAATTCCTAAGAAAGATCCGAAGCCGAGCTAAAACCAAAGGAAGAACGAGAGAGAAACACTCATTAGCATTCCTGGAAGCTTAACACTGACATTTAACAGCAAAAAATCCCACCCTCAAAGGCATTTTATCCAGGGACGAAGGCCAGACATCCCCACCTCAAGAACCTCAACCACTGAGCATCAGGTGCGTCTGCTGGCGTTGGGCGGGCGTCTCTGCAACATCACCCATCCTGTCTTCTCTACTC
Organism: Macaca nemestrina; assembly: GCF_043159975.1. NCBI lineage: Eukaryota > Metazoa > Chordata > Mammalia > Primates > Cercopithecidae > Macaca > Macaca nemestrina. Next base: position 506,072 of record NC_092140.1, read on the forward strand.
AAGGGTTTTTAATGATGTGTCCGTTTGGCTTGTGACTGTGCGGTAAAAGAGGATCCCACTCGTCCCCCAGAGACAACATCTTCTCGGAGACCCAAGGCCACCAAGCACCAACATCTGCCCCGTCTTCTCTGGGCCTGAGATGCCCCTGAGCATGGCTCCTGGGTAAGGCATTAGGGAACTACAGCTGTGTTTCAAAAGAAGGGTTGCCAGGCACCAGGGCCACCTGTGACACCTGCTCAGATGGCCTACCTATGGCTGCTGCTTCGGGAGAGTGAGCAGGGCAGGCCGTCAGCGGGGAGGTGCCTGGTGTGGGGAAAGGGCTCCGGAGCGGCCCTGGGCTGCAGCACAGGCCACCAGGGGTCCGGCGGAGCCCCCTTGCTCCACAGGAAGCCCCAGCTCTGGGCAGAAAATGAGGCCGGGATGTCGGGAAATAGACATGGGACTGTGCTGTCTTAGAATAGAGGCCAGCGGCTGGGCACCCGCACCCTCCACCCAGGGCCCGTCCTGGCAGGTGACGCACACCTGGCAGAGGAATTTTTAAAACAGTGCGAAGAATATGCGTTTTAGCAACACCCACCGAAAATCCGGTTCAGAGCCGCCGGCTAAAGTGCCTCCCGCAGACAACTCGGAGCTGCCAATGATCGTGCCGAGGCTAAGACGGCCCCTACTTGCGTGCAGGTGAGCCGGGCCGGTTACGCTTCCCAGTGAGCATCTGTTGGAAGGGGCGGCCCGCCCGGCACAGCCTTGGAGTTCCTGGGGCCGTGGTGTGAAGTTTAATGCACTGGAAACCAGACTCCTTTATGTAAGTAGTTTTGCCTTTTCTGTAATTGTGTCTGTGCGTCTGTGGTGACAGACGTGTACACATGTGGCTTTCACCAATGGTTTGAGAATTCTCCAGGGATAACAGGAACATGTCTTCATGTGCTGAGCTTCAAAACACCACAGTTCAACGCCACAGTTCAAAAACATCAAAATTTCACTTCAATGTACGTGTATTAATGTTTCACTACATTTTATTTTGGGGGAATTTGAAAAAAAAAACACACCTTTCTTCAAAATGTTGAGATGTTTTCATGTTCTGGCCGCTTCTTCTGAGATCACCTTTTTCTTTGAAGCCTCTACATTGGCACGAGTCTCCACAGAAGTGACTCTTAGCCACGTTTCCTTGAGGCTGATTTGATTTGTCGTCTCCCTAGTTGGCTCTCAGAACTGTCTGGGCTAAAGTCATTTCAAGCTGGTCAGCACAGCGTTAATTCACTGCCCAGCAAGCAGATTTTATATAGAGCACAGCTCGAGCATTAGTCATTGATGTTTTTGATTACGGTATTTTGAGGGAGCCCTTAAATAAGCTTGAGAACGAACAATAAAAACAGCTACTCAAGGTTGACCTTGATATTCTGCAAATCACTTGGGAGGTCCCTCCTCACAGCCACTTGCCCTCTGGGCTCCCCTCTCTGCCCAGGAAGCAGAGAAGCCCCTCGCATGAGGCCAGGGTCCCCACACCATTGGCCTCTTGTAATTTTACTGATAAAGCTTTTTCTGCACAGATACTATTTGTATATGTTTATTTATAAACTATACACAGGTAGATAGTGTAGACGTATAAAGTACACCTTAAGATTAAACAAAGGGGCTGGGCGCGGTGGCTCAAGCCTGTAATCCCAGCACTTTGGGAGGCCGAGACGGGCGGATCACGAGGTCGGGAGATCGAGACCATCCTGGCTAACACGGTGAAACCCCGTCTCTACTAAAAAAATACAAAAAACTAGCCGGGCGAGGTGGTGGGCGCCTGTAGTCCCAGCTACTCAGGAGGCTGAGGCAGGAGAATGGCGTGAACCCAGGAGGCGGAGCTTGCAGTGAGCTGAGATCCGGCCACTGCACTCCAGCCTGGGCGACAGAGCGAGACTCCGTCTCAAAAAAAAAAAAAAAAAAAAAGATTAAACAAAGGAAAATATAAAGGTGAAATAAATGATATTTGTAAAATATTTCTAAATATTGAGTGCCAAAAATCTTTCATCTTTGCTGACTGTCATCAATATTATTACCAATCTTGGTAGTACTTCAGGTGAGAGTGACGAGATTGAAGAAGCTGCATTTTAAAATCTTGCTTTAGCACTTCATGACATAGCAACCGGGCTCTGGGGCACGTGAAGGGCATTGCAGCAGATCCAAGCCACTCCGACAGAGGTTCACTGTGCAGAACGCAGGCACTTAGGACAAATTTTTTTGCTAACGACAGAGGATGTAATTTCATAGTTCAAAGAACCTTGATACTTTTGAATCCAGGTGACCAATTCTTGCCAATTAGGTTACCATCAATTTACCTCGCCGCCTTACTGTCCAAAATCTGGCCTGCGGGGTGGATGAGGTCAGCACCATCACCTTCTAGCCATTCCCACGTGATGGCGTCACTAATACGATCTGTGATCCATCGCTTCTTGGCAGGAATCGTTTAAAGTTACTTTTCCCTTCCACGGTTCCATGGGCTATGGTGGTCGACCTGGTCCCTCAGGGTAAAATTCTTCCGGGACGCTGGGGGAGGCTCTGACCAGCCTTTTCGGACATCCTGGGCTCCCAGCCCCTCCTCCACCTTGGACATTTCCCGTCGCAGGGCTCTGGCCCCCCTCCCACGCCCTGGTCACCCTGTGACCGCATCAGGCCAACCCGGACAATGGAGGGCACCTGGCCCTATTTTACGGTCAGCTTGGACCTCAACCCGAATCCCCCTCTGCCTTGGACCCGCCACCGTCCCAGGTCCTGGGGATCGGGATGTGCACGTCTGTGGGGGCCGTAACCCTGCCGACCACAAGCCCCGATCGAAGCCTCCCCACCTTCAGCCCCAGCCCTGTGAGCTGGCATGGGCCCACCCTGAGCCAGCCACACACCACCCTGCCCTCCCCGGCCCAGGCCGCCCGCTCAGCGCACTCACGATGACCCCTGGGTAGTAGCCGCCCACGGCCACGTTCTCTGTCCTGGTGGTGGCAGCCAGCCCGACGGTCACTATGAGGACAGACACCAGCAGCAGAGACCCCACAAACCACAGCGACGTCTTCTTCCTCCTCGAAAGCCCTTCTGTGGGGAGGAAGGCGAGGACCTGTCAGTGAGGGCTCAGGCTCGGGTGGGTGTCAGCCCGGCAGGCTCTGGGCCGTGCTCTGTTGCCCGGGGGGTCCTGGGATGCACTATCCCCACCTGCCTCCCGGCCCACCTCGGGGACCACCCCCAACTTCCATTAGATAACAGAATAAAATCTCTGGATCTTAAGCCACTATACTGGAATTTGCGGCCAGAACTCAAGAAAGCAAACTCGAAAGGACTCCTTCCCACTGGCTGCCTCTTCCTCCATCTGACTTTCTCCCCTTGGTGTCCCCAGGAGGACGGGAGCATCTTTTGTTTACTGTTTTATCATCACCACTGGCTTGCGGACACACCCTCTCTACCCGCCTATCACAGCCGCACTCAGAGGGGGAGGGGGCTGCCGCCAGGGGAGGGGCAGGGAGAGAGGAACAGCACCCAGCAGCCGTCCAGCTGGGCCATCTGTTTTGCTTTGTTTTATTTTCTGAAAACTAAATCATCTTGATCCCTGTGTGACTCCAAACAAAACAGGGGATTTTTTAAAACCATGGTAAATTCTTCCTACTCCAAGATTTTGAAAATCAACATTTGTGTGTGTGCACATGTGTGAGTGCATGTGTGCAGGGAAAGCAGACAGCACACTGGAGAGCCGCCGGCAGCGAGGACGGCCACGCAGACATTGTCCACACCCTAGAAGGTCCACGTCCGAAGATTTACACTTCTGCAATCCCATCAGCAGAGCTCAATGGCAAGGCAAGGTTATCACGCCCAAGGAAGGGACTGTTACGTCCTCAGAAATGAGTTTCGCAAAACTGTAAATCAATGTGCAGATGCAGAATCGCTCTGCTGATCTGAGAGAGCCGTTTTTATCCAGCTGACCCAGCAAGGGCGAGGCCTGGGGCACGGCCTTCCTTCCAGGCCCTCTCGGACTCAGCACAGCCCCCGGCACAGTCACCCTGCCTGCCCCTTGACCCTTGCAAAGTTACACCTGTCCCAAGAATCTCATCCCAAATCGCTTTTTACCTTACACCTTGGAGGGGACCAGATCACTCCATTCGCTAACGTAATAAACCATTGGCTCCCACCAGCCAGCCAGGCTGCCCCCATCTCGGACCCACTGCACTGAGGTGGCCAGTGGCACTGTCCTTGGTGTTACCCTCCAGGCCGCAGGCCAGCATTCTCAGGCTCTCCCTGGTCGCCCCATCTCCTGCCTCCTTAGAGAAAGGCTTGTTCCAGCATCCACGGGGCCTGTGCACCTGCTGTCTCCCAGCCAGACACTCCCAGCACTCTTAAATGTTGCTGCACAGACACACTGAGCACAGTAGCTCCACTCACCCCTGTGCTCTCCACAGTCACCCCCTCTCCCCTGCCCCTGCAGAGTGTCCCCGAGTGTGAGAAGCAGAGGGGACGTCAGACAGAGGCACACGCTGCAGGCATTGGAAAAGGCCAAGTTCCATGGAGAAGACTTAGGCAGGGCTGGGGACAGGGCGCTCTGGATGCATCGTCCACAGGCAGTGGGTGGAGGGCAGAGCCTTCCCTGGGGGGCCCGGTGGTGGCACAGTGCACCCCTCAGCCCAGCACCACCGGTGTGGAGTGAGGCCCTCCTTCTGAAAGCCACTCTACTGAGACACTAGAGGCTGCAGCCAGGTGCAGTCCAGGGAGCAATTCCCACACCCAGCCTCAGGAACACATGCGGTGTGGGGTCCCTGCAGCCAGGGCCATGCCTGCGCCCCCCAGGTCCCCAAGGCGGTTTCTGCAGGGGTCATGCTGAATAAGCCTACGGGGTGACAAGCAGGTGGGCGTAGGGGTGGGCACAGCTCCAGGAGCCCCAAGGCCATGCTGGTGGCCCAGGACCTGGCGCCTACACTTCCGTCATCCAGTGTCTGTTACAGTGATGCTCCCCTGGTCCCACCCCATGCCCCTGTGAGCAATGGTTCTGAATCATCTCATTCAATTACACAATGGTAATATTTTGACTCCGGATATAATAGAAATAACAAAAAGACTCCCAACCTTAAATACATTTTATAAATACATGACACAGCATAAAAATGAGACAAAAAAATAAACTCAAGAAAAGAAGGTGGATATCTTTATAATTACCATGAGAGAGAAGCATTTTAAGGTCAGATTTCATCAGAAAGGGGCTTTCACTTAGGAGAAAGATAACTAAAATCACCTGAATAATTTCCTTGCCGTTCCCGTCCCGTTAGCGGAAATACTATTACGTGCACTGTGAAAATTAAAATGCTCCTAAGTGCCCCAACTATTAACTAAAGTATCTGCCCACAGTTTTCTATTGCAGAGGCAGCTTACAGGGACCGGACCCAAACCATTCTGGGTCTGTCCAGGCCCACTGTGTGGTCTTGGGTGGCCGTTTAATCTCTCTGAGCTTGGGAGAAGAGAGCCCTGTGAGAGCCGAGAGCTCTGTCTCTCGTTTGTCGCCAGTCCCCGGGGCTCAGATGAGGACATAGACACATCTCCTGGTACGGAATGAATGAAGGCCCTTCAGTCTCCTGATTTGTAGGATGGAGGAAATCATGAGAAGCACCTGCTTACCCACCTCTTGAGATTGTGATAAGCGTCCAGAGAGACATGACACATGGGCTCTCATGTATAGGTTTTCATAAATGCAATGCACATGCTAATCATCCGGGTAGTGTTAACTTTAAGATGGCATAGCAGTTATTCTTAACCAGCATTTCTCCCACTGGAGTTGCAAGGAGGAGTTCTGAGATGTGAAGCTAAATGGGCCAACAGCTACCTCTCCGCTATTGTGTGCGCTGATTTTTCTAACTCTAGTCTTCCCCAGGTGCAGCCCATCTAGGATATCCCAGAATATCACCTGTCACTCCCCACCAGCCCCCAGTTCTCCCACCCAACCTGCTCTCCCCTTCCTGGCTCCCACCCCAGCCTTAGCTGGAGGAGCTGAGCCACAGGAGCCTGTGCCCACGCCTGGTTCTGCCTGGAAGACACGCGAGGCTGGAGGTCAGGCTCTCCCTTCCCCTCAGACCCACTTCCTCCACTCCACAGAGCCAGGAAGGGGAATGTCACAAAGCATGGGAGGTGGCACTGCTCGGAAGGGTTCCAAGATCTGGCCTTCCTGCCAGCAGGGCCTGGAACGCCCAAAAAGAAGAGTGAGTTCCATTTAATCATGTGGGGACACCAGTCATGGTGTCCAAGTAATAATCCCAGGTAAAACTGTAATCACCCAGCCATCAATTTCTCTTTTGTCCTGATTTTACACATGCCCAGGGTAGTGAACAAAGAAGGGCAAAGCGGAAAAAACCATAATCCACCCCCAGATACCTCAAAGCAGAAAGGCCATAACCCACCCCCAGATACCCCAAAGCAGAAAGGCCATAACCCACCCCCAGACACACCAATACTTCATACATTTTAGCAAAAGACCAGCTCCAAACAAAAAGACCCACAACCCTACCCCAGATACACCAATGTTTCATATACTAAAAAGACCGGCTCCAAGTATTACGTTTTCAGGTTTCAAGTTCTTTGTCAGAAGAAAATCTAAGTCAAATGCTATTTTTAAACCTTCAAGGCATTCTAATATAATAACGATAAAACTAGTTAATAAATAATAATAAAGAGTTATCATTAGGATACACTAATAGTCGAACCCACATTAACACGTTTGACCACAGAGCATTTTGCTTTAGAGAGTGGGAGGAACATAGTGGTTTCTTTCAGAAAGAAGCCAAATTCTTTGATTATTTTAAACAACAGTAACTCGTCCGGTTTTTAGAAACTTCCCAAAGATGCCCCAGTAAAAGGGTTGTGAGGTTAATCCCCAGCGGTTTGTGTTGGATTATTTCTGAGGCAGCGGCAGAGCCCCCGAGACTCCACGCCATCCCTCCCTGCAGCCGTCAGAGCTTCCCTTTCTAGGGAACTCTGTGTCTCTCGTTTTGAAATCCGCGCAGCCCTCTGCCCGTCAGGAAAACGCCCGCATCGTTCCAGTGCCGGCCACTTCCCAGCGCAGCCCCCGAGCCCGGCCTGCGAACTTGCGGACACGCAACAGGTTTCCTGTTTTCCCAGCCCGCGCCGGGCTCCACAGCTGCAGCGGGCGTGATCTGGGAAGTGGAAGGACCGGAGGTTCCGTGAACACACACTGGGGAGAAGCACGAGAGGGGGCGCCTGAAACCAGGCAACACGGTCCGGTTCCGCGAGCGCCTCTGCACGTTCCCAGGCTCTTCGAAAGGAAGCGTCCCCGGAAAACGGTGTAGGTTGGAACGCACGGGAGGGGTGGGGAAGGAGCGCACTTTGGGGCGCCTGTTCTTCATCATGAAACAGAACAGGAGAGAGGCGAAGAGGAACGGACAGAGTCAGAGAAAGGCAAAGGCGGAGGAGGCAGAGGGAGAGAGAACGAGGGACTGAGGAATGCACGACGCCCTACCCCGTGCGAAGTGCAAAGTGTTGCAAAGACAGAGCTCGAAGGAGGCGGAGGGCCCAGGCCCCGGGCGCGTCTCTGCACAGGTTCCGCCCGGGCCGGCCGGGGACCTGCGCTCCCAGCCCCGGGGTCCCCACGCTCCCCCGCAGGAGCCGAGAGACGCCCCAGCCCCGCGCTCACCTGCGGCGTCCAGCAGGCCCGGGGGCCCGGGCACCGGCGGCTGCATCCCGAGGCCCCACCCGGCTCTCCCGGGGCCACAGCCCGGTCCTGCCGCCAGGAGCCGCCCTCGCGGCGCCGCCCCTTCCCGCCCCCTGCGCCTCCCCGCGCTCCGCCCGCCTTGCGCCCTTCCTCGCCCTCCTCTCCCTCTCGCCCGTTTCTTCTCCTCCCTCCCCCGCTGCCCCCGCTCCCCCTTCTCCGCTCCACCGCCTCCAGCCGCCGCCTGGTTTGTGGACATCAGGACGCCGCGGCCGGGAGTGGAAGCCAGACCCCAGATGGAAGGTGCCTGGAGAGGACCCTGCGGACGCGCGTGGGAGCCCGGCCTGGGACGGTGACCCCGGGCCTCCCGCCGCTGGCGCCACGCTCAGCCCTTGGCAGTGCCTCTGGGTGGGTCACCACGGGTTCGCCTCCCCACTGGCCGGTGACGGAGCTCCTCGGGGCCGCAGGGCCAGCCAGCCCTGGATCTCTGTTCAGAGGGTGGCACAGAGTGCTACAACCCAGTCTGCGAGGAACCAGTAAACGAGGAACACACGCATCCGGCACCTCATCAGCAGCCCCGAGGCAGGGCTGACCGGCCTCTCCAAGGCCTGCGTTTCTGTGTCCACAGCACTGAAGTTGTTCTGAGTAAAATCTGCGGCTGGAAAGAAGGGCAAGGAAACACGGGGCCGGAAAGGGTTCCTCGTACGGCAGCAGGAAAAAAATAAAGATCCTTCTAAATGTATTTTTAACATCTTTATGTCAAGGACATCAGCGGTCCCTTCACAAAAGAAGATGCTTTAACGACCAATAAACTCAGCCCCTGGAATTAGGGGAACGCTGTGGGAACAAGAGGATGCGTTCCACCCTCATCCTATCGGAAAACCCCGAGGATCAAACAACTTAAAGAGTGTTAATGAAAACGTGGGAATCTGCATTCGCCGCTGGGATCACGCGTGGTGCCGCCACTTTGAAAGCAACCTTTAGGAGAACTGAAGCCGTAGAGGACAAGCCAGCAATGTTTTCTTTCTAGATATGCCCAGGAACACAAACACAGATCTGCTCCTTAGAGCCGGGAGCCGTGGTTCTCAACCCTAGCTGTCGTTAAAGTCATTAGGAATGTCTTTAAAAGAAAACAAATTACTGCGGCCCTGAACCCAGACCAGATCAACTGAACCAGAATTTCGGGAAACAAACTAATAGCTCAGAACTCCCTAGTCATTCTAATAGGCCATCCACTGTGAGAGAGAAACTGCCGCAGGAAGTATGCGTGTACAAGAAGACGCGTAGGGAATATTCCTCACAACGCTGTGTGTCCAAAGCACCTGACACACCCTGAATATCCAACACGGGGAGAAGCGATAAAGAAATGGGCACATACAGCGAAATACCACATGGCAGTTAAAATAAATGAGAACTACATGGATTAATGAGAATAAATGCCAAAAACAGAACGAGGAGCAAAAATGCAAGTGCACAGTACAACACAGCGAGTACGGCAGCCAGTATGGTACCATTTATATAAAGCTTTAAACCATGAAAATTAACACTATTCACCCATTGAGCCTCTCAAGATATACTAAACATCCACAATATACCAGACACTGTTCCAGGTACTTGGGATGTATCAATGAGCAAGACAGACAAGGATCCTGGTGGGGAAGAGAGGCCATTAATAATAATACAATAAACAAGAAAAATGCACAGCATGTCAGAGGGCAACACATGCTATGGAATACACACACACATACACATACACACATGCATACATACACACATGCATACATACACACATGCATACACGTGTGCACAGATACATATGCATACATGCATGTATACACATGCATACATGCATGCACACACACACACTTATACATACACGCATGCATATGTACACACATGTATATATACACATATGCAGACACACATGTATACATACATGTGCATATGCACACGCATACACATGCACACTTATACATGCACACATACACATACACACATGCACACTTATACATGCACACATACACACTTACACACCTACATACATACATACACAGCCAGGTAATGCAGGCCACAGAAAAAGGAAAGAGGGATAAAGAAACAAAATAGAAAGTATAGTGTGGGAGTGGGAGTGAGCTGTGGTTTTTAAGTAGTGAAAAGAGAGCTTGTTGAGAGGTGCTGTTGAAGATCAAGCTTGAGGGCATGGAGGTGGTTGCTCAAACAGACATCTGGGGCAGAGGGTCTGGGAAAAAGGAACCTCTGTGCAAAGGCCCTGGGTTGGAGCCGTCCAGGCCTAGAGGGAGCAGCAAGGAGACAAGGGTGCCAGAGGTTTGTGGGGACCAGGTGGAGGACATTGGGGTGAGCTGCAGGGCCTCTGGCTTTTGCTCCAAGTGATGTGGGGGTTCTTGGAGGGTCCTACACATAGGATTACTGGAGAGTAGTTGTAGGGTAGCAGAATGGAAGCTGAGAAACTGGTTATAGGATATTATGAAGCAGTAGGAGGTGATTACACGGACACCATGAGTCTCGTGTGTGCAGATACACGGACACCATGAGTCTTGTGTGCAGACACACGGACACCTTTAGAACTATGTCTCGGGGCTTAAACTCTATTTGTGAAAACTTCTTTCTTTAAAAAAGTCAAAAGACTTGGAAAAAAGGGGAAGTGTTGAGATATCATTAAGGCTAGACGGTGTGGACAGGGTTGTTATATTATTCTCTATACTTTTCTGGATGTTTAAAGTAGATGATTACTTTTTTGTAACTTTTTACTTTTGTGTATTTTCAAACCTAAAGGTGGGTTGCAGGGATAGTGCAAGGAGCTCCTGTGCAGCCTCTACTCGGGTGCACCTTTGTTGCAGCCTCTGCCCGGGTGTGCTTTTGTTGCAGTCTGTCACTTTTTTTTTTTTTTTTTTTTTGAGACGGAGTCTGGCTCTGTCACCCAGGCTGGAGTGCAGTGGCCGGATCTCAGCTCACTGCAAGCTCCGCCTCCCGGATTCACGCCATTCTCCGGCCTCAGCCTCCCGAGTAGCTGGGACTACAGGCGCCCGCCACCGCACCCGGCTAGTTTTTTTTTTGTATTTTTAGTAGAGACGGGGTTTCACTGTGTTAGCCAGGATGGTCTCGATCTCCTGACCTCGTGATCCGCCCGCCTCGGCCTCCCAAAGTGCTGGGATTACAGGCTTGAGCCACCGCGCCCGGCCCACTTTTTTGTTTTTTGAGGCATGCTCTGGCTCTGTGGCCCAGGCTGGAGTGCAGTGGCGTGATCATAGCTCACTGCGGACTCCACCTCCCAGGCTCAAGCGATCCTCTCACCTCAGCCTCCCAAGTAGCTGGGACCACAGGCGTGTGCCGCAACACCCAGCTAAGGTTTATACTTTTTGCAGAGATGGGGTTTCCTCATGTTGCCCAGGCTGGTGTCAAACCCCTGGGCTCAAGTGATCCGCCTGTCTTGGCCTCCCGAAGTGCTAGCATTACAGGCGAAAGCCACCATGCTCGGCCACAGTCTGTTACATTTTAAAAATTAAATGAACCAAAGGAAAAGAAAAGGAGGAAAGAGGGCGTCTGCTCGGCTCTGCAGGCCAAGTCCCACCCTGAGCCGCCGGGATGCCCAGCCTCTTCCATCCCTGAGAGCAGCCCAGGGATTTCCAGGCTTGTCTCATTCCACCAGGCCCAGGGAGTGCCTTTTTAAAGAGGAGAAAAAGCGCCTGCCAGGCGTGGGGAATGTGCAGGGGCAGATTGGAGCACAGCCAAGTCAGAACTTCTTCGGGGGCTCCCTGAGCAGGCCCCACCTGCCTCCTCTCCCCAGGTCTGCACCTCGGAAGTGGCTGGAACCCACAGCCAGCACCTGTCCTTCCTGCCAGCGCCACCTTCCTCCTCTGCTCGCTCAGAGATACTGGGGGCCCCCATGACTGGTTCATTCTCCCCTCACCCCTAACTCTCCGCAGTCCTCAGATCTCTAACCCATTCCTGCAACATCCAGTGAGGTGGGGAAGCAACAGCACTGGCTCTGAGGGCCAGGGTCAGGGCCAGGGGCTGGCTCCCACACTGTCCTGTCCTGAGCACTGTCCAGGCCCAGAGCAGGGCTAGGCTTGGCGCTGGGCTATGGAAGGACAGGAGCGATCACTGCCATGGGGCCCTGATGGAGCTCAGAGGCCGGTGGAGAAGAGACAGAAAGACTCAGCCCTCCCAGGTGACACCACCGTGTTAAGCTCAGTGCTGAGAGGCAGCGGGAGATGTCGCAGGGAGGGCTCCCGCGAGGAGCGACGCAGAGCTAAGAGCTGGAGGGCAGGGAGCCAGGCCACTCCGGCCCTTCCTGGAGGATCGGATGAATCTGTTATCTCTGAGCAAGCTCCAGGAAACAAGAGACAGGCCAAGTGCCGGCTTGATGGGGCAGTGGATGGGGTTGCCCAAGATACGCTGCGACCTATGGGCGTTGGGAAGGTGTTCAGACTTGGGAGGAGTCCAGGAGACAGAAGTCATAAGATTGTCAGTCTTTACAGTGGGACAGGTCCTTGGAGGTCGTTCTGGTTCCTATGACAGTGGGACAAATGAACCCATAATTCAGCGGCTTAAAAAAACACATTTATTTAGTTGAAGTTGAAATTTGGGCAAGGCTTGGAGTGGACACCCTGCCTCTGCTCCACTCACGGTTAGCTAGGGTGGCTCCCAGGACTGGCACGTGGCTGACTGTGGCTGTGGCTGACTGTGGCTGTGCCTGTGACTTCTCCAGGTGACGTGGGCTTCCTCACAACATGGGGGCTGGGCTCCCAGGAACGTCAAACAGGAGAGAAACCCAGGTGGAGTCTGTGGCACCTTCCGCAACCCAGCCTCAGCTTCACGCTGTGTCAGCTCAGCAGCCCTGTGAGGAAATTCAAAGGAAGAAGGAAGAGGCTCTCCCTGTGTGCGGGAAGTGGAAAGCTGATGTGGTCGTTTGGGGAAAATCGAATTTGCCACAGGGATCACTGTGTCAGGACAGGACCCTCACTACAGGGAGGCTGGAAGGTGAACAAAGCGATAACCAAAGATAAAGAACCTTTCCTCTTACTTCAGCAGATATTTAGCAGCTGTTTGGGCAGCGTGGAGCGGGAACTGCTGTAGTCTCCCTAGACCACGGGTAACGAGGGGTGGCGTGGAGGAGGCAGCCGCACCAGGCAGGAAGATCGTCCTGGGAGCCGAGATGTGTGCATCGGAGGCACCCGGAGAGAATAGAAGCTGCCAGAAAAATGCAAGGAAACCCAGAAACTCAGAGAGCACAAACGAATCAGTTTTTATTGTGTGAATTTTCACTAAATATCCTACAATGAATATTCGTCATAAGAAAAACAGTCATTTTTAATGTCATGATTTCCTGGAAATATAGAAAGAAAGAAAAGCAGAGAAAAGGCACAACTCCCCCAAGCACAGCAGCAGAGTCTCGGTGGCGGGCGCTCCCCTGCCACACCCGGGGAGGCTCCTGCTGCGGGAGTTCACTTGGCTCAGTTATGGCAGCAGGTTCTGATGAGGCAGAGCTCAGAGCAGAAAGGCTAAGGATGCCTGTTCGGGGCCCCTACTGTGTGTGTGTGTGTCTGTGTGTGCACGTGTGTATGTGCGGGTGTGTGTGCATGACTGTGTGTGCTTGACTACACGTGTGTGGGTAGGTGCACATGACTGTGTGAGTGCCTGTGGGAGGGGTGGATGCGCCTGATTGTGTGTGTGTGTCTCACGCCAGATTGATTCTGCTCAGGTGCTCTGCAAAATTTCTGCAATCTGATTTCTCCAAGTCTGAAAGGTCAAATGTGCACCGTCAACAGCACTGAGAGCCTCTTAGAAAGACAAAGTCTCCCCAAACCAGATGCACTCCCAGCTTCCATGCCTGGAATTAGCATATTTCCTGCAACACCAGGCTGGGCAGAGCTAGGCAAAGTCAGCCAGGATCTGGAGTTGCCAGAAGGCAACGTCTGCCACTGACATCATCATCATGACCAAGAACTGCCCTCTTCAGACCACGTAAAAAATCCCCCAAATAAATTTCCTAGGAAGAAGTAAATAAGTTCATTGTATCTAAGTTTGGAGGTGACCAGTCCTAACTGGTAACAGAATTCCTGGCGATGTCTTACAAATCCTTTGCTTTCTAATTCTGTAAATTATTTGTGCTTTTCCCCGGAGATCTTCTGAGAATTTCCTTTAGAGACGTCGGCATCAGATCAGCCCAGGACACTTCAATGGTGAATTGTGTGATAAGCAACAAAATCTCGGTAAAGCTAAACATCAGCACAGAAAAGACCTTCACGAAACTGCTTCCTCAGCCACAGAGCCAGCACGTCTGGAAAGCAGTTCTCGGAGCTGAAAAACAATGGGTTTGCAAAGAATGAGAAAACACAGAAAAGGCAGGTCATGTAAAACCTTCCGTGTCTGTAAATAGCAGTTGCCCGCTGAGATGTCCAGATGCACCGGGGGGTCTGTCCATGCCAAGGGAGAGACCAGAGATGCACCGGGGGGTCTGTCCATGCCAAGGGAGAGACCAGAGATGCACCGGGGGGTCTGTCCACGCCAAGGGAGAGACCAGAGGGGTGACCAGCACAGCAGTAACATCTGGGGGCTCTGGCCCCCTGGACACTCCCCACTGAAGCCTGGGGCAGAGAAGAAACCTTGTCCCTGCACACAGAAGGCACCTCGCAAGGAGCCGTCTCTGCAGTGTGACTGTGGAAACCAGGCCTCAGGACCCTGGGACCGGCACCAGGAAGGCCAGACCTGGTTCTCCGAGGCTGCGGCATTCCTCCCACGTCTGCCTCCAGGGGCCGCACAAGGGAGCTGAGACACGGGAGTTACAGAGCACTCGGCTTCCCCACATGAGCCCCATTTTGCACTTGGGCCCCCAGAGCTGTAAGGGGATAAGCGTGTGTGTGTTAGGCTTTGACGCACAACAGTACCTTGAGGGCCGCGGCGTCTCGGACACTCCACGCTGGGGGCGTGCGAAGATTTTCCAGGTGGCTGCGGTGGTGCAATTGCTTAAGGGAGTCACTTCCAGATCCCTGATTGCCAGATGCAGTCTCTCACAAAGTAGATCTGGCTGAGTCCAGGGCCCTGGCTCCACTGTGTCCCCTTCCCACCCGACTGCCACCAAGAGGGGCCAACCCTGTCCCCAGCCCAGCCTCCCTGAGGTGCAGCTCTCCCTGCGTGACCCTCGGGCCCCGAACACAGAAGCAGTCACACAGCACGGGGCAAGGCCGGGCTCCGGGGTGGGGGGGGAGTCACAGATTCTGTGCCCGCGGATTCTGTGCCCAGGAGGTTCGCACAGGGCCCAGCCTTCTCCTCGTCCACGCCCAGCGGCCAGGGCAGGAGGACCCAGAGGGAGGGGTCGTCACTGGGCACCTCCCGACATCCTAACAGTTCTGACAGAAGCCAGACCGGTTCTGCCAACTGCTTTGAAAGTAAGGACTGGCTCCCCAGCCAGGTTGCCTTTGTCTGTTTGGTGAACCCCGGCCAAGCCTTGCTCCAAGCGCCCGGTTCAAACTCGCCACAGCCTTGCGTCAGGGGCTCTCGCCACCGCCGTGTAAGATGAGGAAGCCAAGGCTCGGGGCAGTGGCGTGAGCAGTCCCAGGTCACACAGCAGGCAGTGGCAGAGCCGGGGCAGACCCAGGCACTGGCCAGGCTCACACACACGGCCTGTGCTGCCACGAACCCCGGGCGGAAGGACCTCGCCCGCAGATCCCGAGAGAGTGCTGCTGCGTCACCAGAAATGTGCCCTTTCCGACCAAACCAAAAGGATTTTAGATGCAAACCTGACATGGGCACATTTCTGAAAATTCTTCGAGGGCTACATGAGCAAAACGTGCTGAGAGCCGGGACCTCGGGCCTTAGCTTCAGTAACGGAAACCGAAGCCATCCCTGAACAATCTTGGTATGATCCCCCTTCAAAGACGAGAAACTGAGGCTCCAGGAGGTTGATTGTTGTGGCGCATGACAGACCCCCAAAGCCCCTGTGCTTAACTGCAGGGCAGGGACACTGGCTAGAATCCGGCCACTGGAGCCCCTCCCGCCGCAGGGCGCAAGCTGGTGGCCCACAGCGCCTCTCCTGCAAGCCGAGATCAGCTCAGCAGGGGCAGTCGCCTGGGATCAGGGTATTTTTTAAATTTAACTTACTTTAGCTCTTCCAAGAGGCAGTTAGGAGATGAGGAAATCTGTCTTCCGCTGGACTGAAGATAATTAGAGACTAGATAAATTGTTATTGACAGTAAGAAGATAATTCGTTAGAACTGCTAGAAAACATGCCTGCTGTCCTTCCCAGTTCCAGATTCCTTCCTGCTTAGAGGACAATTTTGAAAGAACCCGAGGTTTCCTACCTTGACTTCCTCCACACCAACATGGGTCCTGTAAACCAGAAAGCATGACACACAGGCCTCAATCCATTAAGTTCATTTGCAAGGTTAAGGGCATGCCCGGGAGACAGCTCTGTGCCTTTCTCCAAGATGATTTTGAGGGTTTCGATACTTTAAAGGGGAAATGCAGGCTGGAGGAGAAAGAGGGAGGTTTGGTTGCCTGACTGAACCCACGTGTTGCAGGAGGAAGGAACAGGCAGGACAATGGTGAATGATGCATTCGTCCTGGGCTCAGAAAGTCGGACTTTGCACAAGGCCAGGGGACGTAGAGCAGCTGCCGGTGGAGAACTGAGCCTTTGCTGGGCAGCTCCCTGCTCAGGAACAGAAGGAAAGGCTGCTCCTCACGGGGCTCAGCTTCTAGCTTTAAGGGTTTCCCTTGGCAGTGAATTGGAGTCCCCAGATTTTATTTTCCTTTCACAGCCCCAGTGTTGCCCCAGAAACAACAGAGACTCCTAAGTTTCCCACACCCTTCAGAATGCTTCGGGCAAATCGGGGTCTGGGAGGCGGGACGAGCGTGGATGGAGCGCCTACTGTATGCCTCACACAGTGGCTGGTCTGGGAGATGGGACGGGTGTGGATGGAGCGTCTACTGTATGTCTCACCCTGTGGCTGGTCTGGGAGACGGGACGAGCATGGATGGAGCACCTACTGTATGCCTCACCCTGTGGCTGGTCTGGGAGACGGGACGAGCATGGATGGAGCACCTACTGTATGCCTCACCCTGTGGCTGCCACTTTCACATTCTGCCTCATCTCAGCCTTGCCATGTGGCACCCATTTCACAGATGATGAAACAGAAGCACACAGAATTCAGTAATTTTTTTCAATGTCAAATAGGTGGCTAATGGGAGAAACAAGATATAAACCAGCTAAGTCTGATTCAAAACATAACCACATCTTCCAAGTGGGAAAGCGTGCATTTACCTGAATGTACACTTTCAAGTTAATCTTTCAATCAACCAATACACATGTGTTGGATTTCCTTACATGCAGGATGCTAGACAAGGTGCAAAGATGACTCGTGCAGTTCTGCCCTGTAAGAATCCACAGTTACAGTAAGAAGCAAGAGAAATGGAACAGACGATGAGGAGACAAAGCGGACAGCGGTGACAGCATCCCACCTCACGGCCGCCCTGCTGGAGAATTCACGGGGAAGCCCAGGATGTGGCTGGCCCGTTTGCAGACCAGGAACTCACTGACCGATCAGCACATCAGGCAGGGGGTTGGCAACTGTGGCCTCACCTGAGGGTCCCCCAGGGGCTGCTAAAGACCCAGGACACAGGCCAGACCCCGCACATCAGTCTCTGGAGGGGGTGGATGTTTGAAGCTCCCGAGGTGGTTCTCTAAGTAGCCAGGCCCGCGGGGGGTGGTGGGGGTGAGCAGCGGGTGAGTTTGGGGTGATGGGGAGGAGCAGTGGGTGAAACCACTCCCCGGGGGGGCGGGGAGGAGCAGCTGGTGAGCCACTCCCTGGGGGGTCTACGGTGGTTCCAGGCAGAGGCTGCATTTGTCAGGCCTTGGAGGATGGCGCTGAGCGGGCAGAATTCCAGGAGGCTCTGGGGCAAACCCTAACCCTAACCCTAATCTTGGCCCTGGCAACACCTCCTCGCAGCTCCTCTTCCTCCTGCAGCCCACAGGAGATTCCCCAGCACGAGCACCAGGAAGACGCCCTGTCCCAGAACCCACCCCAAGCAACAGGAGGGGCAGGCCCAGGCCCCAGACACCAGGGCACAGTGCGTCTCCTCCCACCCTCCCAAGGCTGGTCTCCAGGGCACAGCACCTCTCCTCCCACCCCACCCCCACCCTCATCTGCCTGCCAACCTCGTGGGCCTCCCTCACACACACAGGCACCCCCACACAGGTATGCACACACTCACACACACAAGGACTGCACACACACGCCACCAAGCACACATGCTCATACAGGGACTGGCCCGGGTCCAGGCTACGCAGTGTCATGGTGGCTGGAGTGGGTGGGGCTGAGGCATCGGCCATTGGTCCACACTTGCCACAGTATCCACTGTGGGGCTCAGGCAGCCTTTCACAGCCAGCATGCCTCTGACCTTCCGGCCACAGTGAGGGTGGGTGTGCTGTGTGGCCCGGTGCTTGTACCCCCAAGTCTGCAGCGAGGCCTGGCTGGGGAGCCACCGAGATCACCTGCTCCGGCTCGGCCACCCTCTCTCGGCCCTGTCCTCCCCAGGGAAGCCCTTCCTAGTTTTCTGCCCAGGCCTGTGAATCCCCTTCTTCCTCTTTCCCTGCTTCTTTCTCCTTAGGGTTTAGACTTTGGAGAAACCAAAACAGAAAGACCTGCCTGAAGCTCCCTCATGGACCCTCCCTGGAGCCCCCGATTCCACCGGCCCCCACTGGAACGGGAGAGGAAGTAGAGGAAGAAGGTACATGCAGCCTCCAGAACAATGATCAGGAAGATTCCAGACTCACCTGATCGGGCCACCCAGGGCAGGCGATTAGCCCCGATTCCACCTGGGGAGAGGGGCCTCCCCAACCATGCAGCCCTGTGCGGGGAAGGAGCTGCTGGGGCCTGCCAAAGGAATGGGTGTCCCCTGGAGTTCTAAGAGTCAAAAGTTGTGCCTTTTTTGCATGAAAGCAGGACAGAAGGAATTGGGGGTGGCGGTGGCCAAGGCACTACTGAGTTCAAAAGAAGCTCGTTGAGGGCAGGGACCTTCTCCCCAGTTCTCGCGGGAGGCACCCCCTGAACAAAAGCCGCAGGAGGACCAACGCGCCAAACTGCCAAACTCCGACCAGCACCTGCTGGGCCAGGGCCACGGGGACGCCTGGTCCTCTCCCATCCATGCCCACCACAGCCCCCGGGCAGAGGATACGGGGGCCCCGCGGGGGCCTGACTGCTGGGAATACAGCAGATGTGCGTCAACAAGACTCAGACAATGACGTGGGCTCTAAGCAGGTGGCAATTACATGACCCGTGAGGCTCGGTTCCAGTTCCTCCCGCTTGCTCAGAGCCTCCGCATCCTGGCCCCAGCCGGGTGGGAGTCGTTGCTGAGGCACCTGCGTGTGCACGTGGCCTACCTGGATCGGTAGCGCTGGCAGCAAAACGTGATCCTTCCTGTAACCAAACACCCGTGAAACGCAGCAGGGGATGAATAATGTAAGCCGGGCCATGGGGGAGCTGGAGGGGCTGCCCTGCCTATCTGTCCGTGAAACGCAGCAGGGGATGAATAATGTAAGCCAGGCCATGGGGGAGCTGGAGGGGCTGCCCCGCCTATCTGTACAGGGTGTAGGGTGAGGGCAGGAAGGAGACAGGAGGTGCCCCCAGAGGCATGAATTTTTTAAAATTAAACACGCTCCTTGCACTTTGCTAGAAGGCCTCTGTCACCGTGTGACCTGGGACCTCTCGGGGGCTCCCGGCAGGAAAGGCAGAATTACACCCCCCGGGAAGCCTGAAGCCCACCCTCTCGCAGCCCTGAGCTGGGCAACGGCGGCTCGCCAGCGCCTCCGGTTCTAGGTGGCATTTCTCTAAAGTGCAGAGTGCAGCAGCCTCTGCGTCACCCCGGGGAAGGGAGAGAGCCACGCCCTTTGTGGCTGGGAAACCAGACCCGCCGGACAGTTCGCCTCCAAGCACACAGTGCCTATTGGATGCTGACGGGCCGGGATGGCAGTGGGGCTCCTGGGACCCACGTGACCGGTCTAGAGCTGAGGCTCAGCCCGTCACCCCCGCAAGGCCAGCGGGAGAACGCCAGGTCCATCGCTCTCCACGCTGTCGTCCTCAAACCCCAGCAGGACGCCTCACCCTTGGTAACATTCAGCCTTCAGCCCATTTGTCTTGGAAATAAAAAGGTTGAACTTGGAAGAACGTTTCATTACTGTAATTGGGGGATTGGGGTTTGGTTTTTCAAAAATCAAATGAAGCCTTCTTATCTCCGTTTTAAATTGCCTAGATAGAAACCGAGAGTCAATCTCACATTTATTTGTAATTTCATGTTATCAGATTGAGGTTTTCTTTCAAAACTGCTCCTCCGTGGACTGGCATAACGCCTGTAATCTGTACGTTTCATTTGCAGCTGAGGCTCATTTATGTGTCTAAACACTTGCAGAGGGATGGACCCCATTGTGAAAAAACCACGATGGGCCCCAGCCAGAGACCGCCCGCTTTTCGAGGACTCACTGTGGGGGAGCTCACGTTGAGGGAATTACACACTCAGCAAACCCACAGAGTGCAGACAGGAACAAAGAAAGAACCACCACTCTGACCATATAACAAATAGTTCAGTAAAGGAATAAAATAAGAAGTGCTGAGCCTGCAGCCCGTGCTGGAGTTATCAGAACTGGCCCCACATGTCCTGCACGGCCATCTCTGGCACAGCCCCCCCTAGACACCAGCTGGCCCCGTAGGCACATCCACACTGAGCTCCATGGCCTCTCCTCATCCACGCTGAGCTCCACGGCCTCCCCTCATCCGCGCTGAGCTCCACGGCCTCTCCTCCGTCCGCGCTGAGCTCCACGGCCTCCCCTAGGAAGCCCTGGCTTCCTTCCCTCGCCGGCCCTCATGGGAGGGGCCGCTGCAAGAGTCTGCCCTGCTTTTCTCCAGATCGTTTGAGTCTGGGGAACCCCCTCTCCCCAGCCACCCTGTCAACTGGTTCTGGAGACTATGGGCTGGCGTCACAGCTTCCCCAGGCCTCACTACCCCATCCCATCCGAGGGGCTTCTGCCCAGAGTGTCCGGCTGCCCTGGGGTGCAAAGTCAGGGTGGCGAGAAGGCAGGGTCGTGGGGGCTGATGCAGCCCCAAATCTCTAACCTCATGTTTGCCTGACATTTCGCAGAGGTGCCCCTGAATGAAATTTTAGCTGCTGCCCGTGACAGCTCTGCCTCTGTAAGTGACAACTCGTCACGGTTTTGAAATAGCCTCACAAAATCACGTTTTTTTTGTAATTATGAAGCTTTTCCCTCAAATTCCCAAAGCATAAACTGCATGAATGTGCTATAGAAGTATTACTAGAGAAAGCAGATGGTTAGAATAAATAGGCAAATAATTCTAATGCTGCCAAGAAAAACATTTTCTAAATTCTGAGAGGTCTTACAGCCTAGGAATTAACTCCGAAAAACTGGATGGGCAGTTAAAATGTGGAGGGAAAGGAAGATTAAATTGAGCTCATTAATTAGCTCATGCTGGTTAACTTTACAATGTTGGCAAAAATAAAGCTTTAAAATAACATGAAAATGCCAGCCAGACGCAGTGGCTCCCCATGCCTGTAATCCCTGCACTTTGGGAGGCTGAGGTGGGTGAATCATTTGAGGCCAGGAGTTCAAGACCAGCCTGACCAACATGGTGAAACCCCGTCTCTACTAAAAATACAAAAATTAGCCAGGCACGGTGGCGTATACCTGTAGTCCCAGCTACTCGGGAGGCTGAGACAGGAAAATCACTTGAATCCAGGAAGCGGGGGTTGCAGTGAGCTGAGATTGTGCAACGACACTCCAAGCTGGGTGACAGAGCGAGACACCATCTCAAAAAAAAAAAAAAAAAAAAAAAAGAAAAGAAAATGCCAGTATAACAGTATAGTCATTAGAGAAAAATGTCAACTCTGTGGGGAATGTTAATATTATCTTTCAAAGAATGACTTATTTTAATGTATATGATTGTCTCTAGACTATGGAAATGGTCGTTTTTTGTTGCTTTTAAAAGAAAAAGATTTTTGAAATGGGAGAAAAAGAAATAGCCACAATGAAAAGTTATAATCAGCTTCCATTATCAGCAGATATTGTAATCCCAAGTAAGATAAATTCAAGTAGACCACACCTAGGCACACTGTAGTCAAACTGTTCAAGGCTGAAGATGGAGAAAAAAAATCTTGAAAATAGCAAGAGAAACCCACTCATCTAGCTGAGGAGCAGCAGCATGACTGATGGTCAACTTCCCTTCAGAAATGAAAGATGCCGGAGACAGCAGAACTCAGTGCCGAGATCTCTCAGAGCTGTCAAGTAAGTATTCAATACCCACCTAAACCATCCTTCAGAAACAAAGGGCACTGGAGGCAGGGGAACCACAGGTTCAGTGCCTCAGTGTCTCAGAGCTGTTATGTAAGAATCCAGTACCCAGCTAAACTATCCTTCAGAAATGAAGGCAAATGAAGAAATTCCAAAATGGACAAAAACTGAGAGGAGATATTTCCAGTAGACAAGAATATAATACAAGAAATACTGAAGGGAAATCCCCCAGGCTAGAGTCCTGCGGCTGGGATGAAACGAGCAGGTGCCCAGGGAGGGACACGGAGGGTGCTCGCACAGGGGCTCAGGAGGCACGGGGCTGGCATTCTTAGGACCTGGGACTGGGGCCCTCCTGCTCAGTTCGCCCTGGACCCACTGGAGGGCAACTGGGATCCACAGGAAGAAATAAAAGACACTGGAAATGGTGAACATATGGTTGAACACACAGACATGTAGATGGAATTGTTTCTCTTTTCTTCTCTTAATTTACCTACAGGACAGAAGATTTTATCCAGGCAGCAGCTTTGTGGGCTTGGGATGCATTTCAAGGCCCATCAGAAAATTGTATTTTTTTTTTTTTTGTCATTACAGGAATACTGCTAGGACGAACATGAACACGGCATTGTGAAATGTCCACATAGCCCCAGTTCTTCAGAGGCCTCCCTCTTATCCAGGGCCCTCTTTATCTGACAACTTGTACAAGGCCTTGCACATGGTTGAACAAGTTTGTGGGGAAGAATGGAAATGTAAATCTGATTTACAAGAAACATCAGGTCATTCAAGGCCGAAGCCCTTAAGGAAATATCTACCCCCTCAATCGGGCAGGTGTGGACGGAGTGCCCAGCACCACCACAGCACAGAGGGGACGCGAGAGGTGCCTGCAGCTCCAGCCATTTCTCCTCCAGGGGAGGAGACCAGAGGCAGAGGGAAAGCAGGCAGCTCCCGCAGGACAGCCCTGAGCCAGCGTGAGTGGTGGGGGAAGCTCCCGGTGCTCACTGCAACAAGGAGGATGCGTGAGCAAGTGCGGACACTGGGGACTCCGCCCTGACCGGCAACGTTGGCATCTGCCAGCCATATGGAGATGAAAATGAAGGCATGTCACACGCCTGTATGTGTGTAGAGGTGTGTGTGCACATGTGCACCTGTGTGTAATTTTGAAGGAAAGAATGTGACTTGGAAATCATGTCACAATCCAGGGAGTCCACTCTTCCTTATTAACTTTTATTTTTTACTCTTTTTTATTTGAATACAAATTGCAGGTTTTGTTTTTTACAAAAGGAAAGGTTGGCCGGGCGCGGTGGCTCAAGCCTGTAATCCCAGCACTTTGGGAGGCCGAGACGGGCGGATCACGAGGTCAGGAGATCGAGACCATCCTGGCTAACACAATGAAACCCCGTCTCCACTAAAAATACAAAAAAAAATTAGCCGGGCGTGGTGGCGGCGCCTGTAGTCCCAGCTACCCGGGAGGCTGAGGCAGGAGAATGGCGGGAACCCGGGAGGCGGAGCTTGCAGTGAGCCGAGATCGCGCCACTGCACTCCAGCCTGGGCGAAGAGCGAGACTCCGCCTCAAAAAAAAAAAAAAAAAAAAAGGAAAGGTCATGTGGCATTGCTCCTCAGCCCCCTGGTGGCCCACGGCTCCCCTGGCTGCAGCGTCACTAAGGCAGTGCGGTGGGCTGGCCCTGAGCTGCAGGTGCACACGCTTGCCCAGGAGGTTGACAGTGGGATGTTTCTTGCCATGTTTTTGGCCCCAGCATGAGCCGATCGCATCAGCCGCCTCCGCAGATGAGACAAAGCCATCTTGCAGGGATTCCCATGGGCTTCTAGGCGCACTGGCCGTGGCCCACGTTAAGGATAAGAGGATTGAAGCTGAGGGCTTCTCTGCAGAGGGTGCGCCTATGCCTGCCTCACTGCAGCCAGATGCCCAGATGCCTCGGCCTCTTGATGTGCGGCCCCACCCTTTGTTGACCCCCAGGGAGATTACAAACCCAGACCGGCCAGATGGCTGCCTGGGCAGCAGAGTGGGGCGTTGCTGGTCCAGGCAGCACCAAGAGAGAGCCCAGGGAGGGCAGCAGGGGGTTGACCCCGCTGAGGAGAGTATTTGCCCAGATTCAGGGACCTGAAACCCCAAGACTGCCCTCAACAGACGGCCCAGATGAAGAGCCCACAGAGACATCCACATGGAGGGCACCGAGCCACGTGCAGCAGCACCAGGCAGGCAAGAATGGCCCTGGATGCCTTCCTTCATCCCAGCTCAGCCCTGCAGAGCCAGAGGCCGAGGCTGGCCACGGGGAGCAGGGCGGCTCTGCTCTGGGCATGAGACACGGGCACCGCCTCCGTCAGACACTGCAGCCCTGTGGGTAGAGGCCCCAAAGCTCATCACATGTGGAGCTGTGACCGTCACAGGGCCACACGCACTGAGCCCCTGAGGGGAGGCTGCTGCTGCCTGGGTGGGGAGCCACAGGCGGGGGCCGCAGTTTCTGAGCCCCGGAACTGAGCGGGGTCCCCCGGGGTGTCTCTGTGGGATCATTGACTCAGCATCTGTGATGTATTTTCTCCATAGGACACGAAGCTTTAGAAGTTTTTAAAAATAAAGTGACAATAGGCCGGGCACCGTGGCTCACGCCTGTAATCCCAGCACTTTGGAAGGCCAAGGCCAGTGGATCATGAGGTCAGGAGATCAAGACCATCCTGGCTAACATGTTAAAACCCCGTCTCTACTAAAAAATACAAAAAATTAGCCGGGCGAGGTGGCGGGTGCCTGTAGTCCCGGCTACTGCTGAGGCAGGAGAATGGCGTGAACCTGGAGGCGGAGCTTGCAGTGAGCCAAGATTACGCCACTGCACTCCAGCCTGGGCGAGAGAGTGAGACTCCGTCTCAAAATAAATAAATAAAAAATAAAGTGACAACAGGGCTTTCTTTTTTTTTTTTTTTTTTTTTTTTTTTTTTTTTTTTTGAGACGGAGTCTTGCTCTGTCGCCCAGGCTGGAGTGCAGTGGCCGGATCTCAGCTCACTGCAAGCTCCGCCTCCCGGGTTTACGCCATTCTCCTGCCTCAGCCTCCCGAGTAGCTGGGACTACAGGCGCCCGCCACCACGCCCGGCTAGTTTTTTGTATTTTTAGTAGAGACGGGGTTTCACCGTGTTAGCCAGGATGGTCTCGATCTCCTGACCTCGTGATCCGCCCGTCTCGGCCTCCCAAAGTGCTGGGATTACAGGCTTGAGCCACCGCGCCCGGCGACAACAGGGCTTTCGAATGCCTTGTAGGAACGCGTGGGGCCAGCCTGAGTTTCATCAAGGGGTGAAAACACCACTCAGCTGACCCAAGAGATGGCAGAAGCCAAAAACGAAGCTGCTTTTGTGGTTTTAACCAAACAGGTTGCCTGTGCAGTGGAACCACTGCTGATCTTACAGATAAATATATAATCTGCAACAGGCTTGCCAGAGTTAACCAAAAGAAAACTGCAGAACATCCCATTAAATCTGAATTTCAGAAAAATGATGAAGCATTTTTTAGGACAAGTATGTCCCACACACTGCATGGGATAGACTTACACTAAAAAATGATTCCATATTTATCTCAAATTCAAATTCATTGGGATGTCTTGTATCGTGTCTGGCAACCCAGCCCTGAGACAGGCAGACGGTCTTTTTGGTGGGCCTGGGGGCCACGGGGCTCCTCTCCGGCACGGAAGCCAGGCTCCCCTCCACCGCCGTGACCACTCACAGCTCCTCCAAGCCCCCGATCCCAGTAAAGCCGGGATGAGATTGCTCACCTGTCCAGGGTCATAGGAATGCAAGGCAAGTTAAAATGGGTTTAAAAAGTCAGAAATGGAGTCTTTCATGTTCCAGAGTGTAGTGAAGTCAGATTGATAGCCATTACCTAATAAATGTGTAACATTCTAGAAAACAAAACAGGAGGGCCGAGGCAGGCAGATCGCCTGAGGTCAGGAGTTCAAGATCAGCCTGGCCAGCACGGTGAAACCCCATCTCTACTAAAAATACAAAAATTAGCTGGGTGTAGCCAAGCATGGTGGCTCACGCCTGTAATCCCAGCACTTTGGGAGGCTGAGGTGGGTGGATCACGAGGTCAGGCGATCAAGACCATCCTGGCTAACACGGTGAAACCCCACCTCTACTAAAAATACAAAAAATTAGCTGGGTGTTGTGGCGGGCGCCTGTAGTCCCAGCTACTTGGGAGGCTGAGGCAGGAGAATCGCTTGAACCCGGGAGGCAGAAGTTGCAGTGAGCTGATATTGTGCCACTGCACTCCAGCCTGGGTGACAGAGAGAGACCCTGTCTCAAAAAGAAAAGAAAAGAAAAGAAAGAGAAAGGAAGAGGGGAGGGGAGGGGAGGGGAGGGAAGAAGGAAGAAGGGAGGGAGGGAGGGAGGGAGGAAGGGAGGAAGGAAGGAAGGAGAAAGAGTGGATACGGAAATCTGTCCGGCAGCTTCCCACGGGCCTCCTCCTGGGCCTGCCTGGGCCTGTTCAGGTGCACCTGGATGGGCAGCTTTAGGTCAAAAAGCACTGGACACCCCAGAGCTTCTCATGAACATCTCAGGTCTCAGAAGTGTCAGACTCTCAGAGCCAGGACAGGAGGAGGCTGGGAGGTTTATTCTGCAGTCCAGGTTTGCTTCCCAAGAACAGTCTGCAGGTGCACGAGGCACCTGGACAGGACACGTGAAAGTCTGCACAAAACCAGCCGACGTGGAGTTCTGTTGGGGTTCTGTGGGAAGACGTGCTCCTAACCCTGCAGCGAAGCTGACTTAGGATCTGTGGGAAGACGTGCTCCTCACCCTGGGGCACAGCTGACTTAGGATCTATGGGAAGACATGCTCCTAACCCTGGGCTGTGGCCTATCTTCCCTCCAGAAGATCTAAAACCACATAGGAGGGAGTTGGGTCCCCATTTTGGCTGCAGTCAGCAAATCTCCAAAATTGTGGATTGCCAGGGTCCTCTTCTCCCCAACAAGAAAAGGATGACCTGGCAGCCTGGGGACTGTGAGGGCACAGGCCCTGCCCACCGCAGCGCTGACTCTCAGGCAGTTGTCTCTGCCGCTTCTGGGAGACATTGTGAGACCCCCCAGTCCAGGCTACAGAGGACCCATCTCTTCCACTCCCTGCAGGACATGACACCCCCAAGTGGGGCCTTCCCAAGCCACCCTGTCTCCATCAATCACATCATCAGCCACTCGCCACAGTCCGTCTCGCCAAATGAGAGTAGACAGGGCTTATTTCTACCACCAGCTCCACCCCAAGGCTCACAGGGACGTCCCACCGTCTTCTCTCCCTGTGACCACATGTGGTGGGATCAGGCTCCTTCTCCCACTGGTACAACAGTGGCCGGGGCTCAAAGGAAGTTCTTTCCTAAGAGGAGCTCAGAGACCCTCTCTGGAAAGGAGTCCTCAGGCCCCGCATCACCACTCCTCCCCCGTGGCTTGGATGGACTCCCTCTGAGCCCACCGCTGAGGCCACGGAACCCAGGCCAGCACCGCCGGCCCTCAGGAGGGAGTGTGTCCTGGAGGCAGTTGCAGCGGAACTCGCTTCTTGCAGTTAAAACACACAAAGCACTCGGGGAGCCTTCGGTGTTCAAAGTGCAGTTGGAAATGCCAGGTGCATTGTGGGTGGGGCCGGGCTGTAGGAGAGGGTGGGCCATGACTGTTTTCCCGGCTGTGGCTTTAGGACTCCAGTGCTACTGCTGCTGGGAACACAGAGAGGGGTTGCAGCAAGGAGCTCTGTCCCTGTGCAGAAGGCTCGTGGCCTGAAGTGTCCCCTGGGAGATGAGCCGGACCAGCCCTGGTCGGGGGAGGGGTCAGAGAGCACACGGTCCCGGCTCTGCCCACCAATAGCAGCAGGGGTGCTTCCGGGGCTCAGTGTCAAGACAGAAAACATTTGCAGCCCCCAGCTCAGGGGTGGGAACTTTGCACCAGCTACCATCAGCTGGACACTGAGATGAGGAGACCCCGAGATGCACTGAGACCCCCAAACCCCACACCCACTCCCCTCCTCCCAACAGCCCAACAAAGCCTGCGCCTGGCAGATGCGGACCACGGCACCCTGGCGTGCAGGAGACCACATGGCATGCAGGCCACCAGCACAGGGCCCGGGCACCCTGGGAGGCAGGAGCCTGCACAGAGGGACCTGTGGGGGCTGATGTCCGGCCCTCCCCAGTGGGGCCCAGGGTTGTGGCCAGGGTTCACCAACCCCTCACCTGGCCACAGTGCACTCCCACTGAGGAACGTGGCTCTGGGAAGCCGATGGATAAGGTCTTGGGAGGCCCAAGCCGAGTCTCTGCCCCTGACCGCACAGTTGGTCACTCGCCAGTGCCGGAGGCTCCCTGAGAGTTTGTAGATTTTTGGCTTACTCCCTCTGGAGAGTATCTTATGTCTTCTCAGTGAAATGGAGCGAAAGGAGCGAACTATGCGGTCGGGGGCTCACGGCACCAGGTGTGCGTCTGGCGGCTCAGGCCGACACAGGCTTTCTCCTCCTTGGGCCGCAAGGAGACGGCGTGATGGGGCCCTGGGTGGAGGGAACCGCGTGTCCCCTTGCTGGCGGACCCCAGGCTGGCACCACGGAGGCAGGCGGCCCCCACCGAGCCCTGTGGGTCCTTTTCCTCCACGTGGACTCTGGGGCGTCACCTAGGAAACCAGACACATTCCTGACTTGGACGAGGAGCCGGAGCCCCCGGAGACGCCCTTCATGTCATCTGGCATCTGGCCGTCCGAGCGCCACACGTTCAGCTCTCCGAAGACGCCCGTCTCGATCATCTCCTCCTGCCAGGGGATGGGGCAGTTGCCCGTGGCGAATTCCTGAAAGAATTCTGTGTCTGTTTTGTCAAAGGCCACACCTTTGACGGTGGAAAAGGCACCCACGTCCTGAATATCCTTCGCGTAGACAGTTTTGGAGTCTGGGATGAAAGGGGGTATCAGCATCCCTGTGGGAGACAGAAAACACAGAGGCAGGCACCTCGCGCGGGGAAAGAAGCACCGTTTAGCCAAGAAGCCCCTCCCGCCGTGGCTCTGAGATGCACAAAGGCCTGGGGCAGCTCTTCCTTGGGGAAGTGTCCCCGAGGCGGATAGAGAAAGCCCGGTGTGCCTGGACGGCCCCCGGTTTCCCTGAGACCACACAGCTGGGGCTTGAGTGGCGGCGGAAGCAGCCCGGGATCCCAGGGCCCATTCTGGAGCCTTCTCGTGAAAGGGCCTGGCGCTCGCGTCTGCCTCCTTGGGAGCCTCCCCTAGGGCCTCATCATGAAGCCGTCTCCTCCCAAACACCCCTTCCCCTGGGGCCCCGTCCCCACCAGGGCTTCCCCTGCACACTCTGCAGACCCCAGACCCCAGGTGCTTCAACACTTGCTCCAGTGAACTTGGCAGCTTCCTCCCAAACCAGCGTCCCTCCCTGACGCACCACGGCCCCGATGGCCAGGCACAGCCAGTCACAGACATCAACATCCCCAGTGGGTGGGTGGACCCCTCCTCTCAAGGGTCCCCTCCTCGTCCTGTGACCCCTTGGAGCCCCCTTGGGCTCCCTGACCTCAGTCATCCTTGCCTTGCTGGGCCTGCCCAGGGCACCTGTCCGGCAGTCATTGCTGTGATGCCAATATACGAAAGCGACTTCTCATTTGGGGGATCTCCTGCTCTCTAGTCACCCGTGGCCCTGTCCTAAGTTAGTCACACTGCACGTGGACTGACCCTTCCACCTGACCACAGGGTTCTAGAGGGCATGGCTGTGTCTCAGATGCACAAGTGCACGAACACACATACACGCACACACACACACACTCACGCACACGCTCACATGCACATGCACACACACATGCACACACATGCACATATGCACACACGCTCACACACATGTACATACACACACACATGCACACACATGCACACACACACATGCACACGCACATGCACACACATAGTATCTTCCACATCCACTTGACAAGCAAGTGCTGGGGATGGATGACTTTCTCCCTGGCAGACAGCCTGAGCTGCCGGCCTCTGTTTGATCGCGGGCTCCCTCCAGCACCCGGGGACGTGGCGGAAGGTTTGGGTCTCGAGGTCCCAGTGCAGCCAGCATGTTTCCTGCCCCCTATCGCACCCAGAGCCCTCTGGCCTGATGCCAGCTCCATCGGCTTGTCCTGGGGCCGGGAGGATGAGTGGAGGACTGGGGGCCTTGCTGGGGGCAGAGGGAGAGCCTCAGGGGTCTCAGGCACTCCTCCCTGCTGACTCTCACAGGCTGGACCGGGTGGCCACACAGCCCAGTCCCCCGCTCTCCCCAGGGCTGAGGCGTCCAACAGTACCGGCCTCCAGCTGCCTCCAGTTAAGGTCTTTGAAGAGGAAGTGGGTGCGGAGCTTGTCGCAGGTCTCGTCTCTGAACCCCAGGCGCTTCTCCGGGTCCTTCTCCAGCAGCGCCTCGCAGAAGTCCTTGCTGGCCTGGCTGAACTTGTCCGGGTACTTCACAGGCTCTGAGATGATCCGCTGCTTCAGTTCCTTGTTCTCCACCTGCAGGGATATGCGTCGCCTTAGCCCTGCCGGACCCGCCTCTCTTGGGCAGTCAGACCAGACCACAGCTCCTCCCAGAAGAGCCACTGCTCACCCACGTGGGTGGAGGACCCGTGAGGCCTTGTGCCCCTCCCCAGCACAGCAACATTTGAGGCTCCAGTCTCAGGAATGGAATCCTAAAGGCGAAGCTCCCAGGAGCCACAGGTGGGTGCTGTGCATTTTAGGGACTCTGTCTGACCCACCCCCAGCACAGCCGCACCCACCGAGGAAGGAGGAGTGACAGGAAACTGAAGGCCAGCGTGGGCCCAGCTGGGGAGCAGCCTCCGTTTTCACTCCGCCGTGGTGGACAGAAGCCTTGGTGGCTTTGTGGTCTTCAGGAGCTCTGCCAAGGTCTCACTTCCCCACCAGAGGCCCCACCGGTGGGCACAGTGTGAATGGTGCTGCTCAGCCCCCAAGGCCCCTGGATCAGGCCATCGATGCCCCTCCCATAGACATCCCCTTGCCCTGGCAGCCCACGCCTGCGCCACGTCCTACAGATGCAGAGTGGCCACGGGCGTGCTAGCGTCCCGGGACGACTCTGCTGCAAAACCTGTCTTGGTGGGATGGGTCACACGTCCAGGGAAGTCAGGAGGGAGACGGGTGGGCATGGCCCAGGTGGCATCGAGCGGGCGATGGGTGACCAGGGAAGAGCCACACCCCTCCAGCCCAATGGAACTCTGAGATGGCAGCCTTCTGGCTCTGTGCGGCCACTCCCTCGGTCCAACGAGAGGAAGCCCCAGCCCTGAGCTCTGAGTCAGCCTCACTGGGGAAAAGCCAGCTTTGCTCCACTTGTCTCGAATAAGGGACTGGCACCTCCCAACGTTATCTCTATTTGCAGTTCTGGTGACCTAGGAGCCGAGACAGCCCAGGGGGTGCTCAGAGGAGACCCAGCAGCTCAGAGCAGTGCTGGGCCCACCGTGGGCTGTGGGGTTCTTGGCGTCTGGGGAGAAGGGGAGCTTGTGCTGCAACAGCGAGGGATAAGACCGTCCAGGGAGGGGGGGCCCACTCCCGTATCCCCAGGAGCCCCGGCCTCGCCAGTCCCCAGGGGATGAAGCTGCACCCCATGAAGGTGGTTTGTCCTGCTGCCCAGGGTCTGGGGCCACAGTGGGTAAGTCACCCTCCCTTCTCTGGCCTGCCCCAGAGGGACCGACCCAGCAGGGCCCTCAAAGGCTGAGTGGTGGTGTGCTCTCCGGTGGGAGGGTCTGCCTGCCCTGGGGCACAGGGTGACTTGGAATCCCTCAGCCCTTCCACCTGCAGGCCTCAGGGGCTGGGGGCGTCACTCATCGAGACAGAACAGCACGGACCAGGAGCGAGACCCCAGGACGTGAATCTGTGACCTCCCCACCCCAGGGCCCACAGAACAACTCCCAGGTCTGCCCCAGTAACAGACCCCATTGCTGCCCTGTCCCCAGTGAGAGCCAGGGCACCAGGGTGGCTGCAGAGACACCTGCCGGCCACCTCCTACCTTCTCTCCACGGGCTCGGAAGGGTCCTCTGGCCGCAATCATCTCATACAGGGTGACCCCCAGGGCAAAGTAGTCCACGGAGAAGTCATACTCTTCACCCTGCAGGAGCTCGGGGGCCATGAAACCTGCCGGCAAGGGACATTGCGGGTTCAGAGGCGGTCACCTCCATGGTGGGCACGCACTGTGGCAATCGCGGGACTGATGCTCTGAGGATGCATCCCCCGGGGCCTCAGCACTCTCCACATTTGGGACCAGAATATCCTTTGTGGAGGGGCTGCCCTGTGCGTTACCAGGTGCCGAGCAGCACCCCAGACTCTGCCCACGGGGTGACAGCAGCACCCCGAGGCTGTGACAACCAAAAATGTCCCATGCCCACTCCAGTGCTGGGCCCAGGGCGGGACTTGTTGACTGTAGCTGCACTGAGGCAGCCTTCCTGGACTCTTACTGGGGAGAATCCAACATCAATCTCTTTTGAATTTTCCTCTTGAGCTGGTCAGATCATGCCAAGGCGGGTCCACCACATTCTGGGAACCAAGTTCAGAGGAGGCCTGGGGAGCCCCAGCTATCCGTCACTCTCCTCTTCCTCAGCTGTCAGCCTGTTCTCCAGTTGTCCGGTGTCCCAGGAGTGCTATGGGTGTGTCCTCTCCAGAGAGGCAGCCCCAGTTGTCTGCCAAGAAGGCCCTTAGCTGCAGGGACTGTCTCGGGATGGAGGGATGGGTCTGGGTGCAGCCACGAGGGCTGTCTCGGGATGGAGGGACGGGTCTGGGTGCAGCCACGGGGGCTGTCTCGGGATGGAGGGACGGGTCTGGGTGCAGCCACGGGGGCTGTCTCGGGATGGAGGGACGGGTCTGGGTGCAGCCACGGGGGCTGTCTCGGGATGGAGGGACGGGTCTGGGTGCAGCCATGAGGGCTGTCTCGGGATGGAGGGACGGGTCTGGGTGCAGCCACGGGGGCTGTCTCGGGATGGAGGGACGGGTCTGGGTGCAGCCACGAGGGCTGTCTCGGGATAGAGGGACGGGTCTGGGTGCAGCCACGGGGGCTGTCTCGGGATGGAGGGACGGGTCTGGGTGCAGCCACGGGGGCTGTCTCGGGATGGAGGGACGGGTCTGGGTGCAGCCACGGGGGCTGTCTCGGGATGGAGGGACGGGTCTGGGTGCAGCCACGGGGGCTGTCTCGGGATGGAGGGACGGGTCTGGGTGCAGCCACGGGGGCTGTCACGGGATGGAGGGACGGGTCTGGGTGCAGCCACGGGGGCTGTCTCGGGATGGAGGGACGGGTCTGGGTGCAGCCACGGGGGCTGTCTCGGGATGGAGGGACGGGTCTGGGTGCAGCCACGGGGGCTGTCCCGGGATGGAGGGACGGGTCTGGGTGCAGCCACGGGGGCTGTCCCGGGATGGAGGGACGGGTCTGGGTGCAGCCACGGGGGCTGTCTCGGGATGGAGGGACGGGTCTGGGTGCAGCCACGAGGGCTGTCTTGGGATAGAGGGATGGGTCTGGGTGCAGCCACGAGGGCTGTCTCGGGATGGAGGGATGGCTCTGGGTGCAGCTGCTCTCACGAAGTCATTCATCCGCCAAAGCCACCTCTGCACAGACACCAGGCACTGGGCACTGACAGTTCCGTGCTGCTTCAGGGGGCTCTGGTAGCAGCTTAGCATTCTGCTTCCTCGTGTCAGCTGCTGGCTCCCCTCACCCATCGTCAGTCTTTCAGCTGCCATGACGCTGCCACTCACACCCTCCTTTGAGCACGTGGGTTTGTGCTTTTAGCGAGATTCCTTCACTGCCCCCATCCCGGTACTTCAGGAGGGAAAGCACATCACATGTGTGTCCAGCCCACGAGAATATCTGAGTGTCCGCTTCCTGACACTTCACTAAATTCCAAACACACTTTCCACTCCTCACTCTGTGCTCTGGCTCTGCCAGCGGATCAGGGAGCAATGGAGCCGGCAGCCTTGCTCGCTCGTCTGCTGGTGTCTTAACGTCGAAGCAGATCTCTAGGCTCCGCACTTCCACACTCACAAACACCCCTGCTCTAGGTTCCTGCCTGGAAGCCACGCCAGGCTCACGTATGTCTAGTTCACTGAAGCCGAGTTCTCCGCCTGGTCCCACAGTCTCAGCTCGAGTCTTCTGCACCCTAAAAGGCACCTCCCCTCACCGTGGCCTGACCCTGAGGCGCCTCCCTCACCGTGGCCTGACCCTGAGGCGCCTCCCCTCACCGTGGCCTGACTCTGAGGCGCCTCCCCTCACCGTGGCCTGACTCTGAGGCGCCTCCCCTCACCGTGGCCTGACTCTGAGGTGCCTCCCCTCACCGTGGCCTGACTCTGAGGCAGCCAAGCACCTCTCAAACCCTTCCCAGCTCCTCCTCACAGAGAAGACGGAATCCAGTGTGGACTGTGGCCTTCAGGCACCCCCGCGCTGCTCAGGCTGGCACAGGGTCCTCTCCTCTCCTCCCCACCTCTGGCTGAGGCTTGCCCACCTACCTGGCCTTGTCCACCTTTTTTGGCTCCCTGCAGACCCTGCCAGCCAGGCTGTGCCCTCCCCGGCCCTTCCACCCTCTCCATGGTATCCCTCCTTCTTCACAGAGATGAGGTTCAAGGCCACAGCCACGCACTGAGGTTTCCCTCTCCTTGTGAGCAAGCTTCCCTTCCAGGGTGGAAACCGCAGACCCCGCCTGCCTCAGCTCAGGCACTTCCATGGTCCAGCCCTATGCCTGTTCCACGGAGCCAGGGCATCTCTGAGTGATGGCCGCAGACCCTCCAGGCCCCGCTGCGATGCCACCATGGTGATGAGCACAGCACTTGCTCCAGCCTGCCCTGAGTGCCAGGCACAGCAGTCCACTATATGCCATGAGCTCGCCATGGGTACTCCTCATCGCATGGGTACTTCTCATCGCCATGGGTACTCCTCATCGCATGGGTACTCCTCATCACATGGGTACTCCTCATCGCCGTGGGTACTCCTCATCGCATGGGTACTCCTAATCGTCATGGGTACTCCTCATCGCATGGGTACTCCTCATCGCCATGGGTACTCCTCATCGCATGGGTACTCCTCATCGCATGGGTACTCCTCATCGCCATGGGTACTCCTCATCGCCATGGGTAGTCACGATGGGGATGTGCAGCAACTTGTCTAAGGCCACAGCCCACACCCCACAGCCCATAGGCCACTGTCCACAGCCCACAGTCCACAGCCCACAGGCCACGGTCCATGGTCCACAGGCCACAGCCCACAGCCCACACCCTACATCCCACAGTCCACAACCCACAAGCCAGTCCACAGACTGTGGGCTGCCTCCCTGAGTACTCTGCCCTCTTGTCTCCAGTGGCCGTAGCCATGAGCTCTGGGGACTCCCTCCAGATGGCTACATGCTCACCAAACAGGGTCTTTGGTAGACGTCTGCTCTGGTGAGTCAGACTCCAGGATAGGTTCAGACACCTGCCTGGCCCCTGAGCCAGCTCTGTGTGGCACGTGGGGCCTGTGTGAGCTATGTCAGCTCCCCAGCTGCCACCCAGGTGAGGCCAGCCCAGCACACAGTGGTGGACAGGCCCGTTAGATGGCCCCATGACGGACGTCCTGGGACTGGGCAGAGGGGCCACAGGCTGGGGCATGGAGGCTGCTGGGGCTGGTCAGTTCTGACATTTCTGGGTCAAGGTCCTTCCTGGTCCTTTACTGTGTCTGAGGGCCAGGCTGATGTGGCCACAGAATCCTTTTTCCCCAAAAGAGTCGCAGGAACCCTCCTCCACAGAGCCATAGGCCCTGAATATGCCCTGCTGGTCCAGGATTACACTGATGTCAGAATTCTGCCCAGACCCCGGGGAGGAACTGCTCACATGATCACAGCCTCTAGACCCACCCAGAGCCTTCTTAGCTCCAGACCAGGCACAAGCAAGGCCCACCAGACCGCAGGCTCCTGTCAGTTCCTGGGCCAAGGAGCCCCCCAGCCCTCCTGGCCTGACCCCATGACGCAGCCCAGACGGCGCACCTGTTTGTGCCCCAGGCCTCCTGAGGGACCTGCAGCCACGCAGCGGCCAGTAAATATTGACAGAAAGCGTGAGGGAGCCAGCTCTATCTGCTCTGTTCACAAATTCTCCTGCCCCTGAACTCAAACTGAGGACCGGGCATGACCGGCCCCACCCTGTGCACGCCCCTGGGCTGGCACAGCACTGGCAAGGGGGAGTCCCCGGACAGACTCCTGATGGCTGTGGTATCTCTCTCTGCGTGGGGGGCTGTGTGGGAGGGTGCGAGAGTGCCAGGAAGAAGGACACAGACTCTGCGGCTTTGCTGAACTGGCACCGGCCTCCCAGCCTGCACCCTGACGTCAGCATCTCCAGGTCACTGTGCTGGGGTCACAGCCTGAGCCCAGCCCTGCTGTGTGCACCTGGGGCTCTGAGGAACGGGCACCAGCGAAGGCAGGGGGCCCCCTGGCGGCCAGCCGGGCCATCACACTCGGCCTCAAAGCTGGGCCCTTTCCATCCGTGAGGTTAACTCTTCAAGTCCCGGCCTCGGAGTGCACCTGGATCTCCCCAAAACGCGTGAGGGGGCTTCCACCCACGCGGTCACACCCAGGCTTGGCGAGGATCCCAAAGACTTGAGGGCCACAGTGCCCACCGTTTCTACAGACCCAGAAAGAGGCTTGGATCATCTCACGAAGAACAGGTGCCACCCGAGGCTTCCTTGAGCCATGGGATCCCCCAGGGTGAGCTGCCTTCCAGAAAGTTCTCAGACCTTCGACCACTGGGTGCCTTTCACAGAGCCCTAAGCACTCAGTGGCTCCTGAATCCCGCATCCAGATTGCAACCCAGCCGTGAGAGGTGTGAGCACAGAACTGCCCCTCTTCAGAACTGTGGGGACACAGTCCTTAGCCCCCATCCCGAGGTGCACCTTCCCCTAAGTCCAGCTGCAGCAAGGAGGTCCCCACCTTGGCCACGGCACAAACACACCCAGTGCCTAAGCAGCCACATGCGAGGATCCGAAACACCACCGCACACAAACCCCACCAGGCGACAGCACCGCCTCCCCAGAGCCACAGCAACCCCGGGGAAGGGACGATCTCTGGAAATCCCAGCAGAAGTGAGCCTCGACACGTGGACCCTCAAGACTGCAGAGGAGGGAGGAAGAACTGAAATTCACGGTGTGGCTGCTGTTCACAGGCGCCAGGCACACGGCGTGTGAGGCCCCCTAGCAAACCTGTGCACCGAGTGCTAGCAGGAGGCTCAGAGGTTAAGTAAAGCACACGGGCCACACGCAGCAGGTGCTGGGCCCGGAACACGGACCCCGCTCTGCTTGACTGTGGGGGTCTCCTCTCCTCCGCAGGTGTTGCGAGCCTCCCTGCCTGGGGGGAGGTGAGAGGAGATGAGACGGGATGGGGGAGGCAGCAGGATGCACCATGCATGTGCACTCACACACAGGCACATGGACACACATGTGTGCACAGAGATGCAGGCATGCACACAAGGCACACATGCACACATGTGTGCACAAAGACACAGGCATACACATACAGGCACACAGGCACACGGACACGTGTGTGCACACACAGGCATGTACAGGCACACATGCACACACACACGTATGCACAAAGACATACACATGCAGGCACACAGAAGACACACATGTGTGCATAAAGACCCAGGCATGCACACACAGGAACACATGCACACAGACACACATATGTGCACAAAGACGCATGCATGCACATACAGGCACACAGGCACACAGACACATGCGTGTGCACAGAGACATGGGCATGCACACACAGACACACGTGTGTGCACAGAGACGCAGGCATGCACACACAGGCACACATACACACAGACACACAGACATGTGTGTGCACAGAGATGCAAGCATGCACACACAGGCACACATGCACACAGACACACAGACATGTGTGTGCACAGAGATGCAAGCATGCACACACAGGCACACATGCACACAGACACACAGACACACACACATGTGCACAGAGACGCAGGCATGCACACACAGACACACATGCACACTGTAAAAGAAAAATATCTCGGGACCCAAAATCACTAAACTAAAGGGAAAAGTCAAGCTGGGAGCTGCTTATGGCAAACGCGCCTCCCGTTCTATTCAAAGTGGCCCTCTGCTCACTGAGATAAATGCATATCTGACCGCCTCTCTAGAGAGACTAATCAGAAACTCAAAAGAATGTAGCCATTTGTCTCTTATCTTCCTATGACCTGGAAGCCCCCTCCCCACTTCGAGTTGTCCCCGCCTTTCCAGACAGAACCAGTGTTCATCTTACGTATGCTGACTGATGTCTCCTGGCTCCCTAAAATGTGTAAAACCAAACCGTGCCGCGGTCGTCAGGACTTCCTGAGGCCATCATGGACTCGTGTCCTCAACCTCAGCAAAATAAACTTTCTAAATTAACTGGTACCTGCCTCCGATTTTCAGGGTTCACAACACTCACATACACATAAATGCACAACCACACAGACACCCTCAGACACAGGCACACACAGACGCCCATGTGCACACAGACACACATATATACACAAACTCACATGTACGTGATGTGCACACACATATATACACAAACTCACATGCACGTGATGTGCACACAGACACACACATATACACAAACTCACAAGTACGTGATGTGCACACAGACACACATATATACACAAACTCATATGTACGTGATGTACACACACATATATACACAAACTCACATGCACGTGATGTGCACACACACATATATACACGAACTCACATGTACGTGATGTGTACACAGACACACATATATACGCAAACTCACATGTACGTGATGTACACACACATATATAACAAACTCACATGTACGTGATGTGCACACAGGCACACATATATACACAAACTCACATATATGTGATGTGCACACACATATATACACAAACTCACATGTACATGATGTGCAGACACACATATACACACAAACTCACATGTACATGATGTGCAGACACACATATACACACAAACTCACATGTACATGATGTGCACACACACATATATACACAAACTCACACGTACGTGCATGTGCACACAGACACACATGTACACAGGGATGCACACATGCACAGAGCCTCCCTAGCTGTGCTCAGACCCTTACCTGGGGTCCCTGCATAGCCCTTGGTCTTGCTCTGCCCATCCAGCAGCTCCACAGCCAGCCCAAGGTCAGAGATCCGGACATTGCCTGAGAGGCAGACACAGTGGAGTCACCCCTGGCTGCACAGGTACCAGTGAGCCCAGAGCCACCTTCACACAAACGCACACACACAACACACACTACACCACACACACCACACAGATCACACCACAGACACCACACACACACACACCACGAACACCACACACCACACAGATCACAACACACACCACGGACACCACACACACACAGATCACACCACACACACACTACACACCACACACACTACACAGATCACACCACACACCCACACCATACCACACAGACACACCACTACTACACTATACATACCATACCACACGCAGACCACATAGACCATACCACACATACCACACCACACACACACATATCACAGACACACACCACACACAGACATACCAGGCAGCCATGAGGTCCCAGAGCCCAGAAGCCTCCCCTCCCTAGCCAGACTCACATGCACACACCCCACCACCACACCACAAACACATACACACACACCCCACACACACACCCCATGACCACACCACAAACATACACACACACCAAACAGCCATAAGCACCACCCAGTGCCCATGATCCTCCCCTCCCCAGCCAAACTCACAGACACACCACACACAACCCACACGGTCTCAGACACACCACACTCACTGCACACTCACATACCACACACACCACATTCCACAGACCACACACACAGCACACACCAACAACCAAAGACTACATACACACCTCACACACACGTGCCACACACAATACCACACATACCACACACAATACCAGACATACCACATACCACATCATACAGATACCACACACACACACGCCACACACAATACCACACATACCACGTACCACACCAGATATCTCGCACCACACATACACATACCAAGTGACCACGAGGCCCCAGCACCCCAGACTTACACCATACACACCAGACATACCACACAATCACACACCACACATACACACCATATGCCACACACATACCTCACACACAACACACACCCCACAAACCACATACACGTACACAGCACACACCATGCACATGACAGCGGCTCCCTGGCTGACGGTGAAGGGCGCAGGGTGTAGGGAAGAGGGCCGGTCGTGTTGCAGCTAGGCGTGGGTGTTGCCCACCGGGATCCTCCCATCCCAGCCCCCCACATTCTCTTGGGCCGTGGTGCGTGTCTCGCACTTGCCTGACCTGCCAGCGTCGGGAGCCTAAACCCTTGTGTTTATTTCTGAGAAGAATCCCTGTGTGATGCCTCATTCAGGCAGAAGGAAGGTGGGGACTGGGCCTAGCAGACTCACCATTCCCAGCTAGTTCTGCACCACAGACCCCTGCACTCACTCCCGTGACTCCTGGTGCCCAATGACACCCCCGCTGTCCACGCAGCTGTCAACCCTCGTGAGGTTGTGCAGAGACCTCCAGGGAAGCTGCGCCCCGCCGTCCTCGGAGCCCCCATCCCTCACCGCCGCGGGCGCCGCCTACCGTCGTTGTCCAGCAGCACGTTCTCAGGCTTGAGGTCGCGGTAGACGATCCGCCGCTGGTGCAGGTGCTCCAGGCCGCAGATGATCTGCGCCGTGTAGAAGATGGCACGCGGCTCCGGGAAGCCGGGATTCTCCTCATTCACGTTGTAGATGTGGTACCTGGGGGCAGACACGCGGGAGCCATGTGCCCCGGGTTTAATGGGGAGTAAAATCATGGAAAGACAGAGTGGGGACCTCAGAACCAGCCAGCGTTCTGGTCGTTTTGAGGCCTGGCCCCCCAGCGTCCCTGCAGAGGAGACCCCGAGGCCATGGTGGCTGGCGGCGTTAGCAGCTCAGGGACCCCGAACCCCAACGGCTAACGGGGAGAAAGTGCCGTCCACGTGTGTCTCCTGTCCCCATGCTTCCTGGCGTGGGCTGCAGGTGCTGGAAAACAGCCCAGACCGTCTCAGGAAGAGGACAGGCCGAGGCGGGATGGAGCTCCGCAGGCCCCGAGTTCATCAGACTCGTGAAGGATTTGCAGCAAGGTGTTTCTTCTCAGCCTCTTTCCTCCCCCATAAAACATCATTTCTAATGTTTTCCGTGGACAGGTTTTGCAGAGAAGCAAAACCTAACAAATAAAATAAACTATTTAAACTAGGTGGCACCAGGAGTATAGTCGCAGGAAACAGGAGAGGAGGCCCTGGAGCCAGGTGGATCATGAGGCGGCTGGAGCCACCAGGCCCTCCCTGGGCACCCCTGTGACTAAGCTTCCCAGCGCCCCCTCCCCTCTGCCTGGGCACCCCCGTGTGTGTGCTTCCCGGCGCCCCCTCCCCTCCGCCTGGGCACCTGGCATGGTGACTTAGTCTGGACTCACATTCCTCATCTGAAAAATGGGCCACCAGCCTCACCTGAAGGAGTTTCCTTGGAAATTAAAAGCAGGTGAGAATGGGGCATGGTGCTGCCAACCACAGCCATGGCCCCTGCCCATCCCCAACCTTAGGGGTATCAGACACTGTTAATCTTCCAACAATCTTTCTTTTTTTTTTTTTTTTTTTTTTTTTTTTGAGACGGAGTCTTGCTCTGTTGCCCAGGCTGGAATTCAGTGGCGGGATCTCGGCTCACTGTAAGCTCCACCTCCCGGGTTCACGCCATTCTCCTGCCTCAGCCTCCCGAGTAGCTGGGACTACAGGCGCCCGCCACCTAGCCCAGCTAGTTTTTTTGTATTTTTTTAGTAGAGACGGGGTTTCACCGCATTAGCTAGGATGGTCTCGATCTCCTGACCTTGTGATCCACCTGTCTTGGCCTCCCAAAGTGCTGGGATTACAGGCTTGAGCCACTGCGCCTGGCCAAACAATCTTTCAACTTAGATATTATCTCTTCCCATTTTATAGACCAGGAAACAGAACCAAGCAATGGCTAAGCGGCCCAGGTACCAAGCGAGCCTGTGATCTGATCTCCCACACGGGCCTGGGGCCTGCCTCGGTGATGGATCCGGGGCCAGGACTTTGTGGAGGCAGCACCACCTCCTCTCTGCCAGAAAGCAACAAGGCCATGGCCCCACCTGGCCTGATCTTGTCTCCAGCTCCAGCGTCAGCCCCAGGAATGGGCGCTGGTGAAGTTCATCTTCATTTACTCTCCTGGTGCAAGGCCCTCAGCCCTGCAGAGGCCCCTGCACTGCATCATGTGTCCCCCACAGCACCACGTGCCCCCCACACCCACACCAGGGCCACACACAAGGAGGTGCCCTGGCTGTCAGGTTGGGCGCCTCCCAGGCTCCTGCACCAATGTGGGTCCAGGGTGTATTGTTTCAGGAACTGGCGCCTACCGACAGCGAGAAGGGGACGGTGATGGGTGCAAGGCTTTCCCTCGAGGGCAGGCCTCGGGCCACCATGGCTCTACACACAGGAAGCAGCCCCATCGGGCCCCCCGCCGCCGGAAACCCTGACCCAGTGGGACAGCAGGGTCCCCTGGCGCCCTCTGGACC
This sequence comes from Macaca nemestrina, assembly GCF_043159975.1. NCBI lineage: Eukaryota > Metazoa > Chordata > Mammalia > Primates > Cercopithecidae > Macaca > Macaca nemestrina. Next base: position 548,697 of record NC_092140.1, read on the forward strand.
AGCCCTTACCTGATGTCGCCTCCGTTCATGATGGTCATCACCAGACAGAGGTCAGCTTTGGTTTCAAACGCATAGGCCAGAGACACAATGAACCTGCTGTGCACTTTCATCAGAATCTTCTTCTCCACCATAGCACCCTGAAAAGTGAGACGATGAGTATGTGATGGCTTTGAATAGGAAAGGGACCAGTGCATTGTAGAGACCGTGTGCACACGGCCACGCCCACTGCACACACAGCCACTAGTCGCAAACACGCTTTAAATGCGCCTTTCACGGAGCAATTGCAAATGACTTCAAAACATGTCTGTACCCCCATTTCAGAAAACCAGACGTGTGAATTCCTTCACACAGGGGACTTCTGGTCTTCCAGGCCAGCCTCTGGCAAGGGGAGGCTCAAGCCCCACGGCTGAAAAACATGGGTGAGGACCCCGCCAGCCCTGCCTGCCCAGCAATCCTGAAGCCACAGCCCTCCCTGCTGTCTAGGCCCCTGTGGGCTGGGATCACAGACCAGCACCTCCCAAACCACCTCACCCCTCTGCTTCGTTTTGTCTTTATTTTAAAACCTCACAATGCTCCAATGAATGAGTTTGTAAGTGTCTGGATAAGGACAGCACACCCCTCTTTGAAGAGGGAATTCCTGACGTCGGAGGCCCCTTTCTGTGCATTCACACTGGGGGAGGTGTTCAGTTGATGTCAGTATGGAGTTCAGTTAGGTGATGGAAGTCAGGAGAAGAGGCTGACTGTTGGGTTAAATTTAGTTAGATGTGAATGGCATGGTGTGGGAATTAGATGTCAAGAAAGCTAATTTTAAAAAATTACTGCTACAACCACGTGGCATAGTTACCCACCCCGAGTTCCACGGCAAGAACACACGGATATTCCAGGGCCTCTGCCCAGCGCCATGACCACCTGGTATTTCACCTTCACTAAGGGTTGAGGCCCTGCAGAGCCAGGGTGCACAACGGCTGCTGCTTAACCCTAAGAGTTTTCTGTGCCCTCAACACAGCTGCGCGGTGGGAGAGGGGCCAGGAGCTGCGTGGAGCCGAAGTGCAGGGGGCTGGCTCGGGAGATCACGTCCACACCCGGTGCAGCCGCTGCCTCTCACCCTTAAGACCTGTAAGCAGCTTCTGCTGATCCTGCCCCAGATGCACAGTCTGACGCCAGTGGGCAGAGCGGATGAAACTTAGCGTGGCCTGCGTGCCCGTCACTCACTCCCACCCCCAAGAACAGCGCAGTCAGGGGAATAGTTCCTGCATCCGGTGTCACGCCAGGCTTCTCCTCACAGAAAGTGTCATCGGAGTGAGGCTGCCTCCGTCCTGCCTCACTTCCTCCTGCATTCACTGCCATCAGAGGAGCCAGGTCCCTGGAAAGTCTTCCACGGCCATGGCAAAGAATCCGGAGACCCTGCCCTCTTCAGCCTCCCCTGAGAGGTCCTCTTTCCCCCACACTTGAGGCTAGTCTGTGGTTGGTGAAAAGCTGACGAGCAAAGGTGGCACGTCCCCACCCAAAAATGTGGAGGTCCCTCTCCGAGGAGGGACGTCCCCACCCAAAAATGTGGAGGTCCCTCTCCGAGGAGAGATGTCCCCACCCAAAAATGTGGAGGTCCCTCTCCGAGGAGGGACGTCCCCACCCAAAAATGTGGAGGTCCCTCTCCGAGGAGGGACGTCCCCACCCAAAAATGTGGAGGTCCCTCTCCGAGGAGGGACTTCTGCACATGGACTGGAACTGCCCGTGACTGCACGGCCGCAGGGCGCCCACATGGCAAGGCTGGCGAGGCACCAGCTGTTAAGGGCCACGGAGCCCGACAGCGACTTGGGGGCCCTCTGCACCCTGCTGCCCCATCCCTGTTGGCTGGGCCGCGCTGCTCACCTGGTAGCCCTTCCTCTTCTTCAGTCGCTTCTTGTTCAGCTTCTTGCAGGCATACAGCTTGCCGGTCGCCTTCATCTGGCAGGCCGACACCTCCCCAAAACCCCCTTTCCCCAGCACCCTGAAGTCCAGGAACCAGTCCTCCCCCATGGGCTGGGCTTCCAGCCACTTCCACTGCAGGAACCTCAGGAAGTACAGGCTGCCCAGGTACTCCTGGAAGGGGGCTTGGCCCAGGTGTGCCAGGGTGGCCTGCAGCAGGGGCTGGAAGAGCCCGTCCTGGCTCTCCATGGGCCCCTCCTTAAACTTCACCACCATCCCCTCATCCAGGAAGCTGCAGAAGAGTTTGGCCTGGGGGTCCAGGTACTGGGCCAGGATGGTCTGGGCCTTCTGTGGCTGGAGGTCGTTGTCTGCTGTGTCATAGTCCTCGATGTCTTTCCAGAGCTCCAGGGCTGGCACGTGCTGCTCTGCTGATTGCAGGAACTGCTGAAAGAGCTTCTTGCCGATGGGCTGCTCCAAGCACACGCTCTCAAATTCCAGGCTGAGGCTGTCACGGAGGTACTCACACTTGGACAGCGGGGGCAGCTTGAGCTTGGCCAGGTACTTCTTGTCCCGGGAGGGTTGGGAGCTGCTGCCGTCAAAGCTGCCTCGGGCGGCGATGAAGGCAGAGTTGGCCACCACGGTCTCCAAGGACCCGAAATCCATCCCGGAGCTGGCTTCCTGCCCGCTTCAGGAGTGAGGGCCCATCGGCCGAGGCCAAGCCGGCGGTGCTCACAGCAGAGCAGGCCTGACCGCTGCCCTTGGCCTGTGGCCCGTCCCTGCCCTCGCTGGACGAGGGAGATGCCCTGGCCGTGTTGAGGGTGCCTAGGGACCACTGGGAAGCCCCTGGGAGCCCAGGGCTGACACAGCACCAGGCTAAATCTCAGCTGGGGTCACGGAGGACGCTTAGGAGTGGCGAGAAGGTGCTAGAAAAAGACAATCCCCTGAGCTGCTTGGAATCCGATTAGCTCATTCTGCCCGGCCCTTTCCTCCAAGGGGCCGCCTCGCTTTTCCCAAGACGGACAAATAACTCCCAGGCTTCTGGGGCCCCCCGCTGGAGAGGCACTCAGAGCTCTGTTCTGAACCTCCTCGTCCACCCCCTGGCCTCAGCAGCCAGGCTCAAGCCTGCTCTTTCCTTGGGATGTGGGCCCGACAGGAGAGGGTGGTGCCAGGAGAAACCATAATTTACAAAGGCTGTTTTTCCCTACTATATTTCATTTTTATTTTTAAGAAAATAGCAAGTGAGAAGAAAACCACCTGATAATAGGAATTTAGAGGAAAAAAGCCCACAATGACCAGCTTCCTGGGGGTCTGTAGGTGAGACCACCAGTGCTTACTGAGGGGTCAGTTCCCAATTATTTTTCTTCTTCTCACCTGGGGTTTGCAAGCAAGGCAGGACTGTCAAGAGACAGTTGCTGGTGACACCAGGACCAGGGAGCAGAAGATCCTCGGAGCTACACCAAACCAAGGCTCCACTCAGAGGGCCGTATGTGGAATACAGCTGGGGCACACCTGAGACACACCTGGGGCACAGCTGTGGCACACCTGGGGCACACCTGGGACATACCTAGGACACACCTGGGACAGCTGGGGTACAGCTGGGGCACATCTGGGACACACCTGGGGCACACCTGGGGCACACCTGAGACACACCTAAGGAACACCCAGAATCCACCTGAGACACAATGTGGGACACAGCCGTGGCACACCTGGGGCACATCTGGGACATACCTGGAACAGCTGAGACACACCTGGGAACACCTGGTGCACACCCAGAATCCACTTGAGACACACCTGGAACACAGCTGTGGCACACCTGGGGCACATCTGAGACACACCTGGGACAGCTGGGACACACCTGGGACACACCCAGAATCCACCTGAGACACACCCGGGACACATCTGGGGCACACCTGAGATACAGCTGGTGCACATGTAGGATACACCTGGGACTGCTGAGGCACACCTGGGATATGCCTGGGGCACACCTGAGACACCTGAGACAGCTGGGGCACACCTAGGACACACCTGGGCTGTACCTGGGGCACACCTGAGACACCTGAAATGCAGCTGAGGAACACTTGGGACCCATCTGAGACACACCTGGGGCACACCTGAGATCCACCTGGGATACAGCTGGTGCACACGTAGGACACACCTGGGACAGCTGGGGCACACCTGGGATATGCCTGGGGCACACCTGAGACAGCTGAGGCACACCTAGGACACACCTGGGGCACAGCTGAGACACACTGGAGATAGTTGGGGCACACCTGGGATGCACCTGGGATGCACCTAAGACACACCTAAGACAGCTGAGGCACACCTGAGACAGTTGAGGCACACCTGGGATACAACTGTGGCATACCTGAGACACACCTGGGACAGCTGGTGCACACCTGGGGCACACCTGGGATGCAGCTGGGGCACACCTGAGACAGCTGGGGCACACCTGGGATACAACTGTGGCACACCTGAGACACACCTGGGACAGCTGGTGCACACCTGGGGCACACATGGAATGCAACTGGGGCACACCTGGGATGCAACTGGGGCACACCTGGGATGCAGCTGGGGCACACCTGAGACAGCTTGGGCACACTTCAGACACACCTGGGACACACCTGGGGATGGTTATGCAAATAGGAGTGTCAGCTTCATGAGGGCATGGCCCTGCCTTATTCCAGCACACAGTAGGTACTCAATAAAGGTTTAGAGAAGAACGAGGAGGAAGTTAGCAGGGGATTGGTTCCAGCTCACACAGGGAGGAAGCAAAGGGTCACAGAAAGGAAGAATGCCAGAGTGTGGAGAGGTTGAGAATGTCAGCCCACCCCGTTCCACGTGGGAGAAGAGGCACCTGTGGGAGGGCGCTGGGGCTGCACCTGGCAGGGTCCTCTGTAGCGACCAAGGAGGCTGAAGAGAGGGCCTGCGGACTGAGCTGATGTCCCCACGGCCTCCTGAGGGCTTTGGCAGGTGGATCACGAGTAAATATTTGAGGTGAGTGATATCCCATCGTCCGCCAGGAGCCCTGCACGGGCCCAGCCCTACCCTTCACAGCGGTGACCTTGGGCCAATCACATTAACTCCTTCCTGCCTGCTCACTCAGTGGGGCAACTGTGGTGCTTTGTGAAGTGAAGCCGTCTCTGCTGATGTCTCCCGGCCTATCCTAGGCCATGCCTCAAACAGCTACACACACGAATCGCCCGGAGACCTTGCTGGAATAAAGATTCTGCTTTAGTGGCTGGGCGGTCCAAGACTGTGCACCTGTAACAAGCTCACAGGTGGTGCTGATGCTGCAGAGATGCGGGGTCTGAGGAGGACGGCTTCCTGTTGGACTGGGGGCTGTTCCACCTGCACTCATGTTGGGAAGCGTTCGGTGAAATAAAGTTAAATATGTTAAATAAACAAAGTTAAAAATATGTTAAACATGCCCATCACAGAGCTTATTCAGTGATTTCAGGGTGAACACGGTTCTCAAAGAGAAGTAAAGTATGTCGTTCCCCAAATTCATTTGGCCCTGGAAATCCCTTTTTAAACTCTTTATTCTGTGATAGTTGTGGATTTACATGCAGTGTTAAGAAACAATCCAGAGAGATCCTGTGTATCCTTAACTCCGTCTCCTGTAATGATGACTCTTGCCAAGTAGCGAAGATATTGACATCCATACAGTTGAGACAAAGGCCGCCTCCATCCACGGGACCCTCCTGTGCCACTCGCAGATGCACCCATGTTCCTCCAGCCCGCCCTCCTCAACGCCCGGCAACCACGACTTCTCCAAGAACATTATATGAATGGAGTCAGACACTACGTAGCTTTTCAGGATCTGCGTTTCTCACTCTGCACCGTTCTCCAGGTGTCAGCCATGCCCTCCTGCTCGTCTCTGAGTTGTGCTCCACAGAGGGTGTCACGGTCTGTTTCGCCGTTCACCGGTTGAAGGACCCCTGGGTCATCTCCTGTGTTTAGCTATAAAGCTGCTACAAACATCTGTGTAGGCCTTTGTGTGAATATGTTTCTATTTCTCTGGGGTCAATGCCCAAAAGTGTCGTTGCTGGTTGCTGGGGCACACAGTAATTGCACGTTTAGTTTCGAAGAAACTGGCAAGCTGTTTTCTGGAGTGGCCATGCCATTTTACATTCCCACCAGACATGGGGGAGCAGCTCCTTCCTCAGGATCCTCCCCAGAGTTTAGCGCTGCCACGGTCTTTTATCTTGGCTCTCCTGGTAGGTGTGGGGTATTCCCTTATGGTTGTAACTTACATTTCCCTAATGGTGGTCGAACACCTTTCCATGTGTGGATTGCCACCTGTGTGTGCTTTTGGGTGACATGTCTCTTCATATCTTTTGACCATGTAACAACTGGATTGTTTGCTTTCCTGAGTCTTGAGATTCTATCAATATCAGATACTAGTCCTTTGTCAGACACACGGTTTTTGAATATCCTCTCCCACTGACAGCTTGTCTTTGCCTCCTTTCTATATGGGCTTTCACAGAGCAGAAGTTTTCAATTTTGTTGAATATAAATATTATGGATTGTGCTTTTGGTGTTGTCCAGCCCCAGATCTTGAAGATTTTCTCCCATATTTTTCCTAAAAGTTTTATAGTTTTACACTTTACATTTATGTTCATATCTACTTTGGGTTAATTTTTGTAGAAGGTTTAAGAGGTTGAGGGTCTTTTTCCTCCCACTTTGGCCAATGGATATCCAGTAGCTCCAGCACTGTTTGTTGAAAAGGCTATTTTTGCTTCATTGAATTCCTTTTGCACCTTTGTCAGAAATCAGGTGCACATATTGTGTGGGTCTACCTCTGGATTTTCTCTTCTGTTCCATTGATCTATGTGTCTCCCTCTGACCATACCCTACAATCCTGAGTACCATAGCTACATAATAAGCTTTGAAATTCAGTAGACTGAGTCTTCCCATTTTATTCTTGTTTTTCAAAAAATTTTTTAAAAAATGTTTAAAAAATGCTATGTTCAAAATATGCAAGAAAATATTTACTTATTCTAGTTCCTTTGCTTTTGTATATAAATTTTAGAATAATCTTGTATGTATCTACCAAAAACATTGTGCCTGGATTTTGATAGGAATTATGTTGCACCCATATATCAATCTGGGGAGACTGATCTCTTTGTTGAGTCTTCCACACTATAAACATGGTGTGTGTCTCCATTTATTCAAACTCTATTTCTTTCATCACTATTACATGGGTTTCAGCATGCAAGTCCTGTACATGTCGTGTTAGATTAGCACCTAAATATTCCTCTTGGTGTTGAGCAATCATAAATGGTATTGTGTTTTTAATTTTGGTATCCATATGCCTATTGCTACTATATAGACGTACAGTGGAATTCTTCGCCCTCATCTCATATCCTGAGACCTTGCTAAACTCACTTATGAGCTGTAGGAGTTTTGTTATGGATTCTTTGAGATTTTCTACATAAGCATTCATGTTATCTGCAAATAAGGACAGTTTTATTTCTTCCTTTCTGACATTCATGCTTTTTATGTCCTCTTCTTGTTCATTGCTCTAGCTAGAACTTCCAGTACAATGTTGGATAAAAATGAGGGAGCCTTGTTCTCGGTCTTGGGGTAAAAAAACGTTTCATCTTTCACCATTGGGCATACTGTTAGCTGTGGGTTTTTTGTCAGTGCTTTTAATCAAGTTGAACAGGCTTCCTTCTACTCTTGGTTTGCTGAGAGCTTTTGTCACATGGAAGCTGAATTTCATCAAATGCTTTTTCTACACTGATTGATATGATTGTGTGGTTTTTCTTCAGGTTGGTAATGTGGTGGATCACACTGATTGGGTTTTGAATCCTGAACTAGCCTTGTATTCCTGGAATACATCCCACTTGGTCATGGCGTTTGCTTTTCATACTTCGTTGGATTTAATTTACCAATATTTTGTTTATGGTTTTTGCATCTATATTCATGAGGGATACTGATCTGTAGTGTTCTTTTTTTTGAACTATCCTTGTCTGATTTTGGTATAAAGGTAACACTGGTCTTATAAGATGAGTTGGAAAATATTTCCTCTTCTTCTATTTTCCAAAATATGGTGAGGAATTGGTGTTAATTCTTTATTAAATGTTTGGTAGCATTATCCCATGAAATCATCTGGGCCTAAAGGTTTCTTTATTGGGAGATTTTAAATAACTAATTCAATTTTCTTAATAGTTACAGGCTATTTACATTATCTATTAGAAATTGGGTGAGTTGTGATTTTTGATGAAGCAGACCATTATCTAAGTTGTAAAGTTTATGTATGTAGAATTGCATGTAGTATTTCCTTCCTTATCTTTTTGATATTTGCAGGGTCTGTAGTGATAGCTCCTATTTTATTCCTGCTATCAGTTATCTCAGCCTTCTCTCTAGCTACAGATTTATTAATTTTATTTATATTTTCAAAGAACCAGTACTCTCGATTGCTTTTGCATTTTCAAGTTCATCAGTTTCTGCTCTTATCTTTTAATTTCTTCCTTCTGCTTGTTTTTTTGTTGTTGTTGTTGTGGTTTGCTTGCTCGCTTTTGCTTTGTTTTACTTGCTTTTCTTTTTCTAGGTTTGTGAGATGAGAGCTTAGGTTTTTTTGAGACTTGTCTTCTTTTCTAAAATATGCATTTTTAGTGCTATAAATTTTCCTCTTAATACTGCTTTAGCTATGTCCCTTGAGTTTTTATATGTTGTATTTTTTCTTCATTCAGTTCCATGTATTTTTAAAATTTCCCTTGAAACTTCCTTTTTGACTCATGAGTACTAGAAGCATGTTGTTCAGTTTTCATATTTGGAGGTTTTTCTGTTATCTTTGTTATTAATATCTAATTTGATTCCATTTTGATTGGAGAACACTCTGTATGATTTAAATTCTTTAAATTTGCTAAGACTTCCTTTATGGCCCAAGGTATGGCCTATCTTGATACATATTTCATAGGGACTTGAAAAGTACATGTATTCTCTGTTGAGTATTCTACGAATGTCAATGACATCTTGTTGGTTTGATGATGTTGAGTTCTTCTATATCCATGCTAATTTTCTATTTGGTTATTCTATCAATTGTTAAGAGAGGAGTATTGAGATCTCCAACTATAATTGTGGATTTGTTTATTTCTACTTTTAGTTCTATCAGTTTGCTTTCCATATTTTGCAGCTTTCTAATTTTTCATTCGTTTCAGGCTTGTTTGTAATTGCTACTCAAGCATTTTTATCATGGCTGTTTTAAAATTTTTGGCAGCTAATTCTAACATCTCTGTCACCTTGATGTTGGCATATATTGTCTTTTTTAATTCATTTTTAGAATTTTTAAATTTTTTTTTTTTTTTTTTTTTTTTTTTTTTGAGACGGAGTCTCGCTCTGTCACCCAGGCTGGAGTGCAGTGGCCGGATCTCAGCTCACTGCAAGCTCCGCCTCCCGGGTTCACGCCATTCTCCGGCCTCAGCCTCCCGAGTAGCTGGGACTACAGGCGCCCGCCACCGCGCCCGGCTAGTTTTTTTTTGTATTTCTTAATAGAGACGGGGTTTCACCGTGTTAGCCAGGATGGTCTCGATCTCCTGACCTCGTGATCCGCCCGTCTCGGCCTCCCAAAGTGCTGGGATTACAGGCTTGAGCCACCGCGCCCGGCCAGAATTTTTAAATTTTTTTAGCAGAGATGCCCGGGCTGGTCTGGAGCTCCTGGTCTGAAATGATCCTCTCACCCCAGCCTCCCAATGCTCTGGGATAACAGGCATGAGCCAAAACACCCAGCTTTGTATTAATTCATCTTAAAATCTTCCTCATTCTTTGTGTGATGAGTGGTTATCTACTGAAACCCGGATGTTTTCATATTATTTAATCCTTCTCTTTTTATTGGCTTTCTCTGACCCCACTTCAGCAGCAAAAGGGAGGGGCTTCACCTTAACACCATGTGGGGCTAGAAGTCTAGGTTTCCCACTGGAAACCTTTGCGTGGGCTCCTGAGGACTGCTGGGTGGGTGGGTAGGAGTCCTGGCTCTCCATATGGTCTCCACCGACACCACAGTGGGTGGTGGCCTTGTCACCGTGTGGTGGCCACAGTCCTAACTTTCCACTAGGCTGTGTCTGACACCACTCAGGTGGGGGGAGAGAGGGGTGACCAGTGGCTACCAGATGTGGGTGGGATTCTGGGCCCCCCTCATTGTCTGGCACCCAATTTGTATGGAGCACCTAGTTCTATGTTTTCAGAGCAAGCTCTGGGGAAACTGCCCTCTACCAAGGTCTCTGGCCCTCCTCCCTACACGCATGTGTCCAGAAGAAGGTCATTCTGATAATGTGTACAGTTCAGCACATGTACCTGCTTCTGGAAATTCAGAGACTACATTAGGAAGACTAAATTCAAAGATGCTTAGAAAGAATTCATACTTTGTTCATTTCAAGAGCATCTATATACTTCACAGACAACAGCTGCTGCATACCTGTGTTGTCAGATCCCTGGCACTCTGGGGTCCCAGGGCCACAGGCTGTGAATGATTAGACTGTGGCCTACTGCCAGACCCTGTGTTTTTATTGCCCTAACATTCCAAAGTCAGAAATGAGTACAATGTTAAAGAAAATGCGTAGGATGGGTCCATTAAGAAATTATGGCTGGGTGCAGTGACTCACACCTGTAATCCTAACACTTTGGGAGGATCCCTTGAACTCAGGAGTTCTAACCAGTCTGGGCAACATAGGGAGACCCCATCTTTACAAAAAAATAAAAGAAATAAAAATTAGAAATTAAAAAAAAGAAAAGAAATTATACGAATCCAGGTTAAAATGATGTCATTCCATTTGAATTTTAGGGCAATTATTTTGTAAACTCTAAATTATCCTAAAAAATTAAAGCAGCATAATGCCTTCAGGGTTTTTCTTTCTTCTAAGAAATGAATTTGGTTACACGGGTCCCTGAGAGGGACGGCCTAGAGGTGACAGTGTGGGAAACTCTGCATGTAATTCTGGACGCACAGGGCTCATCATTTCAGTTGACTTCGATTCATATTTGTCAGAAGGCCTCTGAGCACGTTCCATTTGCCCTGCATTCCCGTCACCCCCTGCAGAGATGGGCGCTGCAGCCAGCAGGCAGCAATGGCATCCGACATCCAGGACCCCCGTCTCCAACAGCGAAGCCTCCAAGCCGGGATTCTGTAGTGCCCCGCACAACAAGACTGCCTGGGAGCCCTCCATGTCCTGGTGCTCGGCCCCATGGGCGAGGGGCTCAGGCAGAATCCCCGGGCGGAAGTGGGCAGTAATGACTTCACGGTCCCTGCCCCGGCCCTGTGACCCCAATGCACTGCCCAGACCCCCCAGTGACCCCGAGGTGCTGCCTAGGCTGAGCACTCCCCACCTGGACCTTGCCTTACTCCCTCCCACCAGCACTGTTAGAAATGCAGTGTGGGGCCCCCAGGACTCGCTGGGCTGAATCTGTGTTCAGCAGATGCTCAGGGCTCCTGTGCACTTCATTTCAGGGTCCTCTAGATTTAAGGGCTTATATTTATGAATTCCTCCATAGAGACAAAAAATCCTAAAGGGCCCTCCATGCCACTGCCCTCTGGGGATCTAAGAGGATATTGCTGCTCTGAGTGAATCTGGGAGACAGAGGAGCCCCCGGGGACCCCTGTGTTCCCTGCTGACCCAGCTCCAGCTGCCAGGCTCACCCTTCCACTGGGCGACCCAGAATGGGGCCGGCCGCAGCTGGGGACCCAGGGAGCCGATCACCCCTCACTCGCCTGCCTCACACCCTCCCAGGCCAGGGATGCGGCCCCAGCAGGCTCAGCCCAAGGTCGTGGACACAGTAGGTTCAGGCCGGCTCTGCTTTGACCTCGATCTCTCTCCTGAAGTAGAGGAGGGAAGGGGCAGGGCCTGTGAGTGCTGCTCACCCGGGAACGTGCCCTCACCGCAATCAGAGCAGACAAAGCTGAAGCCAAGGGCGTCCCAAGAGCAGCGGGGTGAGGAACGCAGGCCTGGCCCACCCCAGGGGCAATAGCCGGGCTGCACTGGGCCCCTGGTGTTTGGTGAGGCGATGGCCAGCGCTGATAACTCGGCCCTGGACTCTCCCTGGAATCCTTCGCCTGCCATGCCTTTGACCTCTGGCAGAGGAAACTATAAAGCCGAGGCGGGTGTCTGGTCTCAGTCAGGGCGTAGGGGGTGCAAGGAGCAGGCGGGAGGCTCCCAGGCCAGGGACGATGGCGGCGCTGCAGGAGAAGAAGACGTGCGGACAGCGCATGGAGGAGTTCCAGCACTACTGCTGGAATCCGGACACGGGGCAGATGCTGGGCCGCACCCTGTCCCGGTGGGGTACGTGAAGGGGGTGGGCCGGTTGGGTGCATGGAGGGGGCTGCTCTGAGAACGTGGCCTCCAGGTGAGCTCAGGAGGAGGGGAGCAGAGGGCCCCTGACAGTGAGACCCAGATGCTGCCTGGATGGCATGGATGGGCTTTGGCCAGGGCCTCACTGGCCTCCCAGGGAAAGTGAGGGTCCCCAGAGCATCCTGAAGGCTGAGTTGACCTGGAGCCCCGACTGCAGAACGCCAGTGGAGGGCATCCACAGACTGGCCCCAAATTCCAGCCATATGCCTGACAACAGCATTTTAAAAGTATGTTTCCAGTGAATCATTTTTAAAAGAATGTGAAAGGTGGCCATGGCGATTCCTTGGTCACACAGATTCACTCAATAACCTGAATACGGGGCTCTGCCGAGATGCAGCTGCCAGCCCCTCTTTCTGGGACACCTGCTGGCGTCCAGATGCGGAGGTGGGGAGTAAACCAGGCCTGCCTCAGCCTGTAGCACCTGTGCCTTGTGTGAGGTCCGCCCTGCAGGGTCCTGTCCCTGTGGCTGCGCAGAGGTGCCGGCGGCCTGGCCCTCCTGGGAGGAAAGCAGATGCCTGGGCCTCCAAGGCCACACAGGCGGTGGAAGCATCTGCCTCTACATCAGGACTACCACACCCGTTCCGGGAAATGCCCTCACCCCTCACGGGAGAGTCTGGAGGAAGCACCTGCCCGCTCCCACCTTCCCCGGTGACCCCTGAGCCTCAGATGCAGCTGCACTGTCTGGCCAGGTGCTGGCCCTGGCTCCCAGGGAAGGTTGGGCCCTCCTCAGTCCCCATGGTACCTGGCTCTGGGGGTCCCAGCGCCGAGGTGGGAATGCAGAGCCCCAGGCCTGTCCCACCTGTACGTGTAGCTGAGAGGTAGCAGGAACACCCGCGACACACTGCCAAGCCCCTCACACTCACCGCAGTGCTGGTGAAGGCCGCGGCCCTCGCTGGAGGCTCCGCAGTATCAAGGGGCACCAGAGCCCACTGGAGCCACAGTGCATTTGAAGTAGAACAAATACCCGGTTCTTGAAGACGAAGGGACCGGGGGCGGGGGTGGAGGCGGAAGGGCCTCCTGGGCCAGGCGGGGCAGCAGAGCAGGAGACCAGGTTGGGGAGGGAGCTGAGGGTGGGGACTGGGCCGGGGGCTGCCGGCCAGGCCCTTGGAAGCCCCATCTTCTGAGCCATTCTAGATGCTAAGACTCCCACGTGCCGCCTCCTGGCTGCAGGACCACAGAGAACCTTCCGGAATGGTCTCACTGCCCGGTTGGTAGATGTGGCCTCTGTTTAAGTATAAGAAAGTCTTAGGGCCCCGGGAAAACACAATTCAAGTGAAATGACAAAAACAAAAGGAATAGGACACGTTATGTTTACTAATGGGAGGACAGGTGCAGGTGTGAGAGAAGCAGAGTGAGCAGCATCTGGCCGGCCCCGGGAGCTGGTGGGAATGGGACTCTCACCTCCCAACCCCTCCCCTGTGCACTGCAGTGTGCCCTGAACACCGTGGTGCAAGCGGGGGCCCAGGAAGTCCAGGACGCACAGCCCACTTGAGCCTGGGCCCAGCCTGGCCAACCTCGGGCTCCTAGCTGGGAGGCAGGGCTGAGCCACCTGGTGGAGCTGAGAATCGCCATGAAGCGGGTCGGCAGCCACTGGGGAGACACGCACCACCCACGTCTCCACTGTGCACCACAGGCCCCAGGGTAGACCCACAGGACCCGCAGCGGGGAAACGGAGACCTCTGCCTTCACGGCGTAGGTCCCTGGGGGGCAGGCGGCCAAGTCAAATAGAAGCCACAGCAGGAGTGACCTGAGAACACTGAGGCAGAGACCTGCAGGGCCAGCACCAGGGAGGTGCCAGGCATGATCCAGTGAGAGAACAGAACCCTCTCCACCACCACTGGTCCCACGTTGCTGAAGCTGGAAACCCGAAACTGGAGACTGAAGCCAAGTTGCTGGTGGCCACAGGCCCCCGCCACACGAGAATGCTGCTACCAGGGACGCCCGGCAGGGAAAGGAGGGACTCAAAGTGGATGCCAGGTGAGCAAGACCCAGCCCTGAGCCCAGCCGGTGCTGAAGGGACCTGGCTCAGAGACCTGCGCTGTCTCAGCTCACAGGAGGGGCCCCCCCAGAAAAGGACACACGGTCCGCAGGCCACAGCCTCTCATCATAGCTCAGAGCTCCGGCCTCTTGGCCCCACGCTCCCTTGCTTCTCTCTGACTTGGTCCCGCTCTTTGGTTGTGTTTTGGGTCACTGGAGAACAGCTCACTAAGCAGAATCCATGTCACATCACCGGAGAGGAGGAGGAGGCCCAGTTCATTACAGACTCTTCCCAGAAAGAGAAAAGCCGTGGCAAACACACAGCCGTCCTCTTCCTGGCGGTGTCTCCGTGCAAATGCCTGCGGCGATCCACACAGGCGAATTTACAGAGACAAGACAGCATCCAGGAGCCGCCTGTGTCCAGGAGCCGCCTGTGTCCAGGAGCCACCCATGGCCGTGGGGACGGTGACCTCCGTTAGGCTCTGATTCTGAGGGGAAGCTCACAGGAGGGTCTCAGAAGCAGATGAGATGAAGCCACACCCTGAGTGGCCAGTGCCCGTGGATACCCCTGCTTCTGAGAAGAGCCATCTCCAGGGCCTCCCTTCCTCTTCCTGATGTCCTTGTGGAAGCAGGGCCAGCCATGCGCTTCCAGGCCACACTACAGGTCACCATGGGCAGGACCTCACCTCTCTGCCTCAGTTTCCCTTTCTGTGATGGGGAGAACCAGAACTCCCCTCTCAGAGGGCCCTTGGCTCCTGCTGGAGCTGGGATGGTGGCGCAGCCTTGGACACATCTCGAATAGCAGCTGGAGTGAAGTCAGCTGGGTGCAAGGGCCTCGGGTCGCAGGATTCTGCCTACGTGGACATCGAGACAGGCAAACGCAGAGGCAGAACGTGGCCGGTGGTGCAGGGCTGGGAGGGGAGTGCAGCGACGGTGGGGACGGGGTTTCTGTTTTAGGGGAAGAGAATGTTCTGGAACTAGGTAGGGAAGATGGTCACGCTACATCATGGACGCGCTCAAGGCCATCGAATTGTGTGTGTTAAAATGGCCGACGTGGTAAATTTTGTGCCTGCCTTGTGTCGCAGTGTGGATCAGCCTGTACTACGTGGCCTTCTACGTGGTGATGACTGGGCTCTTCGCCCTGTGCCTCTACGTGCTGATGCAGACGGTTGACCCGTACACGCCCGACTACCAAGACCAGCTACAGTCACCAGGTAAGTGCCGGAGATGCTGCCCCCATGCCATGTGACGGGCTAGGCTGCTGCCTCCTGGGCTCTGGAGATGCCCAGGGGGACCCGTGCCTTTCCCAGAAATGAAGCCCAGAGAGGCCAGCCCGGCAGCCCCAGGGTGAGCCACACACCCCAGCAGGTGCCCCCGAGGGCGGCCCCCAGCCCCCGAACTAGCTTTAAGAGCAGCCCCAAGGCCTAAGTGGCCCCTTAGTTTCTTTCCATGAGGAAAATGACCCCAAATTATAAAATCTGACTTTGGCTTTAGTTTTAATTATGAAACAGAAGGGTTTTGTTATAGAGACAAGTTTTTCCATCCACTTACTTCCTACGCTCGGATATGCACATGGAATGTTTCTGCAAGGATGTACAGGAAACGGTTTCCAAGGCGCACACCTGGGAGACCAGCAGAAAAGAGCCCGCTGGTCACCTACACATCAGCAGGGTGCAAAAACAGAGGAATAGGCATCCGAGTTGTCAGAGGCCACAGGACAGACGTCCCCGTCAGTGTGCAGAGCAAGTGCAGAACCTCCTTTTCCCTTAGACCCTGCTGAAGGCTTTTGTTTTAAACCATATATAGATGTTATTCTAACAACATCCACAAAACAGCAACACCTAGCCTCAAATATAAAGCCAGCAGCATCCACAGGGGATCGGCTAAGCAAACTGCAGGCTTCACACAATGAAACCGCATTTATGGAAAGAATGAGGTGAGTCGACGCAAAATGACAGAAAAAGAGGCTCCCAATCGCATGGGAAGTGGAAGTGTGTAGCGTGCGTGGCCACTGGGAAGCGAGTGGCGTGTGGATGGTGGGCTGGTCCTAAGGACCTGAAGCAAACACACGTTTCTGCATCTTCTGTGTTTCCACAGAAACAGGAGAGTGTGTAAAGGACGCACATTTGACAGTTCACATTGGGAAAGTCGACGGTTCTGGGTTTAACTCCCCGCTGTGTGCATCCTGATATTCAGTTTTACAATTAACACGTTGTTAGACCACTTTTGTTCTTAACCAAAACCAGTGAAGACTTTTCTAATGTGTGTTCAAATACAATTTTACATAGAAACCCAGCTGCAGCCTCTGGATTAGTCATCACCTAACAGAGCAGGCACCCAGTGGAGAGAGCCAGCCACCACCCCCCGCCAACCCCACCACAGCAGCCAGCCAGGTTTCAGGGCCTCTCACACCCCAGGCAGAGCCGGGGCAACTCCCAGGAGGGCCCCGGGCCACATTCTAACCGTGCTGTCCTGGGGGTCCTTCCTTCCTCTGCTGCAGACAAGTTTACTCCGAGGAGGCTCCAGGGTTGGGCCACAGCCTCGGGCGTATCCTCAGCCACTTCAGAACTGATGGCTTAAAAGTGGTGAGCATTTGGAGACACTAAACACAAAGGTCTCTCTCTCCAGGGGTAACCTTAAGGCCGGATATTTACGGGGAGAAAGGCCTGGAAATTGTCTACAACGTCTCTGATAACAGAACCTGGGCAGACCTCACACAGACTCTCCACACCTTCCTAGCAGGTAAAGTG
The DNA here is from genome assembly GCF_043159975.1 of Macaca nemestrina. Lineage (NCBI taxonomy): Eukaryota > Metazoa > Chordata > Mammalia > Primates > Cercopithecidae > Macaca > Macaca nemestrina. The sequence goes on from NC_092140.1 coordinate 565,675, forward strand.
TGAAACATCTCCACAGCTGCGACTTTTTTTTATAAGAAACTGGCACTCAGGGCTCAAGGCCTTCCCGGGGGGCAGCCGGGCATCAGGGCCAGAGCAGGACAGGGCTGGCAGGTGCATCCATCCGCAGGCTACTCTCCAGCAGCCCAGGAGGACAGCATCAACTGCACCTCCGAGCAGTACTTCTTCCAGGAGAGTTTCTCCGCTCCCAACCACACCAAGTTCTCCTGCAAGTTCATGGCAGATATGCTGCAGAACTGCTCAGGCCTGGCGGATCCCAACTTCGGCTTTGAAGAAGGAAAGCCGTGTTTTATTATTAAAATGAACAGGGTGAGTACCGAGGGTCTCCTTCCGGCGCCACTACAACAGTGCGGTCAGGGCCTCTCACTCATCCCCACCACAAGGAGCACATGTGTCCCGACCGGGGCTTGCTCAAGCGGGGACAAGGACTCCGGCCTCACCACCCTGTACCTTGGTTTGGCACACAACTGTCCCGTTTGGCTCTTAGACACAAATTTAAAACCACTCGTCAGACACCAGCACATAGCTGGTCCTCTAAAACACGTGGAAACACGTGAACAGGGGTCTCTGTGAGGCCAGGGCCCCCTTCAGGGCGGCCAGAGATGCCAGGGCCAGGTAAACGGGTCTCAAGTTCTGGAGTCAGGACTGGGAGGGGTTTAGCACCTTCTAAAGCAGAGGCTTCCAACATGGGACCAGGGGCCCCTCGAGGGGTATGGGGAGGTGACCCCTGAGCCAGGCTTGAGCAGGGCAGATCCTGGCCAGGCAGAGGGCTTGGGGCCACCGCTCCATGGACCAATCAGCAGCTCTGTGCTAGGCCTCCGGGCAGCTGCGCTGTTCGTTTCCCACTTAACAGGCTGTACACTTGTGCCCTCCACACCTCACGGGTCCCTCTGTCAGCCAGGGTCTCAGCACTGCTGGCATGGAGGGGCTGTGACGGGGGTCCCAGCAGGGCGTGGTGGCCACTGTGCCCGTCTCATGGCAGCTGCCACCCTTGGAGCACAGCAGGGGATGGCTGGGGCTGGAGAAGCCCAGGGAAGAGGTGTGAGGAAGGGGGCTGAAGGCACGGGTGGACCAGAGAGAGTTTTCCAGAATGGCTGTGCAGAGCAGTGGGCGGACCCAGCCCTGCTGCGAGGCAGGCCGGCCCGTGTTCTGTTTCAGCACTCCACCGCAGACCTGGACACAGTTCGAGAGCTAAGACCACCCCGCCCCAGCTCTGCCACCTGCCAGCCACCTCCTGAAGCCTGGGCCAAGCGGCCTGCTAATGGGTGGGTTGGGGGAGGGCTGTGGCTCCAAGTGATGAGTTAGTGACACCTATGGGGATTCCTCCAAGGGAAGCCGCAAACCAGACCAAGGGTCCTTCTCAGTCCTGGTCAGAAAGCCCAGGCTGGGGCTGGCCAGGTCCCAGCTCCACGGGTGGGTGCCGCTGCACCTCACATGGTGGTGGGGGTGGGGAGCAGACACACTCAAGCTTTTCCCTTCTAGATTGTCAAGTTCCTCCCCAGCAACGGCTCAGCCCCCAGAGTGGACTGCACCTTCCTGGTGAGTATGGCCGCACGGTGGGCAGGGCTGCCCCAGGAAAGGGGCTTGTCAGGGTCGTGCTGGTTCACGCTGGGCATGGCCCGCCTGGTTCTCTCCAGGAATGTAGGCCTCGGCCCCGTAAGCCAGATCCCGAACCATCAGCACAGCGAGTTCCACCATGGGGGTTAAAAACCCAGCAAGGGAAACATGATGCTGTTTTCTCATCATTTTGCTTCCAAACGCATCTGAGTAGCATATCACCAGCACGTTTCAAAATGCTTGGTGGCCATGTGGAAAGACCAATGTACATCTACCAGTTCTGTTCTTTTTATGTGCTTCTTTACAAAAATATTCCAGCTTGCCAGCAGCTACAGTTGTTTGTGTTTAGTATACAGACTGCTAAGAGTTGGCATTGATCTCAGGCTAATTCCGCTTTTTAAGTCAACATTTTTTAAAACTAAATTTTTTAAATTAAATGTTTTCTAAGGTTTGCTTCCACCATTACACCCAAAGGCAAAGGTTTCACAGCATGGTTCCATTACTGCGTGGAGCCTTCCCACTCGGGTGTCTGAGGGAACCTCACTTCCCTCGAAGCCTCCACTTTCCGTGTGGGCTACGGGGGTTTGCTTTTCCTTTTTCAATTTATTTGGGCCACACCGTGGCTCCTGAGATTCTAACAGATCCAAAGCACCCTTCAGCTGTTTGTTGATGACCCTGAGCTACCCACTGAGCAAGTCTCTGCTTCTGAAATGAGAGGGCCCCAATCTCACAAAAACATGTGTTCACTTGTCCCTCTCACACCAACTTGTAACCCAGTTGTGGCAAAGCAGCACATGCCACTGAACAGTGGCCATCCTCGAGTGTGGACAAGCAAGCAGACTCCCAGCTTCACCCACCTACATCATCCTTCCAACACTTCAAGTTGTTAGAAGCACACATTGAGGGGTCACTGGGCATTTTGCATGCTAACAAATCATATCCTTGCTGAATCTCAACACTGAGTATAAAGATTGCATCTGATTTATGCTAATTATGCAATAAAGCGTTTATGCAAGCACCTACACAGTGCACATGTGCACACATGCACACAAATGCAACACACAGACATGGGCACACACCAGCTCCCACCAGACTCAGACAGTGGCCTCTCCTCCCCAGGACCAGCCCCGCGAGCTCGGCCAGCCGCTGCAGGTCGAGTACTACCCTCCCAACGGCACCTTCAGTCTGCACTACTTCCCTTATTACGGGAAAAAAGCCCAGGTAGGTTCCTTCCTTTCACGCTTCCCTCACCACAGTTATTGAGTCCTCTCACACTTGGCCAAAGGAAAGCAATAAGCACCTTCATGTATAAAAATGAAACAAAAGTGAACAGTCTGCGTGTTTCCCAAGCCCAGGTTCTTGTATCTACTTGGAAACATTCCTTTCATGCAACATGAAAATACAACTCTAACTGTTCTACCTTTTTTTTTTTTTTTTTTTTTTGGAGACAGAATCTTGCTCTGTCATCCAGGGTGGATTGCAGCAGTGCAATCTTAGCTCACTACAGCCTCAACCTCCTGGGCTCAAGTGATCCTCCCGCCTCAGCCTCTGGAGTAGCTGGGACCACAGGCACACAACACCATGCCCAGCTAATTTTTGTATTTTTTGTAGAGAAAAGGGTCTCAGTATGTTGCCCAGGGTGGTCTTGAACTCCTGGGCTGAAGCACTCAGCCTGCCTCAGCCTCCCAAAGTGCTAGGATTACAGGCATGAGCCACTGCGCCCAGCCTAATTTTTCTACTTCCCAGATCCTCTAAAACAACTGCATATCCACTTCAGAGACTTTCCTCCACGTCACGTGCTTTTCCTGTTTCATTTTTATGTTCATCATCATAAGAGTTTGTAGCTGAATTTACTCCTGGTATTGTCTGTCCCCTAAAGACCGTTGCTCTCCATTCTTACATGAGGGGATGTTATCTCAGCAAATTCCAGGGCATGCATTCGGTCACGACCAGTCTTACACAAACGAGCTGCTCCTCTGCACCAACCTGACTGTTGACACTTCCCTTGCTTAGTTTTCTCTCCTTAACTTCAGAGATTTTTGAAACACCTGTCCTTTCCTCACTCTCACTTCAGCCTCACTACAGCAACCCTCTGGTGGCCGCGAAGCTCCTCAATGTCCCCTGGAACGCTGAGGTCGCCATTGTGTGCAAGGTCATGGCAGAGCACGTGACCTTCGACAATCCTCACGACCCGTATGAAGGGAAAGTGGAGTTCAAACTCAAGATTGAGAAGTGAAACGGTTTGCGCAGGGGTCCTGGGCACAGCCTGCGGTGTCGCTCATGGACGCCCTCATGGTTGGGCTTCCCTTGCCCCTCAGCTCCCTGCCAAATCATACCCAAAGTGGTTTAGAGCAGCAACGGTGTTGTCAGTGTGGGAACTCCAGAGAAGTGCCCACAGTGAAGGGCCTGCTCGCGAGTATCAGTTCTTCCTTCTTGAATTCTTACAGTTTTTAAATGGAATTTGCTGCTATAAGAATGTCCAGCTAACATGGGAACGCCAAGGCAGCAACTCTAATTTACCAGGTTGTAAAAACAATTCGTCTTCTCCTGTGTAGACATCACTTTCTTATTATAATTTATTTTTCTACACTTCAATATGAACTGCCCACATTAATATAACAACTATTAATGCACTGATATGAAACACGGCTTACACTAATGACATTCTGAATTCTTGCTTTTAAAATTGCAATTCCTATGTTGTAAACATAAAATACATTAAAGTTACTCTTATTGTATGAAAAAAAAATCATGTGTTTCCTGATATGGGAGAAAAATTAAACCAAACACTTCCTTAAAAATCTCATTCTAAAAGTCTCAATTGCAAGTCAAGGAAATTACAAAAACCATGTTGGTGTGGGTTTGTCACCTAAGGATGCTCACAGCTCCGGGAGGCAAACAGTGGGGAGTGAGGGTGTTGGCAACCTGATGGAGTTTAAAACCCAATTAGTTACAAACACACTTCTTGTTCACCAAGAACAAGTCTCTCTTCCAGTTAGCAACTCTAACCCTTTCAGAAAACTGAAATGAGAACATTCTCCCAAACAAGCAAACCTGCTCTTGCTGAAGGCCACGGGCTGCTCACCCAGACGGCGGTGTGAGGCCTGGGACCTAGTTTCACCACTGAAGGCCACGGTTGCTCACCCAAGTGGTGTTGTGCGGCCTGGGCCCCAGTTCCACCACCGAAGGCCACGGGCTTCTCACCCAGACGATGGTGTGCGGCCTGGGTCCCAGTTCCACCACTGAAGGCCACGGGCTTCTCACCCAGACGGCGGTGTGCACCCTGGGTCCAAGTTCCACCACTGAAGGCCACGGGCTGCTCACCCAGACGGCGATGTGTGGCCTGGGTCCCAGTTCCACACGCTCAGTAGCGTGGCTGTTAGTGCCCAAAGGGCCCCAAGCACAGCGACTGACACGTGGAAATCTATCGACCCCCAGTAGATACAAAATCCACGAAAAACGGTGTCTGAAGAAAGATTACAAACCTTGTAGATACGTTGTAAGGTTAACGAAATCAATTTACGGACGGAAGGCGCTGTACCCAGCATCTCCACTGCTTACTCCATCGGTAAAAACTGCTGGCAAAGGTCTCGGCACAGACGTGAGTTTACCTCATGGGACACGTGGCCACACTCACAGTCTGTGCTTCTTGGAGGGAGGGGCTTGTGTGCAGCTGACGCCGCTGGCTGCCACTCAAGCTGGAGACAAGGTGGAGGCACAGCTGCGGCTGGACGTCTGAGGCGTAGGGCGGGACATCTGAGGCGGAGGGCGGGACGTCTGAGGCGGAGGGCGGGACGACTGAGGCGCAGGGCGGGACGACTGAGGCGCAGGGCGGGACGTCTGAGGCGCAGGGCGGGACGTCTGAGGCGCAGGGCGGGACGTCTGAGGCGCAGGGCGGGACGACTGAGGCGCAGGGCGGGACGACTGAGGCCCAGGGCGGCGGTGGCCGGTGGCGCAACACCAGTGCGGAAGACGAGGTACCTGCAGGAGGCGTGGGAGCTTGTGGAATCAGGTCCTGAGCCCAGGACGCTCCATTATGCTGGGCAGTGATGATTCACAGAGAGGGAAGGAAATTAGGGGCTACGCGCCAAAGACTTAATCTGAGTTTTAATTTTGCCTTTGAGAAGTCAGTGGAGCGCTCTTTCAGGAACCCGGAAGGCAGAAGACAAGTCCTTGACTGACCCGAGGCAGTGCGGGAAAGGGCGGCCGTGCCAGCAAGGTTGTCTGCGAGCCCAGGGTCCTCGAGGACAGCCGCCCCGCTCACTGGGGACACGGGAGGAAGCTGAACCGGGAGGCGGTCATGCTCCCAACCAGGAGTAAAACAGCGCTGCCAGGCACAGAAACGAAGTGGGCGGTGACACCAGAATATTCCAATGAACGCAGCCCTCGACGGTCTTAAGCCTCACATTCAGATCTCAGGTTCATTTTTTGGCACATGGAAAATCAGTTTTCCCAATACCAACACTCAGGCTAATATGTGGGACACCTGGGTCACCTCAGTAAGGTCATGCCATGCTGAAGGTCAGAGGTGACACCACCTCAAAGTGACGGTTGGGCCATGAGAGTTCATCCCACCCGACTGTCAAAGTCCACCCAGCTGGAACCCAACACGCCTGCCACGTGTCCCAGGGCCAAACAGAGCCCCCATCTCCAGGCCCTCACAGAACCCTAGCCTCCACCTCCCTCCCCAGACTCTCCATGGACACCAAAGCCCCCTTCTTTCTTTAGAGGCAGGGTCTCTCTATGCTGCCCAGGCTGGCCTTGAACTCCTGGGCTCCAGCAATCCCACCCACAGGGCACCCCTGTGCCCGATCAGAGCCCCTTCCTGATGAAGCCGGGGGCTGCTCCCGCCCCACCCTTCAGAATCACCAGTCCTAGTTTCAGCCCCAAGGCTTGGAGGGAACCACAGGCACAGGAAGCTCGCCACGGGAAGCCACGGTGCACCAGCAGGTGCTGGCTGCACATGCACCCAGACGGAGCGCTCTGAGGCACGACTGCCCGCTGTTTTATTAAGTTCCACAACCCTTGAGATGCTTAATGTAATTCAAGATTAGGAAAAAATGACTCTTCTAAAACTAGTCTTTTATTGGAATTTTCAGTGATTTAGCCAACTCAAAACACTTAGCTCTCCTTCATACCTTCTATGTCTTTCCAATTTTTTTTGTGGCAAAATACACATAACATAAAATTTACCATCTTAACTACTTTTAATGCACAGTTTGGTGGTGTTGGGCACATTCACAGGGTCCTGCAGCCATCACTGCCATCCACCTCCAGGCCTCTCCATCCTTCCAAAGAGAAGGTCGGTCCCATTCAACACTTATTCCCCACCCCTCCCTCAGCTCCTGGCAACCGTTCAACTTCCTGTCTCTATGATTCAAAGACTCTAAGTACCTCATATAAGTATTTTATGACTGGCATATTTCACATAGTATAACGTCCTCAAGGGGCATCCATGTTGTAGCATGACAGGATTTCCTTCCAAAGATTTAAGATTTCGCTGTCTGTACAAACCACACTTTGCTTGTCCACTCATCCATGGATGGACACTTCGGGTGCCTCTGCTGTTCAGCTATCCTAAATAGTGGTACGTGTAGACGTGGGTGTACAAATGTCTCTGGGTATATACCCTAAGCGGAATTGCCGGGCATAGGGTAATTCTGTTTTTAATTCTGTGAAGAACAGACATTTGGTTTTCCATAGTGGCTGTGGCTCTTTACACCCCCACCAACAGTGTTAACAGGGCTCTCTGCCTTCTCCACATCCTCGCCAATGTTTATTTTCTATTTTATAGGTTAATCTATGTTGCCTTCATGATAGTGACATTGAGCCCCTTTCATGTTCTTACAAGCCATTCATAGACTTTTCTTTGGAGAAATGCCTATTCAAGCCCTTGCCTGTTTTTAAATCAGTTTGGTTGGTTGTTGAGTTTTAAGAGTTCTCTATATATCCTGGATATTAATTACCTACCAGATACAGGGGCTGTGCACATTTTCTCCCATTCTGTGCATTGTCTTTCTATGTTGACACTGTCTTCTGATGCAAGAAGGGTTTCTATTTTCATAAAGTCCACATTGTCTATTTTTCCCTGTGCCTTTGGTGTCATATCCAAAAAAATCACTGCCAAATCCAATGCCATGAAGCTTCTGCTCTGTTTTCTTCTTTTGTTTTTTGAGGCAGAGTCTCGCTCTGTCACCCAGGCTGGAGTGCAGTGGCACGATCTCAACTCACTGCAACCTCTGCCTCCCGGATTCAAGCGATTCTCCTGCCTCAGCCTCCCGAGTAGCTGGGATTACAGGTGCGCGCCATCTCACTGGGCTAGTTTTTTGTATTTGTAGTAGAGACGGAGTTTCACCTAACTTTTACAGTACTAGCTTGACAATACTCACCTCTTACAATACTAGCTTTTATAGGTGCCCACATATTTACCTTTACTGAGATCTTGATTTCTTCCTTTGGCTTCAAGCACGTTGGCCAGGCTGGTCTCAAACTCCTGACCTCAAGTGATCCACCTGCCTCGGCCCCCAAAGTGCTGGGATTACAGGAGTGAGCCACTGCGCTCGGCCACTCTTGTTTTCTTCAGAGAGTTTGACGGTCTTAAGCCTCACATTCAGATCTCAGGTTCATTTTTTTTGCACATGGAAAATCAGTTTTCCCAATACCATTTGTGAAAAGACCACCCTTTCCCCATTGCATGGTCTTGGCTCCCTTGTCAAAAAAATCACAAGTATGTGAGGGTGTTTGGCAGGGCTCTCTATTCTATTCCTTTAGTCTGTAGGTCTTTCTTTATGTCAATACTGCTCTGTTTTGATTATTATAGATTTGTATTTTTTTTTTTTTTTTTTTTTTTTTTTTTTTGAGATGGAGTCTCACGCTGTTGCCCAGGCTGGAGTGCAGTGGCGCGATCTCGGCTCACTGCAAGCTCCGCCTCCCGGGTTCCCGCCATTCTCCTGCCTCAGCCTCCTGAGTAGCTGGGACTACGGGCGCCCGCCACCGCGCCCGGCTAATTTTTTGTATTTTTAGTAGAGACGGGGTTTCACTGTGGTCTCGATCTCCTGACCTTGTGATCCGCCCGCCTCGGCCTCCCAAAGTGCTGGGATTACAGGCTTGAGCCACCGCGCCCGGCCTTATAGATTTGTAGTTTTGAAACCAGAAGTATGAGTCCTCCAGCTTTGCTCTTCAAGATTGTTGGGGCTATCTGAGGTCACTTGAGAAATTCTGTATGAATTTTAGGATGAGATTTATTTCTGAAAAACAAATCATTGGGACTTTGACAGGGACTGCATGTAATCTACAGATTAAGTTGGGTAGTGTTGACATCTTAACAATACTGTGTTCCAATACATAGCCATGGGGTGCGTTTCCATTTGTTAATTCTTCTTAGCAATGTCTTGTCATTTTCATTCTGTAGGTCTTTCATGTCCTCCAAGTTAATTCCTAAGTATTTCATTATTTTGATGCTATTGTAAATGGGATTTTTTCTTAATTCCCTTTTCAGATTTTCATTGTTAGTGTACAGAAACACAAATGACTTTCATATTTACTTTACAACCTATAGCCTTGCTTATTAGTTCTGTTTTTTAGTGGATTCTTTCAGATTTCCTGCATATAAGATCACATCAACAAATGGAGATAGTTTTACTTCTTCCTTTCAAATAAAATGCCTTGTATTTATTTTTCTCATATAACTGCTTCGCTAGAACTTCCAGTACTACGTTGAATAGAAAAGGCCAGGGTGGGCATCTCTGCCTTGTCCTTATCTCACAGGAAAAGCTTTTAGTCTTTCACCTTGATGTTTGTTCTCTTTGAGTTTTTCATATATGGCATTAACTATATTGAAGTAGTTTCCTTCTATTCCTAGTTTGTTCCTTTTGCCATAACAGGATGTTGAATTTTTTATTTATTATTTATTTATTTATTTTGAGACGGAGTCTCGCTCTGTTGCCCAGGCTGGAGTGCAGTGGCCGGATCTCAGCTCACTGCAAGCTCCACCTCCCGGGTTCCCGCCATTCTCCTGCCTCAGCCTCCCGAGTAGCTGGGACTACAGGCGCCCGCCACCTCGCCCGGCTAGTTTTTTGTATTTTTTAGTAGTGACGGGGTTTCACCATGTTAGCCAGGATGGTCTCGATCTCCTGACCTCGTGATCCACCCGTCTCGGCCTCCCAAAGTGCTGGAATTACAGGCTTGAGCCACCACGCCCGGCCAGGATGTTGAATTTTATAAAATACTTTTTGTACATCACTTGTGATGATTACAGCTGAACACAGTGGCTCACACCTGTAATCCAAGCATTTTGGGGGGCCAAGGTGGGACGATCACTTGAGCCAGGAGTTCAAAACCAGCCTGGGTAACACAGAGACCCTATCTGTGCAAAAAGATAACAAATCAAAAAATTAGCCTGGCATGGTGACACACACCTGTAGTTCCAGCTACTTGGGAGCATAAGGTAGGAGCTTGAGCCCAGGAGTTTCAGGCTGCAATGAGCTATGATCAGGCCACTGTACTCCACCCTGGATGACAGAGCAAGACTCCATCCCTAATTTAAAAAAAAAAAGCTTTTAAAACAACATTGAGATGATCATGATTTTTGCTTTCATTCTGTTTATGTGTGTATTACAATGATCAATTTTCTTATGTCAAAATATCTTTGCATTCTAAAACTAAATCCCACTAGGTCATGCTGTGTAATCTTCTAAAGACGCTGCTAGTATTTACGTTGTATAATCTTTTAAATACGTTGCCAGTATTTTGTTGAGGATTTCTGCATCACTGCTCCTCAGGCATGTTGGTGTTTTGTGCTTGTGGTGTCTTTGGCTTTGATATCGGGGTAGTAATGGTGGCTTCACAGAATGAATGAGAATGTGTTCCCACCTCGTCAATTTTTTGGAAAAGCTTGAGGACTGGTAGTTATTCTTCAAATATTTGGCAGAATTCACCAGAGAAGACACTAGGTCCAGAGAAAGATTTTAAAGTACTGATTCAATCTCCTTACTAGTCAAAGGTCTATTCAGATTTTTACTTATTTTTATTAAATCTGGGTAGGTTTTGTTTCTAGGAATTTGTCCATTTCATCTAGGTTTTTTATGTTGACATATAATTGTTCCTATTATTCTCTCATAATCCTTTTTATTTCTGTAGAGCCAGTAGAAATGTTCCCATTTTCATTTCTGATTTTAGTAATGTCAATCTTTCTTAGTATACCTAACTAAAGATTTGTCGGTTTTATTGATGTAAACACTTTTCGGTTTCTTGATTTTCTCCATTGTTTTTCTGTTCTCTAATTTTAGCTTTGCTCTAATTTTTGTTAAATTGTCTTCCCTCTACTTGCTATGGGTTTAGATTTTTTTCTAATGCCTGAACTTATAAAGTTAGGCCATTGATTTTGAGATCTTTCTTGTTTTTTAATGTAAGCGTTTATAGCTATAAATCTCCGTTATCACTGCTTTTGCCACATTTAAGTTTTGGCATTTTCATTGTCCTCTAAGTATTTTGTAAAATCTCCCCTGGTTCTTCTTTCATTGTTTAGGAGTGCGTTGGTTAATTTACATAATTTTGTTAATTTTCCAGTTTTACTTGTTACTGATTTCTGACTTCATCTCCTGTGGTCTGAAAAGATACTTGGCATGTTATCTATCTTATTAAATCTACTGAGACTGAATTTGTACCTAGAAAAATGTCCCATGGAAACCTGGGAAGAGTGTGCATGCTGTAGTTGGGTGGGTGTTCTGTATATTCATGTCTGAGATCTAGTTGGCTTACTGTATACTCTATTTCCTGGTTTTTCTGTCTGATTGAGAGTGCTATATTGAAATCTCCAACTATAATTGAAGAGCTATTTCTCACTTCAATTCTGTTAGTTTTTGCTTCATGAATCTTGATGGTCTGTCATTAGGTGTGTAAATGTTTTTAATTGTTTTATGTTCTCACTGTACTGAAGCTTTTATTAATATATAATGTCCTTTGTCTTTTGTAATTTTAAAAATTTAGTCTACTTTGGTATTACTGCTCTCTTCTGGAGACTATTTACACAGAATATCTTTTTCTATGCTTTCGCTTTCACCTATTCATCTCTGGATCTAAAGTGAGTACTTTGAAGACAGCATGTAGGTTGATCACGTTTTTATCCACTCTATCAGTCTTTTGATAGGAGAATTTAATCCATTTACATTTAAAGTAATTACTGATAAGGACTTGTTATTTTGCTATATGGCATATATTTTTCCATATGCCCTATAGCTTTTTAGCTCTTCTTGCCTCTCATTTCTTGTATCACTGTCTTCTTTTATGTTAAGTTGGCTTCTTGTAGCTAAAGTTTACATTCATTTCTCATTTCCTTTTCTGTAAATTCTATAGTGATTTTCTTTGTGGTGGTTACATTTAACATCCTAAAGTTGTAACACTTTAATATGAATTTGTACCAGCTTACCTTCAATAGCATAAACAGTTCTCCTTTAAAGCTCTGTTCCCACCCCTTTAGGTTGCTGATACCACAAAATTACCTCTTAGTACATTGTGTGTTCAAAAACAAATACTTCTTTTAAATACATTAGTCTCTTAATCCTGTAAAAAACAAAAAAATGGAGTTACAACCTATTCTTACAATACTAGCTTTTACAATGGCCCATATATTTACCTTTATTGAGATCTTGAATTCTTCGTTTGGCTTCAAGCTCTTGTCTACCATTCTTTCATTCCACCCTGCAGGACTCCCTTAAGCATTTCTTGCAGGGCAGGTCTAGCGGCAGCACATTTCCTCAGCTTTTGTTTATCTGGGAATGTCTTAATTTTGCCCTCACCTTGTCTTAACTGAAGGACAGTTTTGTCAGCTGTAGGATTCCTGGTACCCAATTTATTGTTTTTCTTTTAGCAGTTTGAATATACTGGCCCACTGCTTTGTGGCCTCCAGTTTCTGATGAAAACTCTGTGGATAATTTTAATGGGGGCCACTTGTATGTGATGAGTTGCTCCTACTCTGCTGCTTTAAAGATCTTCTCTGTCTTCTGAAAGCTTAATTATAATGTGTCTCGGTGTGGATCTCTGAGTTCATCTTACTTGGAGTTCACGGTGCATCTTGGATGTTTATATTCACATCTTTTATTAAACTTGTTGCATTTTCAGTCATTATTATCTTCAAATATTCTCTCTGCCCCTTTCTTTCTCTTCTCCTTCACAGACCTCACAACATGTGCACTGGTCAGCCTGATGGGTGTCCCGCGGGCCCCATAGGCTCTGTTCACTTCAATCTTTTCTCTTTTTGCTCCTCAGACTTAGTTATTTCCATTGTTCTGTCTTCAAATTTGCTATTTCTGCCTTTGAATCACTCTGATGAATTTTTCATTTGTTACTGTACTTTTCAGCTACAGAATTTCTTTTTGGTTTTTCAGATTGTCTGTCTCATTATGATCCTTGCATTTGGTTCTATTATCATTCTCTTGACTTTCTGCACATATTCTTTGGCTTCCGTGAGCATCTTTGACACAGTTGTTTAAAAGTATTTGTCTAGTTTGCCTGCCAGCAGATCCTTTCCAAGGACAGTTTTTTTCCCTTTAAATGGGCCATACTTTGCTATTTGTTGGTATGCCTTGTCACTGTTTGTTGAAAACTGGACATCTGAATCTATTACTGTGGTAAAACTCTGAAAAGAGGTCTCCTGTTCCCCGGGATTTGCCATTTTTGTTATTGCTGTGTTTATTGTTTCTTTGACAGCTCTAGGCTATACCTGTGCCGTGGTTCAGCCTGAGGTGTAAACATAAGGTCTTCTCGGGTCTTTTCTGAGCCTCTCCCTGGGCAGCCCCGTATATACAGTTGATTTTGTACATCCTAGTCTTCAATGTCTGGCTTCCAAAAGGGGTAAGAGAAAAATGAAGGAACAGGGGTTGGGGTAGAAAGCTGAAATGGACCAAAATTAACTGCAATGTGCTGACCAAGCCTCCCTTGAAAGTTTTCAGCCTTCAGTAGATTCCAGTTACAGAACAGCTGCATCAGGCAGATCCTGCCCGCAAGGTAGACGTCTACCTGGGGAGCCAGATTCCTGGTGCTTCCTATTCCGCCATCTTCCCAGAATCCTCTCAATTTTATTCTTGTTCTCAAAGTCAAACTTTTAAATTTTGTCTCAATTTTCATTGTGAAAAAGGGCCAAGGAACTTGGCTTATCTTTCTCTGCACCACAGGCACCAAAAACGAAGGTGCCTCTTTGCCCTGTGTCCACCAAGACCTTCACCCTTGGCCACCTTCCACCTTCAGGGTAAGCTCCCAGAGGATGTGCCTCAGACAACATTTGGTGGGGAAGGGGTTCACACCCACAGGGACCACCCAGGCCTAAGGCGTCTGGGCCTAACAACCTACTTTCTCACTCAAGTATAAAGTAAAACCAACAAGACAGACAAATTTCTAGATAATAATCCTGAATTAGAGAAACACAGCTTGTTTAAAATGCCCATGCGCGTTTTATTAATAAAAACTAACAGTGCCAAGTTAAACAAGTCAAACAATTAAAGTCTCTTTATATTCCATAAAATATTACAGAAAAGTTTATTTGTGTTTCAATAAAAAGACTATCGTTTTAGAACAGGCAGCTAATAGCAACTGTGCAGTTAATGGGTTTTGTGAATAAATTTTAAAAGAGACTACTGCCTGTCCTTAAATTCCTTTTTCTTTTTATAAAAAAAGAACTATTAAAAATGATTGACAAATTTTGAGTTAAAAAATTGTTAAAACATTCTCTATATTTAATTTCAATTTTATAATAGATTACAGGAAGATGCTTATGAAACAAATACATTTGTTTCAGTAGATGTCTTTAAATGATAGACTTATAAGTATGTAAACAACTATATAATAAAAGGTTTCCAAACACTGCCTGTAAGAAATCAGGCAAATTTTACCATAAGCAATAAACCATTCCAAGCCTTCCAGACAGTCTCCATAGCCGCACCAGCGTGGCAATAAGCTTTAACCAAACAAAAACAAACAAACAAAAGCACTTCGCAATTTGTTGCTGCAAAATAGGGAGAGAAAAGAGTGTATAAACTTGATGGAATCACAACAGTCAATATAATTTAAGGGACAATAAAGTCAATAAGGTTGATGGTATTTATTGTTTAAAAAGTCAAATTCTGCTGTTTGCTTAGGGCTGTTTAGAAAGTCGAATTCTGCTGTTTGCTTGGACACCGTACCACTGAACAAACTCCACAGTCTCGCTATCCGCCAGCAGGGGCGCTGTCCAAACTCATGGCAAATAAGTGGCATCAGGGGGCGCCGTCCAAACTCACGGCAAATAAGTGGCATCAGGGGCGCCGTCCAAACTCACGGCAAATAAGCGGCATCAGGTGCTCACCGTCCACAACAGGAGGGTGTTTTATTTTCATGGATGTGGATGAAATACAATTTCTTCAGCAAACTCAGCAAAAACTTTTCAGGGGCAAAAATGAACTCTGCACTTAAAGAAAAATAGCAAATGAAAACACAAAATCCTAAAAAGTAAATAAACGCTCTGCATCAGCACACTGGTATCAAAACACACATCCACAGCACATCCTAATCCTACGGGAAACAATCCTTGCTTATTAGAGGTGCATATCTAAATTCAATAGCTTACCAATATCTTCTTGGGAGTAGGCCAAAAGGAACAGAAAACCCACATTAAAAAAAAAGTTTCTTTTCCTAAACGTTTTCCTGAAGCTGAATTTGAAGTGGGGAGGACATCAGTCGTCCTCGTCATTCTCATTGAAGTCATCGTCCTCCTCATCGTCCTCCCCGACGTAGGACACTGGGGTCTCCACCCTGGAGCCGCTGTACTGAGACCCATTGGAGCTTGTGGCCAGCATCCCATCTGCGCCGTTGGTCAGGTCACTGCAAGGCAGGAGGCGGATGAGGGGTGGTCAGTGCAGGGCAGCCCACTCAGCCTCCCCTCGCCTGAGGGCCTGTGGCCAAAGGACAGGCAGTGCCCCACAGGTGTGGGTTTTGTCATTCACACAAACAGAACTGGGAGGTTGTGAGTGTCTGCAGTAGAGCACACCAGCGCTCTGGCACTCACTCCATCCCTGTCTGGTTCTCTTCTAGCCCTGTCTCCTGGCATCCATAACAACAGAAACAGGAGGCCGAGCAGTCACACGCTGCCTCTCCCTCACTCATCATTCCATCAGGAGCAGTGCCCCAGAGGGAACAAACTGTAAAACCATTAGACCCCTCCCTCCAGGACTTTCACTCATAACCAGCAACAGGAAAAAAGAGAGCCTGGGGCAGGACCGGATGAAGTCCAGAGCATGGGTCGAATCTGGCAGCATGGACTGAGAACCCAGAGGGTTGGCAGCACCACAAAAACCTACCACCAACCAGAGCTCACAACATTCCTAACATTTAAAAATGTTTTTCAATTAACATAAACCCATATGTACATATTTTAATACATTTTAATGGTATTTATTAACACTACAATAAAAATCAGTCAATGTGCCTTTTGATGAAGTAATTCCGTATCTTGGAAACAAGTCAGAATGGTGAGAAATTCAGCCATAAAGCTGCACACTGTAGTTTTTCTTATAACTGGGAACTACCTAGATGTCCTTTCATGAGGTACTTTTATAATATGTCCTATCATGCCACTATGAAAATTGGTATTTGGTAATAGCTTCGTTTCTATTGTTATGAAAAACTGACGAGTCTGAAGAATCACATCCATAAAAAGATTATATGATGATAAAAGTCCTAAAAATACCCGTATCCCACCTCATGGAAGAACCAGCGTTAAACATGTTAAACATGTTTACAGATGGACCCCTACACGTTCACACATAGCTACAAGAATCGGCCTGTCAAAAGCTTGTCACCAAAGTCCTTTCTTCCATCACCATCTCACTGATCCTTGCCACAGATCAGTAACTCATCAATCACCAGTCTCACCTTACAGGTGAGGAGGCTAAGGCTGGCAGAGGCTGGCTTTGCACCTCCAGAGCTGGCCAGGAAGCTACACGTGCCTGACACACCTGTTACATCTCATGGCTACAGCACATCCCAACGCAGGCTCAAGCGCACTGCAACTCACTATGTCGAGCCCTGTTATCCAGACCCATAGGTTACTAAGTTCTTATATTTCTAATGAAAGATTTTATTAAGATTATAATATAAAGTAATACTATATATTGTATCACAATGCAATATAATAGTTAATAAAATCATTGTTTTGTTAATATTTACCATAAAAGGTATATTTATCTTTGAAGCACTAAGATCAATACCTAGGGACATCATTCTACTCTATGGGATTGCAGGTTATAGATTAAATACAAATTTATTTAAATAAAGGCCCTTTAATAGCATAGAAACTATATATATTAATACAATAAAATGTAAGCTGAAAAATGCACGGAACAAAATATGTGTGCTGTGACCGCAGATGCGTTCTGAAAAATACATGCACTGTGACCGTTCTGAAAAATACGTGCACTGTGACCGTTCTGAAAAAATACATGCACTGTGACCGTTCTGAAAAATACGTGCACTGTGACCGTTCTGAAAAATACGTGCACTGTGACTGCAGATGTGTTCTGAAAAATGGGAGAAAAAAACCTAGAAATACTTGCTGTTACTTGGGCTGCCCGGGACAGGAGGGTTTGGGTGGTTTTCGTTCCTACTTTATTTATTAGGTGATACTTTGAAAAAATCCACCACCATGTATTACTTTTAGTTTTTAGTGAGCAAAAACCAACTGAGACAAGCAGGGAAAGCCACAGAGGGAAAGCCAGCAGGGCCCCACTGCCTGGACAGACAAGCCACATTGGAGCAGCCTCGGACCTGATGGCCACACGAGACGGCTGCCCTGCCTTGGCCCCTGGACCCTGGGGGAGGCCTAGACGATGCCTCTCCCACACCCTCAACCACTGTCACCTGGCAGAGAACCTTGTGCCGTTAGACGTGGAACCTGCCGTCGTGATGAACACGCCTCCAACAGTTCCCTGAGCCATTTCTGAAAAGGGAAAGAAAATAAGCGAATGGTCATGAAACAGAAACAACACAAGACGCACAGGCCACCAACAAAATGACACGCAGCGCCACAGGACAGACGGCTGGAGAAGCTTCCAGATATCCTTCACTTGTCCAGTATTTTCTGCACTGTGCCATGGAGCAGGACATCCCGCTGTGCAGTCACATAAGCCTGTCTTCTCTAAAAAGGCACAGACAGCCTTGCAATAAATACCTGCACACACTGACTTACAAACGGCACACGTGTGCTTCTGCATCAGTATCACACCCATCGTGAAACAGAACAGAATGAAGTGTCGAGCTGAAACCCTCTTCCCACAGCCCATCCTGGCGGCTCCACGAAGCACAGGACAGAGGCCGGGGTCAGGGCTCAGCCCACGTGGGCGGCCGGAGCCCACTGTCACCTGACAACATGGACCAGCCAGATTTTCACAAGATCTGGAGTGGTTTAGGAGCTCAGGGAGGAATCTCTGACCCTCTCGGGGAATAAATCCACACCCCAAGTTTAGCCTGACAAGAGAAGGATCAGCAGATATGGCACTTTCACAATTTCTCACCTTAAAGCCATTCTGCTGTCAGTGGCTGGGACCCTACGGCCCCACGGAAAGAATTCACCAGAACAGAAAAAAAGTCCCTTCAACAAAAGCTCCTGTGCTCCCGGCCCTCCGGAGCAGGACGCCAATGACTCTGAAACGCTTTTTCTTGGTTACTTTGCCCTAGTGACCAATCAGCTACCATCAGTGGGTGGGATCAGCAATCCAACTGCACTTCTCAAAGAATGTCAACTTCTACTTCTGGGCCTACGTGGAGGGTAAAATCCTGACTTAGCATCTCCTCATACAAACCACACGGGAAATCCACACGAGCCACCTGCAGACTCAAGGCCCCCACATCCAGTGGGTGATGGCACTGGCTGGACCCCGCCCCAGCCACACCCCCGCCCCCATGCCCCTCGTAGCCCCTTTGTCTTTGCTCCTGGCCCTACACACGTGGGCCCAATCTCAGCAAGACACATCCCAAGCTGGGAGGGGAGGGCGCCATCCGAGGCTGGGAGCCATTCCTCACACAGCCACGCCGGGTTGTCTGGGCATCGCTGACCTGTCACGTACGGCTCTAGAGCCTTGGGGACCAGACTTCTGGCCATTTTAAGGTCTTCGGCAGAGCAGCTCCCCGACTCCAGTCCACAAGCCATGCCCATCCGCTTCAGCACTTCTATGTCATCGTGGATTTCAAATGTGTTGTCAAAATTAAACAGATACTCAAATCTGAAGGGGAAAGGCACAGTCAGAAACACAGGGTCTCCCAGCAGAGCCGGTAACCGGTGGGGCCAGGACAGCTGACCCACGGACCGCCACACACAGCCTCCACATTCCCAGTCATCAGCATCTCCTCACAGAATTTACAAACTCCGCGGTAAATGAGGTGAGAGGCAAATCGAGGTCCATTCTCCCAGGACATGCCCTGAGGCACACGCTCCCGGGACACAGCCTCCCACCACCCCACAATGGACAGCAAACCCCGGCTATTTGTGCAACATTTAAAACTTGTCCTCGTGACAATCCCAACAGGGTCAGCTCCCTCAAAAAGAGATAAGCGACCAGAGAATGGCTCCCCACCCACAACCTACTTGTCATTGGAGATGCTGCAGTCGATGACCGTCTTCTTGCTGGTGTTGACGATGATGAAGGGCAGGTGGATGACTGAGTTGGGTGGCGGCGGCCGGCTGGCCTGCTGCTCCGCATGCCGGTTTCTCTGCACCAGGTTCTTGAAGGCAATTTGCTAAAAAAAAGGAGGAGCCAGGTGGCCCGTGGCAGCACGAGAACACAGTCCCTGTGCTCGAGGGTTCCTCACAGCCCTCCCTGCGCCCAGGCAACAGTGAGAAGTTGGCCTGGACATCTGAAAAGGCCAGCACCAGCCGCTGGGTGCTGACCTCTGCAGTCCAGGGACAAAAGCGCTCAGGAAACGAGATCCTGAGGGAAGAACTAAGGGAAAGCGGGCGCATAGCCATCCGGGCCCGTGATAAAAGTGTCCTCCATGGGAAGGGTGCTCACACCTCACAGCCATCTGTGCCCGTGATGAAAACGTCCACCACGGCAAGGGTGCTCAACAAAACACCAATTTTGGAAGTCGATTTCTTGCTGTCCTTCACCCCTCTGAGGCCACCCACCCCCGTGGCACCTACAGGGTGACAGCCTTGGAGGGGTGCCATGCCGTGGACTTCGCCCACCCTGGGAAGTAGAACGCGGAAGGGCCCGTGTGCTGCAGGGGTGCTCCTCTGGGGGAATGGGCCCTGCAAGGCTGAACCCAGGGCCAGGGCCTCAGGCCCCAAACCAAGTGTTCCACTTGGAGAGAACTTCTCTGCTATTAATGTAGAGCCAGGAGATTCCCTTCCTCTCCCGGCCACCCTGGGTCTATCCCCGTTGGGCAGGTACTAAGGCACTGGCAACCAGGACTGTCCCTCCTGACAGACTCTGTGGCCCTGAGCAGCTCTCGCCCACGAGTCTCCATCACCATGGCTGCCACACCATCCCCTCTGGGAGGGCTCGAGCACACCTCGGCCAGAGCAGCAGTCAGCTCTGCACTGAGCACCTTGCACACGACCCCCTCCACACCAGACACGGGGCCCCCAGGGGTGCCGCCCACCCTCAGCACTCAATGGGAGGTGGGGAAGGCCAGCTCCAGGGCCCTGATCAGCACTGTCAAGACCCAGGTGCATTGCGCCCACCACAGTTTTACATGCCTCGCCTGGCACCTGGGCCTTGGGTTAAGCACCTCTGAGGGGATTTTTCAAATGCTGCCTTTGCATGAAGTCATCCCTCCATCTGTCTTTTGGCTGTTTAGACACTGTGACGAGGGATACACACATACACATGCACACACACAGGCACATGGATGCAGGCACACACACGCAGGCACACACACACATGCGTGCACACACACGCAGGCACACACGCAGGCATGCACACACATGCACACACACAGGCACATGGACGCAGGTGCACACACACATGCACACACGCAGGCACGCACACACATACACATGCACACACGCAGGCACGCACACACATGCGTGCACACACACGCAGGCACACACGCAGGCACACACGCAGGCATGCACACAGGCACATGGACGCAGGTGCACACACACATGCACACACACACGCACGCACGCATGCATACGCACACACATACACAACCTCGCTCTGGGAACACGGCCCACATTCAACACCTATGAGATGAACTCACACTCAGAATCTTAAAGCAGTCATTTAATTTGCCACACAGGAGCGTAACCCAAGGCAGTATGTTGCTGTTATAAAACTAAATTAGTAAAATAAAAATTACCCTGCCTCCAAAGATATGTATTCTCTTACCTGTAGAATAAGTTCTTGAAGTTGAGACTGTTTCTGTTTTATTCTTTCAAGTCTCCTCTGTCTTTCCACCTTCAAAAACAAACCCCCATGTAGAGAATCACCACGATTGTTCCATACAGTGCATTTCACAACCCGCATCCTCAGTGTTACCTATGTTTACCTTGAATGTAATCGAAGGGATATGGACAAAGCTAGACATAGCAGGTGCCACAAAATACAGGTGAGTTTTTCTTCCATTTCTAAACTATACCTTTTCCCCTCTCCTCTCATTTCTTGGATTTAACTATGGTATCTAAAAAGAAAACAAAAATCCCACAAACTAGGATTCACAATTAACCTATGCTAGAGTTTAACACACTCTAGTGGGTCTGGGCCAACCATGCTCCCTCCCCTGACAGCCGAGACTGAGAAACGCAGGGAGACGTCTGCATGACCGTCTGCCAGCCGTCTGGACACAGAGAGCATAAGGGCATGGAGCCCAGACCCTTCTGAGTGACGGACAACAAACACATCTACACAGACTTGAAGGGAAATCAAGGCTGAAGGGCCACCTCTAAGTTCTGACATTCCTGAGCCGAGTTGGTGGGCAGACCAATCCACTTGATCTCCTTCTTCTCCTTGGAGATGATGTTCATGGCCATCAGCACGTTTAAGGCATCGTAGACGCGCCGTCTTATGTTCTTCTGGTCATAAGCCTGCGGATGACAGGGAGTGGATTTTCCAAATGATCCAAAAAAGCCTGTGGATCCCACCTTAAACTGTAGGCCACGTGCACCGGCTTGAAGGGGCACCCCGCTCACAGAGCTGTCACCCCAACACGTCCTCAGGGAGCACTCCCACCCTACAGATGATGCAGGGCAAGACAGGGCTGTGCGAAGCCCGGTGTGTTCCAGGAGGGGAGCTGGGGGCCCTCGGGTGTCGAGCCCAGCTGGCGAGGAGGGCACGTCTGCATTTCTGGGCCGCTGGATGTGCAGAGCCAGCCCACGTGCTCGCTCACTGACGCTGACAGAGCATCATGCCAGCAAATGGACTGGGAAAAATTCTGTCATGCTGTACTTGGAATTTTCTGTATGGTTTTAACTGTTCCCAATATTAAAAGAGTAAAACGTGCCACACCACTTGGTTCCGCTACCCTGGCCTCTCGGCCCCCAGCACACACTTACTGACTCGTTTGGTAAGATGTGGTTGTCGGCAGCACTGAACTCCGCGACCAGCTCGTCCGCCACTTCGTTGTAGGAAGTGGTCCCTTTCCTCTGCACCTTCTCGCAGACCTTCATGGAGAAATGCCGCAGGCCCTTGCCATTCTTCTCTCCTTTCCTGTTGCGCTTCCTTCAAAATACAAAGGAAAAAAGAAGCGACTGTCAGCCCTCCTGAGCATCAGTCTGAATCGAGGAATGCTTTTACCTGAGAGCTCTAATGAGCTGCACAAAAAGGGGCCACATCCCACAGGCGCAGCAGATCCAACACGTGAGCAGGCCAGGACCACCTAGCCCCAGCCCCCAGGCCCAGTGCTCCTGCAGGTCAGAAAGCAAGTGTCTCCCTGGCAGGCTGCACCTCTGTCCTTCCAAGTGTCAGGGAAAACGGGAGGCGTCCCCAGGACCCGAATCAGCATATGGAAGGCCTATCAGTACTCAGCATATGAGAGGCCTATCAGTACACCAAGCACTTCTTTTTTTTTTTTTTCTTTTTTGAGATGGAGTCTCGCTCTGTAGTGGGCTGGAGTGCGGTGGCACGATCTTGGCTCACTGCAACCTCCGCCTCCTGGGTTCAAGCGATTCTCCTGCCTCAGCCTCCCAAGTAGCTGGGATTACAGGCGCCCGCCCGCCACCACACCTGGCTAATTTTTTTGTATTTTTAGTAGAGACAGGGTTTCAGCATGTTGGCCAGGATGGTCTCAATCTCTTGACCTCATGATCTGCCGGCCTCGGCCTCCCACAGGGCTGGGATTACAGGTGTGAGCCACAGGCATCACTTTTCTAAAGAGGGCAACCAGAATCAGGAACTATGGGACATTTCAGTGTACATTTGGGAATTTTTAGGACAAATTTCAGCAGGCTATAATTTCATACGGCTTGGGCTGTGATAGCCGCTTGACAACAGGTGCAAACCACTAAGTGTTCTTCACACAGAGGGAAAGCCCAACTCTACACTCTGGTCAGTCCCCACGTGGCGGGAAAGGTCACCTGCGGTCCCAGCTGGTGAAGCTTTGGGCACCGACACAGGTAGGTTTTTGTAGCTTTGCATGTGTGTTTTTTTAAGGAAAGACACAGCTCATCAGATCTTGCTTTAGTGGAAGGAGCCACTCTGGTGGGACCACTCACGGGGGCCGTAACCCCAGGGGCAGTAGAGGCTGCATTCAGGGGCAGTGGGTGAAATCCATCCCGCGTGCTCCCAGCACAGACGATGAAAAGTCTCCAAGGTCCTGTGGCAAGTACAAGGCCAGCTTCTCCCCGTCTTGGCCAAGAGCTGCCAGCCCTTCCAAGAGCACCCACTACACCAGACACAAAGCAGGGTGGGCAGTGCCCAGCCCGACTTCTCCGTGACCGAGGCAGTGCGCCTCGACTGCACACCTGTGCGGGGCACGATGATGGGTGAGTGTGATTCGGAGGCTGACATCAATGCGCATGGGAGCCCCACCGTGCGACTGTGTCACGCACGTGGCCCAGGAGAACGTGGAGGTGCGAACCGCAAGCAATCCTACAACTCTAAGGGTCCGGAGGGAAGTGCTCACCCGGCAGACCAAGGTGAGGAGTCGGAAGGCTGGTTCTGAGAGGCAAAGTGAGTGCTGGGGGTGTGTGGGCTTCCTACCACCAGGGTGTTTGACGCTGCCGGTCTCTGAGGCGTACCAATTACCTATAGTCAAAAAAGACAATTCAGACAGTCAGTCCCCGCCCACACGGCGAGGGTGCCACGCCCACCAACTGTTCGCTATCCACAGCCACTGTGGAATTTTGTTAACCACAGCGAGCAGCCACGACGGGGCAGGAAAAACGTCCGGCGGTGGACGCTTTTGACACGGTGACGGCATCACCACACCTGTTCTGACTGTGGCTCATCTTCCTCCTGTCAGTCACAGGCATCTTCTCCAATTAGACAAAAGCAACAAGAAACTGTGAACAACCCAAGCAAGCAAGAACAGGACAGGGCAGAGCGTGACCCCCAAAGCGCTAACGGTCATTTAACGAAGGGGGCGGCACAGAATTCCACACAGAGCACTTCGGCACACTTCTGTTTTTCCCTTCACCCTTTTACTTCCTTTTAGCAATATGGATGAGGATGAAATTGTATCCTTCTGTGGTACTAAAAAGAGGCCTGAAACAAACCAAAATAGCTCTCGAAGGACAAAAGCACAGGCAGGGTGACAGCCATCACCTGGTAACCCTGTGCCCTGGGGCCCTGTCCGGGGAGACCCCTGCACCTGCAATGACGTCAGGCAAGGAGGGAGGGCGACCAGCACTGGGGGCGGAAGGTGGGGAGCTCCACGCACCCCTGGGGCTCACACACCTGGGCCCCTCTCGGGGGAACCACGAGAGGCAAGGCCAGTGTGGACGCTGACCCATCCACCTCACCCCACAGCACACCCGAGGTGTCGACAACTATCTCTTCCTCAAGGGACATGCTGGCTGGTGTGACTTTTGACAAGTTCTTATCACTTCATTCATTGGTTCCTCAATGAATGTTTGAGTGTGAAAACCTGGGCACCCTCGTACAGGCAAACAACTCTGACTTCAAAGATCTTGTGGCATGACTCTATCTAAACTGGAAACACTATTTCTCAGTAAATGTTGAGTCATTCCATTCACCACAAATCCAAGTGCCTCAGCGACTGAACTGCTTGTGTGGGCATGTGGCTTCCGCTAAAGGGATTGGAGCTGGACACCTGCATGCTGGCGGGGGGTGCTTCATGCGGCCGACGCCCTGAGCTGCTCTAAGCTGGGCCCGCCACCCCAGCTCCCCTTCTTACAGGGATAAATGCATCACCTGCGGTGGCCCTGGGAGCAGCTGAGGGGACACTTTCCAAGTATCCCCAGGCCAGATCGCCTGTCAGCTCCTGAGAAGAAAAGCATTTCAACAGGACCAATCTTTTCATTGACACTCATGTCTCCGATGATCAGAGACGCATCAGAGTGCGGCCTTCCGTGGATCACCCCGTTAGCAGGCCACGAAATCAAACTAGTGAATTTGCTGCAAAACGAAACCATACAAAAGATAAGTCTCCTGGGCATGAATAAATGTCCTGTGAAGCTTGTTTGGTTTAATACGTGTGTGTGTGTGTGTGTGTGTGTGTGTGTGTGTGTGTGTGTGTGCGCGCGCGCTGCTGAGGCACTGCACCACGTGGCAGATCGAAATAGCTGACAAAAGGACCCTGCGACCCGGTTGCCTGCAAGCACACTGGCCCCACACGGCTTCCTGCGTTGAGTTCAGCGGATGCAGTTCTCCGGGAGCCGATGTAAGACTGAGAACCCGGCCGGGCGCGGTGGCTCAAGCCTGTAATCCCAGCACTTTGGGAGGCCGAGACGGGCGGATCACGAGGTCAGGAGATCGAGACCATCCTGGCTAACACGGTGAAACCCCGTCTCTACTAAAAAAAATACAAAAAACCAGCCGGGCGAGGTGGCGGGCGCCTGTGGTCCCAGCTACTCGGGAGGCTGAGGCAGGAGAATGGCGTAAACCCGGGAGGTGGAGCTTGCAGTGAGCTGAGATCCGGCCACTGCACTCCAGCCTGGGCGACAGAGCAGACTCCGTCTCAAAAAAAAAAAAAAAAAAAAAAAAAAAAAAAAAAGACTGAGAACCCGCCAGCTCCACACCAGGCAGTGCTGGCTGGCTCTGCGCATACCACACGCACAGGTACGGGGGACTGGAGAATCCCACACACAATTCTAACCCACCTCATGGGTCTACTCCCTTCCCCAGGAATCCCAGGACCACACAAGGCACTGGATCTTGGCCCCAAGACAAATGCCATCACTGTGCCGCCGTCCTCCAGTCAGGAGCAAACCGACTCACGAAGAGTGGCTCTGACTCACAATGGGGAACATCCCGATAAACCCGCGTGAGCTGAAAACACCCTAAGTCGAAATGCACGTCATCCACCTGTCCTACTGCGCATCACGGCTTAGCCAGTCTACCTTACATGTGCTCAGATCACGCACATTAGCCCAGTCGGGCCAAAGCATCTCACATAAAGCCCACTCTAGATGAGTGTGGGTATCCCAGAACTGGATACCGCACTCAAAGGGAAAAACAGGATGGTTGTGTGGACACTGGAAGCTGTTTCCACTGAATGCGTGTTGCTTTCAGACCATCTTAAAGTCAAAAAATCGCAGGTCAAACCCACTGTAAGTAGGGAAGAAGAGAAAACCAGAGGGCAGGTGCACACCAGGTGCTCAATGGTGCTCACCAACAGCCTTTCCTGGAAGACAGGACTCAGCACCCAGGGCACCCTGAGACCAAGCCGCCAGTGCACTGGGAAAGCGTTGTTACGGAGGCCAGGTCTTACAGGAAGCCCTTCCTACTCTCCTGCTTTAACTGCTCCCTGCGGAAGGCCCCACATCATCAGGCCCATGCAGTGCTGGGGGAGGGTGCCGGCACCTTCCTCTGCGTGCCCTGCATGGCAGCTCCCCTCGCTGCGTCTCCACAGCACTGTCCCTGCTCTTCACCCATCACCTGCAGCTCACCAGCCCTGTGAGCTGAGTCAGCTTCATAGGGGCGGCCTGGAGCCAGCCCTCCCAGGAATGAGACTCAGACGCTTCGCTCCCGGACCTGGCACAGGTGCGTTTCCTTCCTGGTGCACAGGAAGCCGGGTGAACTCCGGCCGGCCGCCTGTGCCACAGGATGCCTTCTGGCCTCCCATTCAACAGACATGGAGCAGGCTCCCAGCCTCACTTCCCTACACCAGGAGCCACACTCAACAACCACAGGAGCCACAGCAACACACTGAAGCCCTGGAGGGCGTGTGTGGGCAAAAGCGCAGGGAAAACAGCAACCAAGGAGGTGCCAGAGGGTGGATGGGTCAGTGCCGGGAAGGACAGTTCAGAGTTGGGCCCCTAGGAGAGGAGAGGTGGTTTCGGAAGCAGAGGCCACACTAGCTGGAGCGGTGGGCAGAGACCCTGGAAGGGAGAAGTGGTCACAGCACAATGAGGGGTGCTGCCCAAAGTTGGGAGGCAGTGGGTCTGACTCCAACCCGGGCTTTACAGGAGATCCAGGAGCCCTCTGGGAGCAGGAGGCAGGCGGGGCTGCAAGGTGCCAGGGACACCCACTCCTTGGATTTAACGGTGGCTTCTCTGGAGGATGGGCTCTGCCCTCATGACTCCCCCACCCGCCTCTCGTGGGGGAGCAGGGGAGGTGACCCGGGCCCCACAGGTCACGAGGGGTCTTCTCTTCCTACTGTGCTCACGGCTGGAATCCAAGCTGTGCTTCAGAGAAGCTAAATGACACGGCTTCAAACACAGCCGTTTGATTCTAAAGCTTCTGCAGCTTCCGTGCCAGCAGTTGCTAGAAAATGGAGCACGCGGTGTAAGCATCCCACAGTAGAGGACCTGCCAGAGGTCCACCTTGCCTGAGACCAGTCCTCCTCCCCCAGGAGCCCCCCTCACTGGCTCCACAGAGAACCCTGGTGTTTTAAAGCAGCGATCCCCTACCTTTTCAGTACTAGGGACCAGTTTTGTTAAGACAGTTTTTCCACAGACCGGGGTGGGGGTGGTTTGGGGAAGAAACTGCTCCACCTCAGATCATCAGGCATTCGGTTCTCGTAAGGAGCGCCGCCTGGACCCGCACGTGCTGTTCACAGTGGGGTTTGCGCTCCCGAGAACCGAGAACCTCATGCCGCTGATCCCACAGGAGGCAGGGCTCAGGCAGTCCCCTCCTGCTACGCAGCCAGCTTCCTAACAGGCCCAGGGGTTGGGGGTTCCTGATTTAAGGAATTCCTTCTGCCCTAAGAGCACACTTTTTGCACCTTAATTTCACACACTCTAAAAACTGAGATTACAACGCCTCTGTGCAGTGTGGCGCCACCAGACACAGAGTCCTGGAGAGGGACCGAGGTTAGCTGCAGTGTCCAGAGAGACTCGGCCAGCGGTGCAGCCGCAAAGGAAAGGCCACTGCGACCACAGAGGCCACCTTCTGGGACAGAGGCCCGGGTGGGGGCTGCTTCTCACGGGGGTCTCACACGGGCCGCTGCTCCTGCCGCCTGAGCGCATCCGTCCCGCACACCTTCCTGTGCGTGAGCTACGCTTTGCAGCACTGCAGGCTTCACGAGCGTTTGCACCTCAAAAGACCTTGACCTTGACAAGCCCTGTGCCTGCTGGCTGGTGAAGGTCACAGACCTAAGGAACCTCCCACCGCTTTCACTCACATGCCTGGACTGAGCTCCACCCCTCGCATCAGAATGAGCCAGTCCCGTTTTTTGTAAACCTCTGGTATATAAAAAGGTTTAAGAGACATTTGCCATTTGTCAGCTTTAATTCCTATCACTGAGATTTTGCAAAGCATAAAACAGCAATGATAAGCTCCACCCGAACAGGTGAATTTAAATCAGGAACTAGACTTTCAGTGACGAAGTTTAAAGCACATCAGTAAGATAATCTTCTCATTCATTTTCCTCCAGTGTATTCAGACCGGCAGTAAAGACGGAAGTGGTGCTACAATTATTCACCCAGATAAACTCCGCTATGATACACAGCACCTATAAAATCAACCTTATAATTCCCAATCAACTTATAGTCAAATCTATAATCTAATTATAAAGCAAAACAAAAACTGAATTTTTAGCGTTTATCAAAATGGCATTTACTGAAAAGCCGTGATCAGCCGTGATCAGTTATATCAGCCGTATAACATGGAAGAGCTTCCACAAACCGCTACTTTCAATGGCCACAAAACTTCTGCAGAGCGAGGTTTCTGTCACCTCCCACTGGCAGGAAAGGGGCCATGAAAGCTGCGTGGGACCTGGAACCGCTCACTCAGGACAGCTGTGTGGGAGCACACACAGGGTGCGGGGGAGCACGCATGGGGAGGGGGTGCGTGGGGGGGCTCACGGGGAAGGCAATCCCGCTCACATCTCTCAAGGGTGTGACCCACAAGCCGCTCTCTCTTAAAACTCATATCCTAAGATCTGTTAAAGAGTCCAGAGAATTTCAAGGGTATTTAAATAAATGGAAATAGCAGGACTGCATATAAAATAAAGACTAAAGTACAAAAATGACCAAAATATCCCTGGTATGTGGTCATTGTTCTCTAAAGAAAACATGATTAGACCAAAGGGAGATGCCCTAGACAACAGAAAACAGCTCAGTACAGAGAGCTCTCTACAAGGCTGGGGACACCTGAGGATGCCTGGGGACACCTGAGAGACATGTGAGGACACCTGGGGATGCCTGAGACACACCTGGGGACACCTGAGAGACACCTGGGGACACCTGAGAGACACATGAGGACACCTGGGGATGCCTGAGAGACATGAGGACACCTGGGGATGCCTGAGAGACATGGGAGGATACCTGGGGATGCCTGAGAGACATGAGGACACCTGGGGACACCTGGGGATGCCTGAGAGACATGGGAGGATACCTGGGGACACCTGAGAGACACGTGAGGACACCTGGGGATGCCTGAGAGACACGTGAGGACACCTGGGGATGCCTGAGAGACATGGGAGGATACCTGGGGATGCCTGAGAGACACATGAGGACACCTGGGGATGCCTGAGAGACACCTGGGGATAGATGAACGGACAGGTTCTCATCCCACCCGGAGGTGTTCAATCCTTGTAAGAGGACAGGGCCACAGCATAGGCAGTGCAGGGTGAGGGGTTGGAGGAGACCAGGAGGCTGGGGTGCGAGAGGTGCTGCATCACCAAAGCCCACGGCTGGCAGGAACAGGGCTGGGACAGCTGCCCAGGCGGGGCCAGAGCATCATCTCAGGACCAGGAAGGAGCTCTCAGGCACCATAAACAAGTCCCTGAGGAAGGACTGGAAGCCCAGCCTAGCCTTGGGGTGGCTGTGTCCCTCACCACCAGCTCCAGTCACAGCCAAACCTGCCCACCCAGTGCCTGGGGCCCCACTTCTGGTGAGGTCAGGATTCCGTGCGGGCTCCTTGTCTCCAATAGCCTGCCACCGGCAAGAACGCGGAGGGTGGACAGAGACAGGAAACAGCATTGTGAGACGCGGCATCAGTTGGCCAGCAGCAGCCTGGGGAGGGGGGATGCGCCGTTTCCCAACGCCCATGCGCCCCTCTCCTGTGCGCAGCTGAGGGAGCGGCATCTGCCCCGTCACTGCCCCGGGGCCAAGACACAGCCACGGCCAGGGCCCTGCCCCTACCTGGCTTCCCAGCCTGGTGTCGCAAGGAGGGCCACGGCCAGTGCTCGGCCACATCACGTAAGAAGCCCTTGTTAGAAGAAGAGCTTTGAGCTCTGACACTAAGAGGAAGGTGCCTCTGGCTGGGGCTGGGGCCCCGCCCACCACCCTCCAGCTACTGGAAGGACGGCGTGGGCTGGGGCACACAGGAGTGCTGTGCATGCCATCATGTCTCCCACAACAACACGCAGGCAGCTGCAGAGGGCCGTGGAAAATCTAGCACTGGCCATGGGCTCCCTGACGAGGGGAAGGCCCTATGCTGCAACCAGAGTCCAAATCCAGTCATGCCTGGGAACACCCCCAACCACACGGCTCACCCAACCCCGACCCCGCACCAAGATCCCGACTGGCCGCTCCTGCGGGAGCCTTACCACTTGCTGGGCAATGTTGACATTGGACTGTCCAAAGGTTTTTGGCAAGAGCTGCTTCCCGAGCGGGTTGACGGTGGAGGGGTGAACAGCCACGAGGGACACCACGCCTGCAACACAAAGACACCAGGTCAAGGGCGAGACTCCTTTTCTAAGTTAAGGCTAAAAGTGACCGTCCAGCAAGATGGTGCTTCCAATTAGAGATGCTTAGCTTTCCCCACTTGTACTGTCTCAAATCCATGGCTCAAGTGCAAACACCTCCATGAAGCTTAATTCCCAACGTAAAACCGTAAGGGGAGAGCTGCAGGGCCGTGCTGACGCGACCCAGGTGACCCAGGCTGATCACCCACTGCTCTGGCCCCTCAGTGAGGTCTGCAGAACGTGCTGGTGGGACCACGGCCTGGAAAAGTCTGTGATTCTGTGACAATTATGGAACAGAATTTTAAAACTAGAACTTTTATCCCAACATTTCTCTATGAGGTTGCAAACCTAGCATGGAAATCTGATAATCCACTTTTCCTTAGGAAGGAGAGCCACATTTGTTCCCAGGAAGGAGCGTGCCTTCCGTGGAGGCTGCGCCTCTAAACACACAGGAGCCCTCAGAACACTGGTGAAGCAAGTGGGGACTCCTCTGCAGGAGACGTGAGGCCTCTCTCCTCCAACAGCGGAATGCAAAAGGTCCTAGGGACACAGCAGTGGACAAAGTCCTGGAACATTTACACAAAAATAGTAAAATGAAGCAGTAATGATAAAGTTCAAAAACTGGCATCAGCGGGCAGAGAGAACAGAGGAACCTGTAAACTAGGTGGTAGCGAGCACCCTGGGAAACAAGGTGGGAGGCCCGGGTGGCCAGCACAGCCCGGGAGGGGCGTTAGGCGGCCACACGGAGGAGCAAGGGGCTCGCAGTGCCCCGCGGCATGGCTGGGGGAGCTGAGCCGATGGCCCCACATTTGAAAATGCGCGATACCCTCAGGTGAAGAAAAGACAGACTTGCGGGTCATGACAATATCAGGAAAGGAGAACTCCCCAATCTCGCCACACCTCAGGCCTCCCCGGACGGCTGCCCATCCGACCTCGGGCCTCCCCCGACAGCCGCCCGAGGAGCTGCAGGACCCTGGACTTCCCCACAGGCATCTCCCTTCATTCCCACCAGTCAGCACCAAAATGACTCACAAATCATTGGTGAGACTTTCGAATACGTCGTCTTTGCGATCTGGTTTCATTTTGGGGCCCTTTACAACCCATGCGTTCTAAAAACATCTACTGCTTTTTATGCGTTTCTTTAAAATATACTAAAGAATGAATTTTGCTGCTACATAAGAACACTCAATAATTTCTCTTAATAACCTAAGTTGGCCAAGACAGATTATTAGGAAGTGATTAAAAAGACATTTGCCTTTTGATTCAACTGGGTTAAATATTAGTATTTTTACCAACCAATATCAACACATATTTAAAATTCTTTTCTGGAACTAAATAAGATGATCTGCTGTGGGATAATTTTCTTCCAAAAATAAAGATGTGTATCCTAAGAAAGGGCAAATATTTACTTTTTAATTGTTTTATATATGTGAAATATTTTTATTTTAGAATATTCAATTGAAAAGTAAAGATTGTACATATTCAAAATGTACAAGTGATGATTTGATGCACATATACACTGTGTAATACTTACCAGAGAAAGACTTTTTAAAAGCAAACATAATATTCTACTATGCAGGGAATGATTTAAAATACATAATTAAACACTTTTCAGATTCATGTACAGATGAGTAAATAGTAAGCTTTCAAGAATATTTAGCTGATTCATTACAAAGATAACATCTTTTAAAATTTGCAAACGAGTCTCTAATTTCAATAAATGTGGAGAAAGCAACAGACCTCTGAGTTCACAAAAGCCAGTGGCACCATCACTCCCCATCAGCAGCCAGGCGGCTCTTTCCGTCCTGCATGGCCCGGCCACAGCACCACAGCGCCCGGCCACAGCGCCGCCCACCAGCACCACAGGTACCGTGCACTCGGGCGTCCCAGTCTGGGGCTCCCCTTTCCTGCCCCAGCAGGGAGTGTGGGTAGGACTCGGGGATTCGGGGGGTGGTGGGGCTGTGGGACAGCAGTGTAGCTGAGACCCTCGGGGCATCTGGCCTGCCCTCCATCTGCTCTGCCCACAGGCCGGCTGGCTGGCCTGTCTACGCCATCTGTCCTTCCAACCAGGTCTCTCTCTCTGGGCCAGAGGCCAGCACCATGAGTCTGGGGTGGGTTGCTAAGGGTTTTCACAGCTAGGAAGGGGGAGAAACACACAGAGGGAAGAGGGTCCCTCCTCTGGTACCCAGCACAGGATGAGTGAATGCAGGCAGACGTCCACGGCCCCTGAGCTTCCCCACTCGCTCCTGTTGTCCACCTGGAGTCTGAGCCCCCACACCAGTTGCAGGTAAAGGGTTTTGGAGCCCGAGGGCTTGCCAAGCACAGAGGGCCCCTCCCAGCCTAGACGCAAACCAACAGAGAACCTCTGAGCAGCACACATCAACCAGCAGCACCCCTCGGTCACCAGCTGAGTCTCTGCAGGACAGAGGGCAGGGTACGTGCATCAGTAACAGGGAGAAGAAAGAAATCCTGAGGCTGAGGGTGAGTATCCCCTGCCCCGCCCCAGAGCAGCATTTCAGAAGGGCCTTGAGATAGGGGCTGAGTTCGCACGCCCACCCGGCCAGTGAGCAGCAAGGCCCCTCCCTGAATACATCTCAGACCCACACCCAGAAGTACAGGCTGGAAAGGGCAGTGATGTCTGGGGACCAGAGCTGGGTGGGTGGGTTTCTTTCTTTCTTTTTTTCTTTTTTTTTTTGAGATAAGAGTCCTGCTCTGCTGCCCAGGCTGGAGTGCAGTGACATCATCTCGGCTCACTGCAACCTACGCCTCCCAGGTTCCAGCGATTCTCCTGCCTCAGCCTCCTGAGTAGCTGGGACTACAGGCACCCGCCACCACGCCCGGCTAATTTTTGTATTTTTAGTAGAGATGGGGTTTCACCATGTTGGCCAGGCTGGTCTTGAACGCGTGACTTAAGGTGATCCACCCGTCTTGGCCTCCCAAAGTGCTGGGATTACAGGTGTGAGCCAATGTGCCTGGCCGGGCTTGTTTCTATTCATTGAGAAACTTTTCAAATACAAACAATAACACGACAATTTTATTTCAGTACACTTCAAATACACTGTTATCATCATACTTGCTTCAAGTTTCGTAGAGACATAAGGAGCAGAAATAAAATGAGTCCCCAGGACCCTCAGCCTCCCCGCGAGGCTGCCCGTGTGCGGCGCCCAGGGCCTGCAGGGACGCACTCTCTTCATTTTTCATGCTTTTCCAGGATGTGCGGAACTGAACCTAAGGCTATAACGATTGTTTTTTGTGCGCCTCTGAAACACAGACAAATATTATATGGCTCGCATTCTGCAATTCTCCCAACACTGTGTTCAGACTTACCCACACGTACAGATCAGGCTGATTTCCTCAAACGCTGCTACACTATTCCATTGTAATAAAGTGGTCATATGAACACAGACGTCATATGAAAATGCTGTTTGTTATTACTGAACCGCATGCTGTGTGTTTTTCTCAGCACGCCTGCCGCCAGCGAAGCCTGGGTCCAAGCGGCCGCCGTCCCAGAGTCCGCCCAGTTCCCCAGGCGGTCATTCCAGTCCAAACGCACCAGTGGCAGCCAGGCTGTCGCTCCCCGCCACTTTTTTGTCCACCTCAGGGTAGAATGTTATTTCAATTAGTAGTTGTTGTTGTTTTTGAGACAGGGTCTCACTCTGTCACCCAGGCAGGAGCGCGGTGGTACAATCTCAGTTCACTGCAACCTCCACCTCCCGGTTCAAGGGATCCTCCCACCTCAACCTCCCAAGTAGCTGGTACTACAGGCTCGCACCACCACACCCGGCTAATTTTCTTATTTTTTGTAAAGACAGGGTTTCGCCGCATCGCACAGACTGGTCTTGAACTCCTGAGTTCAAGTCATCCACCCGCCTTGGCCTCTCAAAGTGCTGGGACTACAGGTGTGAGCCACCGTGCCCAGCCAATCATTTAGTTTTAATCTGGCAATATAAGTAGAGTGTTCCACATATTTTCTTGGTAAGACTGACCCACACAATCTATGCATGGGAGGGAGGAGGACTAACATTTCAGGGACAAGCTGAGTCACATGAAGACATGGCCCATAAGCTGACTCTACAGAAATAATATTGTTTCAACTGTAAAAGGCACACATAGCCTTTTTCAAAAGAACTAATTAAAAACATTGTATATACAGCATTTTAAATGGAGAATTCCTTTCTTGGGAAGAAAATTAGTTAAGAATATATATGGTCTAAGTTGCTATAATCCACTAACAGAAAAAGGAGTCTAAATACAGTACTCACGTTTTTATCATTACTTGTCCTATTCTATTAATATGTATAGGGCTTAAGATAAATTATGAAACCATAAAGTTTTGTATTTTCTGAAAAACAATTTTAACATCTTTACATTGTCAGAGCCAGAGGTCTACGAGTTACTGTTTTGCCCACCAAGCTGGAGATGTTTTATCTGCTCATCTGGTCAAGCACAGCCCCTCTGCAGGGGAGCGGCTCCGCAGGGAAGTAGCTCCGCAGGGGAGTGCCTCTGTGGCTGGCTTGCAAGCAGCATTTGTGCACACTTGACTGGCCACAACAGAACATTCTTCTCTGTTGTCAGCACTGAGGAGGAAGCTCCTGCCTAAGTGACCACAGCCAGGCACCTGCCCAATGGAGACATTGCTCTCCCCAGACTCCATTCAGACTCAGGAGACCTGAGCTCCTAGAACGCAGGCTGAGGCAACTCCCACACAAAACCTATCCTCTGGCAGTTATCAGAGACCTCAGCTGCACAAACCACACACCTACTGTGCCTGACGTGGCTGGGCCCCCGGCAGGACCTGCTCCTGAGAACACGCGGTTACTACTCTAAGTTCACAGCATGGCTGAAGTCACTCCCAAGAACCTCTCTGTCCAAACACACAGAGCTCCAGCAGGCTACCCTGCATCCAAGAGTCATCATCTCACACCTGGGAACAAGGGTTACAGCCACAGAAATGCCATTACTGGGCTAAAAACAGAGGCTGGGTTTTTAATGTCTTTCAGGCTAAAAACAGAGAAATACGAAGAGAGAAAAAGCGGATGGCCTCTCCTGACAGTTCTGTAGGAGGCTGGCAGTTTGAAGAGGCCAACCAAAAGTTATATCCTCCCTTCCTATAACCCCCTTCCTAACAGTTGTACAAAGATCAGTGCGTGTGTGGGGGGGGTGGGGGGGCACAGTTCACAAGCGACAGTCACCACGAGTAAGGAATTACGTAAGCAACACTAAGCTTCTGACCACACATCACTGATAAATTTCCTCCTCCACTTAGAACCCTAAAGCTGACAGACATGAGACTGAAGCAGGAGGAAAGTAAAGACACAACAAAGGGAGATGCTCTTTCGGAAGCAGTCATTCTGGGCTAAGAGGACATGTATAATCCAATGCCCACATGTGCTGGGCACTCCCATATGAGCAGCAACCGAGGGACCCGGGCCCGGCGCCGCAGACAAGGTGAACCTGCACCGTGCACAGCCATGACCTGTGTCTGAGCGCTCTCCACGGACCCACTATGTTAAAAATCATGAGCACACTATGAGAAAAAGGCAGCAAATAACCAAAGGTAGCAAACACATCGCAGTCGCCGAAGCCACGACTGGAAGGGCCCCAGTGACTAAAGACAGGAGCCACCACACAGCATGGGGAGGACGCAGACACTCCACGCACCAGCTGCCAAAGTACACACTCAAATGTACACTTATACATTTACTCTTTTTTTTTTTTTTTTTTTTTTTGAGACAGAGTCTCACTCTGTCACCCAGGCTAGAGGGTAGTGGAGCGATCCTGGTTCACTGCAACCTCCACCTCCTGGGTTCAAGTGATTCTCCTGCCTCAGCCTCCTGAATAGCTGGGATTACAGGCGTGCACCACAGCGCCCCAGTAATTTTTATATTTGTAGTGGAGAGGCAGTTTCACCATGTTGGCTAGGCTGGTCTTGAACTCCTGACCTCAGGTGATCCACCTGCCTCGGCCTCCCAAAGTGCTGGGATAACAGGCGTGAGCCACTGTGCCCAGCCTACTCATTTGAGACGGGGTCTGGCTCTGTCGCCCAGGCTGGAGTGCAGAGGCTCAATCACAACTCACTGCAGCCTCGACCTCCCACGCTCAAGTGATCCTCCTGCCTCAGCCTCCCAAGTAGCTGCGACTATCTATAGGCATGCGCCACCATGCTTGGCTACTTTTTTTTTTTAATTTTGTAGAGATGGGGCCTCACGTTGATGCCCAGGCTGGTCTTGAACTCCTGGCCTCAAGCAATCCTCCCACTGCAGCACTGAGATTTCTGGTGTGAGCCCCTGCACCTGGCCTACACACGTATCTGCGCTCTCAGGAACAGTGTGGGCAGATTCTCAGGGGGCCTGGATCACCCCTCGGTACAGGGGGTGCACAGGCAGCCCTGAGGTACAGACAGACAAGCACACTTCCAGGCCAGCTGTGGCCTCCCGGCTGGCCTCCCTGAGGACGAGGCGCAGGTCAGACAGGATTGCACACATCAGGGAGGAGGATGCAGGCAGCCCTGGGGCCAGGTCACGCTGGGACGGGGGCAGGGTGGACCAGGCAAAGCCAGAGGGAAAGCTCCTACCAGTACCGCGGGGCCACAGGCATGATATGAGTAAGAGCCCACCTGCGACACACAAAGCCTGAAAACCCAACACCACCAAATGGTGGTGAGGACATGGAACTGTCAGACACACAAAGTGTGTGTGCAAATGTTCACAGCAGCATTTTGCTCTCAGGGAACAATTAGAGGCAAACCAAACAGCCACGACTAAAATAGCCCACGTAAAATGTATTGTCAAAACCTCCACGTTGGGACTCTCATCCTTGGGGAGCCTGTGGATGCAAAATGTCTCGAGTTTGGTGCATTTCTCTGGGTGGAAAGCAGTTTTCTGAGCCTCGAAGGGTGTGGTGGTCAGTTTTACGTGCCAGCCTGACGGTGCTCTATCCCGTTATTCAGCCAAAGGCCAGCTGAGAACTTGCCGCTAAGCTCCTTGAAAAGGAGCCATTAAGCAAAGGAGATTGTGCTCGATGCAGGTGGGCCTCGTCTAACCCGTTGAAGGCTTTTAGAGCAAAACCTACATTTTTCCAGAAAAAGAATTCATCACCAACCGCCCTGCAGGCTCCGCCCTGATGGCCCCACTATGGCTAGGCTGGGTCCTGTCGTGAGTCCCCACCTGGGTTCCCTGTCCCCCTGGCTGTTGCTCTACAGAACACTGACAATCACAGTGGGGACCTGGACACAGGCCCCCCACGGCAGCAGCAGGAAGAGACACAGTGGCCCCAGGCAGCTGTGGCATGGAGTGGAGCTGGGAGGACCAGGGC
Source organism: Macaca nemestrina (assembly GCF_043159975.1). Classification (NCBI taxonomy): domain Eukaryota; kingdom Metazoa; phylum Chordata; class Mammalia; order Primates; family Cercopithecidae; genus Macaca; species Macaca nemestrina. The sequence continues at coordinate 603,781 of NC_092140.1, forward strand.
CAGGGACCCACGAGGAGCCTCGGCTGGGCTCATCCCCTCTACCTTCCCCTGATCCACTCTCACCGGGACAGCTCCTGTCCTGCCTTAAGATCTGACTCAAGGAAGGGCTCCACAGCCCTCGAAGTGCTACTGACCATGCCCTGGGCTCGCAGGGCACAGAGGAAGGCGGAGCCTTGCTCACTTGCACCACCGAGGGCAACTCAAAAAGCACCCGCAACGGCTCCATCTAAGGGCGTAGACCGCCCCACCTCCCAAACTAGAGGCAAGGGGGGCCCACTAGTGAAGACGGGTGTCTGTTGGGGAAGCAAGGGCTGCACGCTCACACACACACACAACTCACACACATGCACAATCAGAACTCACACTCAACTCATGCACATACACGCATACTCACACAACTCATACTCAACTCGCACATACACACACTCATTCAATTCACGCACACAACATACACACATGCACACGCACAGAACACAACACACACAACACTCCACATACAAAACTCACTCAACTCACACCCAACTCACACGTGCACATGCACACAACTCACATGCAACTCACGCACAACTCACGCAACTCACATACTCACATCTCACATGCACACAACTCATGCACACAACACACCTCGACTCACAAATGCACGAACACAACTGACACAACTCACGTGAACTCATGCACACTCACAACACATGCACTCCACACACACTCCTCACAATTCACACATACAACTCACTTGCACACACATGCACACAACTCACACGCATGCACACACACGCAAATTCACAGGTACACTCACGTACTCACACAACTGATGCACACAACACACATGCACACTCAACACATACTCAACTCATGCACACTCAGACATGCAGTCATTCCTCATACACAATGCACCGACAAGCACTCCTCACATACACACTCATTCACGCATACACACTGACACTCATGCACACACTCCTCACATGCACACTCAGTGACACACACGTTCCTCACGCGCACTCATGCACACATATTGACACAGACACATGCAAACACCAACAAACTGTTCTATTTGTTAAACAGAATTCTCTGGAACAAACACCGGAAGTGAACACTGGTGCTAACGTGCTGGGCAGAAGAGGAAAGAAGGAAACCTCTCTGCACCTTTTCACACTTCAAAATTTTAAAACATGAACATGTCACTGACGCAAAAGCAAATTTAAAATAACCACGTGTGGCCAGGTCTCTCTGTACCTTTTCATACTTCAAAACTTTAAAACATGAACATGTCACTGACGCAAAAGCAAATTTAAAATAACCACGTGTGGCCAGGTGCAGTCGCTCACGCCTGTAATCCTAGCACTTTGGGAGGCTGAGGCGAGCAGATCATGAGGTCAGGAGTTGGAGACCAGCCTGACCAACATGGTGAAACCCCATCTCTACTAAAAACACAAAATTAGCTGGATATGGTGGTGGGCACCTGTAATCCCAGCTACTCAGGAGGTTGAGGCAGGAGAATCACTTGAATCCGGGAGGCGGAGGTTGCAGTGAGCCGAGATCACGCCACTGCACTCCAGCGCGGGCGACAGAGTGAGACTCCATCTCAAAAACAACAACAACAACAAAAGCTCCACGTGTGTGGTGGAATCAACACCAGGTGAGGGGAGGGGAGGCCCAAGAGCCGCTGCCGACGATCCGGGGAAAGAACTGACCATCCCAAGGCTCACCTCGGGGGGATCAGGGGCCGGGGCACGTGGGGCAAGCAGACGGGAAACGCATGGCCCTGCCGCGAGCCGGGTCAAAACCAGAACATTTTCAGCTATGCCACAAATGCCAGAGTATGTTCCCTCCTAATCCCAGCAATTCAACTCTTCAGCTCCATTAAACCTGTTACAGATTTAAGCACAGATTTGTGAGTAAGAATGGAAAAGGAGACAGCCCACATGTGGTAAGAAAGCTGACTGCATGTAACCTAACAAGAGGAATTCAAATTCAACACCATAGAAACAGACTTCATCATTTCAAGCATAAAATGGTGAAAATGGTGAATTTTTCATTGTTATTTCTGCTTTATCACTTGAACAGAAAATGTCATGCCTGCAACTTGTGCACTTTTAAGTGTTCAATTAGTTACACTAAAACTATACTTCTCTCGAGCAATCTGTGAATCCTCAAATGATCAAGACAAAAAGCTCATAAATAATCCTAAAAGGGCTGCACAGATTTGCTCCCTATTCCTAGAAAAGCAGGAGGGAAGGACCTGTGTCAGCAGAAGAGCAGGGCCAGTCCCACCACCTTCCTCTGGCAGGGCCCACAGGCAGCAGGAGGCTGGGGAGGCTGCAGGCTGGCTCAGGTCACAAGGCCAAGTTCTCCCAAGGAAGAGACCAGAGTAGGACCTAGGGACAGGCCCCAAGGAGACACCTGGACCTGGCTCCGCAGCAAGTAGGGGTTGGAGGCAGATGGCACCATGGGCACCCGCACCAGCACTGGACAGAAAGGGACGGGCAGCAGGGTCAAGCCTCAGCAGAGAGCTGGTGGCCTGGTCACCACACTCCCACGCCCCAGAGCCACGGCAAGCACTGAGAGGTCACTTACAAGGGTCTCAATGTTAAGAGTAAAAAAAGCGGCCGGGCGCGGTGGCTCAAGCCTGTAATCCCAGCACTTTGGGAGGCCGAGACGGGTGGATCACGAGGTCAGGAGATCGAGACCATCCTGGATAACACGGTGAAACCCCGTCTCTACTAAAAAATACAAAAAACTAGCCGGGCGAGGTGGCGGGCGCCTGTAGTCCCAGCTACTCGGGAGGCTGAGGCAGGAGAATGGCGTAAACCCGGGAGGCGGAGCTTGCAGTGAGCCGAGATCGCGCCACTGCACTCCAGCCTGGGTGACAGAGCCAGACTCCGTCTCAAAAAAAAAAAAAAAAAAAAAAAAAAAAAAAGGAGTAAAAAAAGCTCATTTTATATATGGGAATAATTAGAAAAATCAGAAAGTTCCTTCTAGGAATCTAAAACGGAAACGCATCCAGGCCTCTAGGCTCCTCCCTGGGCTGACGCAACCAAGTGCATGCATGTCGCGACCAGAGCACTCAGTGGGCCCACTAGGTTCTGCAGGCAGAAACGTCTTAGGACAAAGCAAGCTCTTCCACAAGCTTGTCTCCCAGCAATATCGCAACAAACCACAATGAACCGCCCTGCACGCACTCCCAGCTCCACACAGCACAACCTCTCACGAGGGGCCAAGCACCGCACATCAAAGCTTCTAAGTGGTGTGTCCTAACCCAGCACAGGTAAGGAGTTTACCTGGGAAGTAACCAGGTGAGCACACACACCTTCATGAATGTAAACCCCAGCACCACTCCAAGGTGTAAAATGGAAACTGCCAACCGTGGGACCCGGAAGAGGCGGCTTCAACCTCTCCAGCTGACTTCCTCCCCTGGATTCCTCAAGACAAGAAAAATGGCTTTTCCTCAAGAGCTAGTAAAATACACATGCGAAGCGTTAAACGTGGCAAGTGCTTGCTTCGCAGGAGGTGTGCACCATGGTACACCTATCTTTCCTCAAACAGCACAGGTGAGTCTGGCTTCTGGAGGAGCCCACACCACTGCTGAGACGTCATTATCTTTGGGTGGCGGGAAAACAAATTGTCTTTATTTCTTCTTTACATTATTCTACCTTTTTCTAAATGTCTGCAAATAGTACACACACCTTAGAATTCAAAATCCACAAAGCTTCTGGTGTGTGTGTGCAGGCTGTGTTCTAAATATTAGAAGGCCCCTACGCCCACCCTCCTGGATTCTCAGAGCACAAAGGTGCCCGTGCAGGAGATGCCATCATTAGCAAGAGGCTTCAACGTCAACAGCTTCATAAACACATGAAGCTTCACGCGTTCATCAACACAAGTGTGTCCAGAACAGGTGCCCTTACCTTTTCCGGGACTAAGGTTCTGGTCTATGAAGACCTTGAGTTCTCCGTTGGCTTCAATTAGACCGGCCTGCAGAAAGCAACAAAACAATAATAAATACAACAGCTAAAAGGGCTACAAAACTAGGGGTGTCTAAAACCACCCTCAAGGGTTCTATCAAATAACGTCGTAAAAAGGCAGAAGGGCCACAGTTAAGCAACTCCAGGAACACCCCGGAGAACGCCAGGCCCGGAGAAGGAATGTTGCTATCACCATGGCACCTGTAGGGCCAAAACAGCACCGTCCACCAGGAATTAGCCACGACTTACAAAATCTACACAGTCTTGAAAAATCACGACTGTAATGAGGAAAACGTTCACAATAGAATGTTAAACGAAAGGCGGCACAGATAAGAGTACAGCCACACAGCGGGGGCACAGGCGTGATGGCGCAGCCACACAGCGGGGGCACACGCGTGACGGCGAGTCACACAGCGGGGGCACACACGTGATGGTGCAGCCACACAGCTGGACACACATGCATGATGGTACAGCCATACAGAGGGGCACACGTGTGACAGTATAGCTACACAGCAAGAACACACGTGTGATGGCACAGCCACAGCAGGGGCACACACGTGACGGTATAGCCACAGCAGAGGCACACACCTAATGGTCCAGCTATACGGCAGTAACACACACCTAACGGTACAGCCACACAGCAAGAAACATTAAGGGGGACTCCTATCAGAATTGTCAACCTCATCCTGCTTCTCCAGAAAAGTCATGAAATGTTTCATTCTCTTCCTAGTCCCAACAAAATGTCAGTCCCCAGGGGCTAGGCTCTGCGAAGGAAAGGCCATCCCAAGAGGAGGTCTTGGAGGGGCGGCCTCTGGGAGTGGCGTGCTGGCAGCCCAGGCATGGCAGCCTGAGCATGAGCACACACACGGCAGCACGCTTGAGTACCCAGGGTCCGAGGAGGCCACGCACCTCAGGCAGTGGGGCTGCGGTGTGGCGATGGGGGTTGCTGTCTTCACTGAGAGTAAAGGCACTCGAATGCACCCTTCTGTAGACAACACCACGGGAACAAGGAGACGCCATGACCCCATGGTGCCACCCAGGTAAGTCAGGGGACATGGGGAGGCAGCCCAGGTACAAGCCAGGCAGCCAAGACTAAAAGCCCAGCAAGACGACCCCTGCAAGACCACCGGACAATTTCCTGGGCATCTTCACAACCCCCTTCCCCACAGAAGATGAGGAAAGCCAGGGCTGCCCGTAAGCTTGAGGACGGTGGCAAGTTCACGTCCTAGGAGGCTAAAAAAAAGACAGGAACGACAGACGTTCAAACCGGGTCCAACCGCACTTTCTGAGTCTGGCTGTGCAGCAGGCACCATCCCAGCCTTGGCTGTGGGACTTGCTGGGCGGTGGGTGGACGACCCAGTGACCCCCTGCACACAGAGCCAGGTGAGGTGGGATGTGCAGAAGGGGCTGCATCACACTGGCCACACCAAGGGGCTGGGATCCAGGCTCCACCACGCCCAGGGCCCAAAGACAGCTTGTGATGCAATCTCAAGGAAAAGAGCCATGGGGCAAGAACCTGACCACACCCAGGAGGCGCCTCTGAGGCCACCAACCTGATGCAGCACCAGACAGGCCCCCAGAGGGCTACGCCGGCACAAACGCACGACACCAGACAGGCCCGCAGAGGGCTATGCCGGCACAAACGCACGACAGGAAAAGCATGACCCATGGTCAACGATGGTGCCTGAAGGTCGGCGTGCATGGCTTTGTGCTGGCACCCATTAGTGTGTTACAGGTGTGAGATGCCAGATGTCCTGGTCACCATGAGGGCAATACCATCCAGGCCAGGTTGGTAAGGCCGAGACGTTAAGCCTGGGAGAGAAAGGGCAGGAGGGTACGGCCAGTTAGAAAAAGGCGAGTGGGTGTGGACAGGTGGTTGAGCCAGGTACACACGGCCAAGCGGCTATGGAGGGCCAGAACCCACAGGAGATGAAGGTCAAAACACTACAGCAAAGTAGGTAAGGTCAGGTGACTATGACCAAGGAGGTGAAAGCAAACTAGGTAAGACTGAGAAGTTAAACAAAAGGTGGGTCAGCCAGGAGAGAACAGCCAGGTGCGTAAGGCCAGGAAGTTACATCCAAGACGTTAAGGCCTAGTGGGTGAGGCCAGGAGGCAAGGGCCTCGGTCAGGGCTGGTCAGGCTTGAGCCCAGCTCCAGCATCTGTGTGGGAGTGGAGCGTCTGTGTGGGAGTGGAGCATCTGTGTGGGAGTGGAGCGTGCTCCAGCCCCGGGTGCGTGGAGCTGGAGGAAGCCCTGCCAGGGGTCTGATGGAGCAAGTCCCAGTTGTGGAGGACGACTGCCCTCCCCGCTACACAGCCAGGGCTGTGCCCACTTCCCCTGCGTGGCGTCTGCGCTCCCAGCCCTGGCATGTGGCAACCATGGTTTGGGCTCTGAAGCTGTTTTGTACCACTGTCCCTGTCTATCACCCTCCCTCACCAGGATGAACAAATGAACACCTGCTAAGAAGTGTAGGGCCAGGGACTGGTGCAGGGCACGCACTGCGCAGGATGGCACAGCACCTTTTTTCTGTTGGTGGGGACAGTCCAATGGGCAGAGACAGAGCGGGGGCTGTTCCTCCTCATGCCTGCAGGGCGTGTGGAAGACCCCCAGGAGCAGTGGCTGCCTGCGGCCTCCATGAAACGCTGGCAAGTCTGGCCTCAACAGAGGAGCCCGACTAGGGCCACCGTGCACTCAGACACGGGCCTGGCCCGGCCACCACGACGCTCGTGTCCGTAAACGTTCTGCCACTGCTCACAGAAAACACTCCTCACGTGCACCAACACAGGCCCTGCAAGAACGCCAACTGGCCCTGCCCAGGGGAGACCTCGGCAGCCGCGGGGGCTGGGGCACAGGTGGCCTGGATGTTTCTCACTCTGCCCCATTGACGCGGTGGTCAGCCCCGGCTGGGACAGGAACTCAGCAATCCCTGAGTAGCCCACGCCCAGGAAACCCAGGTCCAAGAGACCACTGCCCCGTCACGGCCACCCACCAGCACAGCCCCTCCTTCCGGGCAGTGCTTCCTCCTCCCCAGCAGCTGCCCAGGGAGTTAACGGGCCAGGCTGTGGACCCAGGCGGCCCTTCCAGGAATACTGAGATGGGGTGAAGGGGCCAGTCTTTCTCCACCAGCCTCAACGTTGTGACATAAAGCTCTGGGGTAACTGCACGGATGCGGAGCACACAGTGACGGCAGCCAGTGAGGAGAGAACAAGGCCCACATGTGGGCCGGAGTCACACTGCCGACACAAGCGTGGCATCATCTGTGGGTCCAACTGGGTCTGCCACAAGCATCGTTTTGTTCCAGGAAAAACCCTTTCATTCCCCTTCTTTATGCAACTCATGCTTCTGAAAGTAGAAACGGCTGATAGCACTTCAAAATCCACAGCCTCGGCCTGCTGGTTCCACCGGCCACGTGCTCAGGTGTCGCCAGATCCCTGGCAAGCACCCGCAGCTCACAGCTGGCCCCTTTCCTCAGCTTTCTCCTGGAGAAGCTCTGGGCCCAGGAGGCAGGGGCCATGAATGACGCCCTGCGCTGTCTCAGCAGCAGTGCTGACGCTGCCACCTGCACGGCTCTGCCAGGGGCCAGCCTCCCTGCAGGGTGTTTGGTGGCATCCTCAGCCTTCACCCCGCGTGGGACAACCAGAATCATCCCCGGACACTGCAAAGCCACCTGCAGCCAAGAACCACAGACTCAGAGGCACGACTTCTGGGGCCGCAGGGCCTCTAAGCAGACCTCTCCAGAGCTGGCGGAGAACAAACGCACACCTGGCTACAGAGGCTACAGTCTCAACCTTAATTTCCAACTAGGAACATGAGGCTGTAAGACAGGAAATCTGACCTAAAAGGAAACCACACAGTGGGTTCCTGTGGCTGCCTGTAAGTGCCTATCTTGATGGGATGCGCTTACTCCACACTGAGTTTGACAAACACTGAAAATATTTCATAATACAATGTGTGTCAAAATCACAAGGGAAACGCAAACTCTCCTTTCTATAAAGGAGACTAGAAAACAAAACCACCACCTAGACTGCCTCTGTTCACAGATCATCTGAAGGACTCACACAAATGTTCTACAAACCAGCACTGGAGGAGGGTGAACTGGGGAGACGTGAGTGGGAGCAGGCGGCTGACGGCGGGGCTGGGGCACACAGCCTCCAGGAAGGCTCTGCGGTGTCTTCATGTGTGGCCCTCCTAATCCTGCTTGGGATGGTATTTCGAAGTGACTGGGCCATGAAGGCACAGCCTCCCAGATGGAATCTGTGCCCTGATAAAGGGGCTCCCTGGCCCTTCCACCAGGTGAGGGCACGGCAAGAAGACGCTACTTACCAGCCAAGCAGCGGCTCTCACCAGACACCAAACCTACCAGGGCCTTGATAGTGGACTCCTAGGCTCCCGAGCTGTGAGCAGCCGATTCCTGTTGTTTACAAGCTGCCCGATTCATGGTCACAGTATTCTTGTGACGGCAGCCCAAGCAACCAGGACAAGCTCTCCTGCAAATACCCACCACTGTGCTGCCTTTCCAATGGGCCCTCCTGCAGACATCCACCACCACACCGCCTTTCCAACGGGCTCCCCGGCAGACACTCCCCACCGCACCACCTTCCCACAGGATCCCCTGCGGACACCCACCACCGCACCATCTCCTACCGGCTCCCCTGCGGACACTCACCACCGCACCACCTTCCCACAGGATCCCCTGCGGACACCCACCACCGCACCACCTTCCCACAGGATCCCCTGCGGACACCCACCACCGCACCATCTCCTACCGGCTCCCCTGCGGACACTCACCACCGCACCACCTTCCCACAGGATCCCCTGCGGACACCCACCACCGCACCACCTTCCCACAGGATCCCCTGCGGACACCCACCACCGCACCACCTTCCCACAGGATCCCCTGCGGACACCCACCACCGCACCACCTTCCCACAGGATCCCCTGCGGACACTCACCACCGCACCACCTTCCCACAGGATCCCCTGCGGACACTCAACATTGCGCCACTTTCTCCCTGAACTGACTTCTGTGACCCGACCCCCAGGAGGATGGAAATAAGGGGCAACTTCTGAAGCTAGGTCACTCCCTGCCCTCTTGCGAAAGCTGGTGCCATGGTGTGAGGATACTCAGGAGGCCCTGAGGTGGTCGTGGTGCTGAGGGCTCCTCCTGCTAACTCCCAGACCTTGGTCTTGAGGTCTGCAGAGCTGGGCAACGTCTCAACTGCAACTGCGTGAGACTCCAGGACAGAAGCACCCAACCGAGCCACTCCCAAACTCCGGGCCCACAGCCATTGTGTGGGGGTAAGAGAGCGTATTGTTTTAAGCCACTACATTCATCTGTTTCACAGCAATAGATAACACAGCAGTTAAAGAGTTTTCTCTAGAACATTAAAAAAAAGTGATTATTTTCATCAACCAGGTCGTCACTGAATTTATTTTCGAAGGGATCTTGAACCCTGCGCAAACTTAGCTCCACACGGAAAGCTCACTGGCACTGTCGTCTGAAGAACGGGATCCCACATGCCACACCCTCAGCATCAGCCTTTCAAAGCTGCACTCACTCTCTGACACCCCCCTTCCTGGAAGGTGACCCCCAAGGACAGGGAAGATCGTTATGACGACCCCCTTGGCTGACAACAGGAAGAGTCGCAAGAACTAAGTGCAGCATTGTCCCTGAAAAAGACAGTGACGATGCCATGATTTAAATCCCATTTGCCATCAAACACAATGCCCCGCTGAGGCTCCACGCAGCCACGAGGAAGCTCAGCCAGCCACATCCCGACAAAAACCTACCAAGAGCTTGAGGTTCATGACTCACTGCTGCCCACCTGGAGACCACAACCTCCCCACGTGGGCTCCAACTCGCTCCGGGGACAGAGCCCACTCAGGGCAGTAAACATGCAGACCCTCAGCCTCCGCTCCTGCCCGAGACAACAGCACCAGACCCCCAGCATAGCGTGTGAACACTGAGAACCCTGTATGTGGGGTAACGACCCGTCCTGGTTGGCCCGGAACTAAGAGAGGCTCCTAGGACACAGAACCACCGGGGTCCCGCCAGGCAGGCAGGTCCCAGGCTGGCTATAAATGCTGGCTGCTAAACGGGACTTGTTAACAGGAACACCGGCCGGGGTCGGTCTGCTCAGTGTTCGTGTCAACAGGATGCACACGGGTGCACATTGGCCTGCTGGGCAATGGCAAAGTGGCCTTGGCACCCAAGTCCCCACTCTCCAGACCAGGGGCCAGCTGTGGCCTTGCTAGCTCCCATGTCAAAGCCAGCACCTGAATAAGCAACCCCACGTAAGCCACGCAGGATCCAAGGCCACAGCCTCTCCTGTCCTGTGTCCTGTCTTTAGGAGTGTGGGTGTGAGTCTGGGTCTCCACTGACACTTTAGAACTGACTAAGACACACCCAAGTATAGCCTCTGTGATTGTTTGATATGAAGTCATTCCTATGGGTTGATATTTAGTAGATACTACAAAACCACAACTGACAGCTTGAGTATGTAAGGAGCTGTAGGAAAGACCCTCATGTGGGTCCTCCTTACATTTCTCATGGGCTGTGACCCACAGGAACTCAGTAAAAAGCACCAAAACACAAACAGTTTCATTTGACTTTTTTTTTTGGAGACAGGCTCTTACTCTGTCACCCATACGGGGGTGCAGTGGTAAGACCTCAGTTCACTGCAGGCTTGACCTTCTGGGCTCAAGCCATCCTCCCACATCAGCCTCCGAAGCAGCTAGGACAGGCACGCACCCCATGCCGGGCTAGTATTTCTTTAACTTTTAGTAGAGACGAGGTCTCATTATGTTGCCCAGGCTGGTCTCGAACCCCTGGGCTCAAGCAGGCGTAAGCTACCACGCCTGGCCCAGCTTCCTGTGTTTAACATACTGCTGAAATTGCTATTAGTTTAACATACTGCTGAAATTTTAAGACATGTGCACTGGACTTATTTTCCTGTTAAATCTTTATACTCAAGATGCAGCCCTACCTCCCAGTAAGGACACCTCAAGGTGCTAAACACATTCACATATAAGCCAACAGCAAAGGTGCCCCTTGGCTAAAACTAACCTTAATTTCTATTAGAAAAACTGTGTTCAACTATATTTGTGTTTATAGTTAATGGAGATAACAGTTGATTATTCTCTTGTCTTACATTAGATAAAACCGTACTGTGAGTAGCAGCAACAACAGCAAAACACATGTTCCCAAAACACACCATGCTGCTAGAAAAAGCTGAACCAACTAAAAACGAGAATTATTAAAGATGACATCGTTTAATAAACCTCACCAGTGCCCACTTTGTGACAGGGTCTACGAATGGGACTAACTTCCGTTCCAGGCCTAAAAGGGGGCCTATCACTGCCGTCATCTTTAAAACACACAGGTGACCACGGTTCTCACAACCTGGAGCTGCACTCGCCTGGCCCGGATGGAGGCGCTGCCCGGGCCCTCATCGCCTCCTTCCCTGCCAGCCAGCACCCACCAGGGTGTGTCCAGGGGGCTAATTCCCTGGTGATACACAAGCCCTAGAGACCCAGGAGGATGCAAGGGCGTGAAGAGGACGCTCCCCTACACTCGACACACAAGCCCTAGAGACCCAGGAGGGTGTGCGGGCGTGAAGAGGACGCTCCCCCACACAGCCAGTGAGGGGTCAGCCAGTGGCACACAGCAGCCAGGTGGGGCACATGCCGGACCCCGCACCGTCTCACCACTCTCTGCCCCGCTCTTCTCTGTACTTTCTAATCTACTGAACAATTTACCATTTCCATTGCTAACGGCTCCCCACTAAAGTGTAAACCAGGCTTATCTGAGCCGTGGCCTGCAGGCTGTATGTGGCCCGAGACACCTTTGAATGCAGCCCAACACAAATTTGCAAATTTTATGAGTTTTTTTTTTTTTTACCTCAGCTATTGTTAGTGTTATTCTACTTTATGTGGCCCAAGACAATTCTTCTTCTTGCAATGTGGCCCAGGGAAGACAAAAGATTTGACGGCCCTGGCATCAACTCTGTGAAGCAGGAATTTTGCCTGGTAAGAAAACGGCCCAGCAGGGGCCCTGCAGTCCCGACATCACAGGTTCACAAGCCAGGCCCAGGGGAGGGCTGGAGAGAGGGACACCAGGGCCACACACTTCTCAGGGGGGACCCAGCAAATGATTCAGGCTTGAGGGTCATCCAGTCTCTATCACAGCCACTCAGCTCTGCCTTCACAACAGCCAAAAAAGTGTCAAGAAACAATCTTAATTTCAAAAGTAAGCAGAGGCAAGAAGAAAGTGACCCAGCTGCACTGAGGGATCCCCCTGAGGACTGGAGTGGTCCACGCCAGACTCCAGGGCAGAAAACACTTCACTGCACATTAAACTGTATAATGAATGAAGAGACCTAGGGAAGAGGCCACTCTGTAAACAGCAGCCAGGATGGCCTGCCTGCTACCAGGGCCCTCCTGGTCCCAGCACAGGACTCCTGCAGAGAACTCTCTCTGCTCCTCCCTTGACTTGTGCGGAGAACTCCGTCTGCTCCTCCCTCAACTCCTGCAGGTAACTCCGTCTGCTCCCCCCTTGACTCCTGTGGGTAACTCCGTCTGCTCCTCCCTCAACTCCTGCAGGTAACTCCGTCCACTCCCCCCTCAACTCCTGCGGGTAACTCCGTCCACTCCCCCCTCAACTCCTGCGGGTAACTCCATCCGCTCCTCCCTCAACTCCTGGGGGTAACTCCGTCTGCTCCTCCCTCAACTTCTGCGCAGAACTCCGTCCGCTACCCCCTCGACTCCTGAGGAGAACTCCGTCCACTCCTCCCTCGACTCAGGCGGGTAACTCCGTCTGCTCCCCACTCGACTCCTGCGGGTAACTCCGTCCGCTCCTCCCTCAACTCCTGCGGGTAACTCCATCCACTACCCCCTCGACTCCTGCGGGTAACTCCGTCTGCTCCTCCCTCAACTTCTGTGCAGAACTCCGTCCGCTCCTCCCTCAACTCCTGCGGGTAACTCCATCCACTCCCCACTCGACTCCTGCGGGTAACTCCGTCCGCTCCTCCCTCAACTCCTCCGGAGAACTCCGTCCGCTCCTCCCTCGACTCAGGCGGGTAACTCCGTCTGCTCCCCACTCGACTCCTGTGGGTAACTCCATCTGCTCCTCCCTCAACTCCTGCAGGTAACTCTGTCCACTCCCCACTCGATCCTGCGGGTAACTCCGTCTGCTCCTCCCTCAACTCCTGCGGGTAACTCCATCTGCTCTTCCCTCAACTCTTGCGGAGAACTCCATCCGCTCCCCCCTCGACTCCTGCGGGTAACTCCGTCCGCTTCTCCCTCAACTCCTGTGGGTAACTCCGTACGCTCCCCGCTTGACTCCTGCGGGTAACTCCATCTGCTCCTCCCTTAACTCCTGCAGAGAACTCTCTCTGCTCCTCCCTTTTGGCTGTTGGGTTGCCCATCACAAACAGCTGGCACCTTCCGCCCACCTGGCCACAAGACCTTTCTCTGGGGCTGGGGCTGGGACCCAGCCTGGAGCTCCCAGGGGCCCTCCTGGGAACAAACACAACCCCAGAGCTCAGGGAAAACCTCTGGCAGCCCCAGCCACTCCTCTGGCACCCTGGTCCTGCAGGGGACCCTGCGTGGGCTGCCCTGACCTACTCCCACCAAGCACCAGAGCCTGGTGAGGGTGAGGGTGGCCTCAAGAGACTGACTCTGACCTTGCTGGCTTACCCTGAGGAAGCCACCAGCGAGCTGCCCTACACTGGGGTCCAAATGGCAAAGCACAAGAACACAACCCCACCAACAACCCACAAGGAGCGTGTTCTCACCAGCAGCCGGGCGAGTTAATCTGAAAGTGGTCCTGCCGGGACCAACTCAGGGCACCACAGGCCAGGGCCACCTGGGACAGGCTGGACAGGGGACCTGGGCTTCTAACAGGCACTGGGAGGCAACAGACGCTGCTGGTTCAAGATCCTAAGTCCAGACAGGACACGCTGGGTGACCGCCAGGCCCAGCCTTTCTCAGCTACAGAGGCCAACACCTCCCCACGTCCGGGAAGAGGACACGGTGCCACCACAGAGCAGGGATGCGGCAGAAAAAAACCTCGCGTCTGAAGAAGATCCGGGACAGTGTGAAGGCTCATCTCACGAACATGCTCCGAGTAAAAGCATCAAGTGGGAAGAGCAGGACAGGAGCTGCCGTGTCTGGAAATGGCAGGACAGGAGCCTCAGATCAAGCCTGCTACGGAAACAATTACAGAAGAAATGTGTTTACATAAAAATCCTAGAGGAAAACCTGGGCAATACCATTCAGGACATAGGCATGGGAAAGGACTTCATGTCTAAAACACCAAAAGCAATGGCAACAAAAGCCAAAATTGACAAATGGGATCTAATTAAACTAAAGAGCTTCTGCACAGCAAAAGAAACTACCATCAGGGTGAACAGGAAACCTACAGAATGGGAGAAAATTTTTGCAATCTACTCATCTGACAAAGGGCTAATATCCAGAACCTACAAAGAACTCAAACAAATTTACAAGAAAAAAACAAACAACCCCATCGAAAAGTAGGCGAAGGATATGAACAGACACTTCTCAAAAGAAGACTTTTATGCAGCCAACAGCCACATGAAAAAATGCTCATCATCACTCGCCATTAGAGAAATGCAAATCAAAACCACAATGAGATACCATCTCACACCAGTTAGAATGGCAATCATTAAAAAGTCAGGAAACAACAGGTGCTGGAGAGGATGTGGAGAAACAGGAACACTTTTACACTGTTGGTGGGACTGTAAACTAGTTCAACTATTGTGGACGACAGTGTGGCGATTCCTCAAGGATCTAGAACTAGAAATACCACTTGGCCCAGCCATCCCATTACTGGGTATATACCCAAAGGAGTATAAATCATGCTGCTATAAAGACACATGCACATTGGCCGGGCGCGGTGGCTCACGCCTGTAATCCCAGCACTTTGGGAGGCCGAGGCGGGCGGATCACAAGGTCAGGAGATCGAGACCACAGTGAAACCCCGTCTCTACTAAAAATACAAAAAATTAGCCGGGCGCGGTTGTGGGCGCCTGTAGTCCCAGCTACTCGGGAGGCTGAGGCAGGAGAATGGCGTGAACCCGGGAGGCGGAGCTTGCAGTGAGCCGAGATCGCGCCACTGCACTCCAGCCTGGGCGAGAGAGCGAGACTCCGTCTCAAAAAAAAAAAAAAAAAAAAAAGACACATGCACACGTATGTTTTTTGCGGCACTATTCACAATAGCAAAGACTTGGAACCAACCCAAATGTCCATCAATGATAGACTGGATTAAGCAAATGTGGCACATATACACCATGGAATACTATGCAGCCATAAAAAAGGATGAGTTCATGTCCTTTGTAGGGACATGGATGCAGCTGGAAACCATCATTCTCAGCAAACTATCACAAGAACAGAAAACCAAACACCGCATGTTCTCCCTCATAGGTGGGAACTGAACAATGCAATCACTTGGACACAGGAAAGGGAACATCACACACCGGGGCCTGTCGTGGGGTGGGGGGAGGGCGGAGGAACAGCATCAGGAGATATACCTAATGTAATGACGAGTTAATGGGTGTAGCACACCAACATGGCACATGTATACATACGTAACAAACCTGCATATTGTACACATGTACCCTAGAACTTAAAGTATAATAAAAAAATAAATTAATTAAAAAAAAAAAAGAAATGTGTTTAAATCCATTGAATCTGTCTAATGCAATCAGAGAACCCATGACCAGGGCAGGCAGGGCCAGTGCTGAGGCCCCCCGGAAGAAGGCTCCAAGCAAAGCCCCCGTACTGGGGTTGGGACCCCCCAAGGGCCACACCTTGAGAAGAAAGACCTGGAAACTCAAAGAGCCAGACCCTCACCCAGCATGAAGCCCAGACACCAAGACCCGAGGGATCCGTCGCCACCATCTGCGGCCCAGCTGCTGAGAAGGGCCCTGCACTTCCTCCACAGACTCTGATATAAATGCCCAACAGGCCACAGGACAAGAGGGCAAGTCGTGACCAAAAACCAAGAGCACGGGGCCAGACCCACAGGGATGGGGGTGAAATCACCAGAGAGCCAGACCCGCAGGGATGGGGGTGAAATCACTAGAGAGCCAGACCCACAGGGATGGGGGTGAAATCACCAGAGTAACTGATCAGACGCTCAAGAAATTAAAACTCAGGTTTGACCATTTTAGCAAAGAACTAAAACCTATAAAAGAAACCAAAAGAAAGTTCCAGAGCAGAAAATACAATAACTGCACATTAGACAGTGAGATCAACTATCCGGTTTGGAGCAGAGATAGCAGGAGGGAAAATAAAGAAAAACGTAAGAAGCAAACACGATGATGTTAAAAAGGCCAAAGAATTGTACCATTTGCACCCAAGGAAAGAGAAAAGGGCAGTGAAAGTCTCCTCATCAAAGGGAGCCATTTAAAAAAAAAAAATCAAGAGTGCCGCAGCCAGGGAGGACATGCCTGCAACATGCAGACCCGAGGCAGGACCACACCCAGAGCAGAGAAGCAGCCCTGCAAGTCAGAACAAAGAGACAGACAGACAGCCCAACTCCTGCGCGTGGACTGGAGACGCCACTCCGCATCAAGACAAAGAGGCCCTTCTGCAGCCCGGGAGCAGAAGCGACACACAGCACCCTCGGGCGCCAGGAATGCAGGTGGAGGCCACAGGCGCCCAGCACCCCAGGAGCCATCACGCCCTGCTGCCCAACAGCTGTGGGCACAGGAGCAAGCCCCCTTGGGTCTGCCCCCAGCTCAGCGACCCCACAGGGCCAAACCATGCAAATCCTCCACAGACACGCACAGACGTGCGCCAAAGACAGGACACAGCGAACGTCCGTTCCTGAGAATGCATCTGCAGCGGTAGTGGTATCCTTAGCACAAGGCACTGCGGCTGGCGGCAGAGCTGACTTCTCACTGCTGGACTCCAGCACGGGAGGAGAATCATGGCAGGGGGACTGCCCTAGGCGCATGTGGGAGGCTCCTGGATGGCTGTGTTGCCATCTGGGCAGTGGTGACATAGTGTGTGTGATGTTTAAAATCCATTTAGCTGTATACTTCACATCTGTGTATTCTATAGTAGGTATGTTATCATTCTTTAGGTTTTCTTGCACTTTACATATTATTATTCACTGAGGTTTTTTTTTTTTTTTTTTTGAGACAGAGTCTCACTCTGTCACCCAGGCTAGAGTACAGGGGCGCAATCTCAGCTCACTGCAACCTCCACCCTCAGAGTTCAAGCAATTCTCCTGCCTCAGCCTCCTGAGTAGCTAGGATTACAGGCGCCTGCCAACACATCTGGCTAATTTTTTGTATGTTTAGTAGACGGAGTTTCACCATCTTGGCCAGGCTGGTCTTCAACTCCTGACCTCGTGATCCACCCGCCTCGGCCTCCCAAAGCGCTGGGATTACAGGCGTGAGCCACCACGCCCAGCCTCACTAAAGTTTTTTTAAGTCATAAGAATGCTAGAAAATATCAAGCAGAGTAAAGAAAACATAAAAACAAAAGTAATGGGAGTTAAGCTGTGAGCATGCAAAGGCATAAGAATGATACAATGGACTTTGGGGACTTGGGGGAAAGGGTGGGAAGGGGGTGAGGAATAAAAGACTACAAATTGGGTTCAGTGTACACTGCTTGGGTGATGGGTGCACCAAAATCTCAAAAATCACCACTAAAGAACTTATTCATGTAACCAAATACCACCTGTTCTCCAAAAACCTATGGAAATAAAAAATAAAAATAGAAAAAAAATGAAAAAAATTAAGAAAAAAGTATACTAGAAAAAGCAGACCTTTATAAGCAATAATAACCAGTTAGAAAATACAATGGGTGGCCAGGCATGATGGCTCACACCTCTAATCCCAGCACTTTGGGAGGCCAAGACGGGCAGATCACGAGGTCAGGAGATCGAGATCATCTTGGCTAATACGGTGAAACCCCGTCTCTACTAAAAAATACAAAAAATTAGCCAGGCGTGGTGGCGGGCACCTGTAGTACCAGCTACTCGGGAGGCTGAGGCAGGAGAATGGCATGAACCCAGGAGGCAGAGCTTGCAGTGAGCCGAGATAGCGCCACTGCACTCCAGCCTGGACAACAGAGCGAGACTGTTTCAAAAAAAAAAAAAAAAGAAGAAAGAAAGAAAATACAATGGATAAAAACACTCATTGATAATAACAAATTTTAAAAACATATAACCCCTAAGATCAAATCTACATGCAAGGTATATATTTGCAAAACTAAAATTTTCACAAACATCCTAATTTTTCTGAAGGTAAAGAAAAACTTTACCGAAATGGAGACTCAAACTTTGTTCTTGGATAAGAATCAGAAGTTGATTAAAAGACAAACACCTAATAGAAAAATACACAAGACACAAAGCTGTTAACAAACGTAAGACAAGACGCTCTAGCTATCCCAGTAGTGCTCTGAGAAGTGCAAACAAAAACGTGCACTCCTGGGCTGGCAGAGATGCCGTGGCTGGCAGCGCCCAGGTCCTCTGCCCAGTCCTCAATCCCTACCTGGGCAGCTGTACTTCCAAGAACCCATTAGGAGGGTACTTGGAAGCCTAACCCAGCCAGTGCATTTATCACACACCTGCTTAGATAAAAACAAAGTGCTGCAAGCAACCTAAATAAACATGTGAGCCATGTCTTAGTCCTTTCAGACTCCGCCACCAAACACCACAGCCTGCAGCCCTACGTGCGAGGGTTCTCTCTCACGGTCCTGGAGCCGTAGGTCCAAAGGTTCTCTCCCACAGTCCTGGGCTCTCTCGCGCGGTCCAGGAGCCCTACGTGCGAGGGTTCTCTCTCACGGTCCTGGAGCCGTAGGTCCAAAGGTTCTCTCCCGCAGTCCTGGGTTCTCTCTCGCGGTCCTGGAGCCCTACGTAGAAGGGTTCCGTCTCACAGTCCTGGGTTCCTTCTCTCATGGTCCTGGAGCCCTACATGCAAGGATTTTCTCTCACAGTGCTGGGTCCTGGGTTCTCTCTTGCAGTCCTGAGTTCTCTATTGCGGTCCTGGAGCCCTACGTGGGAAGGTTCTCTGTCATGGTCCCGGAGCCCTATGTGCAAGGATTCTCTCTCATGGTTCTGGGTTCTCTCTCACAATCCTGCAGCCCTACATGTGAGGGCTCTCTCTCACGGTCCTGGAGCCCTTCGTGCAAGGGTTCTCTCTCACGGTCTTGGAGCCCCACATGCAAGGGTTCTCTCTCACGGTACTGGGTTCTCTATCACGGTCCTGGAGCCCCACGTGCGAGGGTTCTCTCTCACGGTACTGGGTTCTCTCTCACGGTCCTGGAGCCCTACGTGCAAGGGTTCTCTCTCACGGTACTGGGTTCTCTCTCACGGTCCTGGAGCCCTACGTGCAAGGGTTCTCTCTCACGGTCTTGGAGCCCCACATGCAAGGGTTCTCTCTCACGGTCTTGGAGCCCCACATGCAAGGGTTCTCTCTCACGGTACTGGGTTCTCTCTCACGGTCCTGGAGCCCTACGTGCAAGGGTTCTCTCTCACGGTCTTGGAGCCCCACATGCAAGGGTTCTCTCTCACGGTACTGGGTTCTCTATCACGGTCCTGGAGCCCCACGTGCGAGGGTTCTCTCTCATGGTCCTGGAGCCCTACGGGCAAGGATTCTGTCTCACGGTTCTGGGTTCTCTCTTGCAGTCCTGGAGCCCTACGTGCAAGGACTCTCTCTCACGGTCCTGGTTTCTCTCTCACGGTCCTGGAGCACTATGTGCAAAGCTTCTCTCTCATGGTCCGGAGCCCTACATGCAAGGATTCTCTCTCATGATTCTGGGTTCTCACTTGCAGTCCTGGAGCCCTACATGTGAGGGTTCTCCCTTGCAGTCCTGGAGCCCTACGTGTGAGGGTTGTATCTTGTAGTCCCGGAGCCCTAAGCACAAGGATTCTCTCGCAGTCCTGAAGCCCTAAGTGCAAGGGTTCTCCCTCACGGTTCTGGAGTCCTACATACAAGGATTCTCTCTGGCAGTCCTGAAGCCCTAAGTACAAGGGTTCTCTTTCACAGTCCTGGGTTCTCTCTCGTGATCCTGGAGCCCTATCCTACCTGCAAGGGTTCTCTCTCACAGTCCTGGGTTCTCTCTCACGGTCCTGGAGCCCTAAGTGCAAGGATTCTCTCTCGCAGTCCTGGAGGTGGAAGTGGGAGGTCAGGGCAGAGCCAGCTTCCAGGCTGTACCTACCACCTCCTCCTTGGGCCTCATAAGGCGGGAAAAGGGCAGGCTCGCCCTGGGGACTGGCTTATAAGGACGCTGATCCAACAGGCAGAGGGGCTACACCCTCGTGCCCTCAATCAATCCTAGTCACTCCCAAAGGCCCCAACACCGTTGAGGGTAAGGTTTTGAAGGATGAACACTCAGCCAGGGCAGCGCATCAACAGGGTGGAGTAAGTGAGGGTGCATCGACGAGACCAGACTCCAGCAGCTGCGGAAAGGGGGCGAGGCTCCAATGCAAACAAACTTTCCAAATTTGAGACAACTTGAGAAATCTAAATGCTGCCCATGTGACAATAAGAGTGAATGACTATCTCTCAGAGACACATGTCAGAGTATTTAATAACTACTTAATAATCACCCTGGCCAGGCAGGGAGTCACCCAGGTCCGTGACAGGGATGAGGCAGCAGCACAATCTCTCTCTTTTGTGTGTGTCTGAAATGTTCCACAAACTTTTTAGAATTATCTCTGCTTATATTTACTGATGTGAAAAAAAAACGTAGGACAAACTGTTGAGTAAAAATTAGCAGTGAACAAAACGTGAGTTCATTTACTTAAAATTCCATACTGTACATGTGTGTTTCAACACACACATCTAGGTTATCCCCAAAAACAATCACCAAAAAGGCTTAACAGCAGAGCCCCCATGACTGTCATTTCAGATGGCTGCTTACTTTCTGATACCTTTCTGCACCACTGTTTTTAAATAATCTTTCCATTGTCATAACTAAACAAAGCAATAAAGCAATTTCATCCCCTAAATTAAGGGAAAAACCGCACGCCTAACGAGGTCCATCCAGAGGTGCTGAGCTGCAGGCGAAGGTGGGGCCCAATGTCACTCTAAGAAAGAGTCAGAGGAAGCTGGCATCCCCGAGCGGGCAGACGGACGGCAGCCAGAGCCACAGTGCAAGCCATGCAGGGGCAGAGAACGCCTCCTCCCGGCCCCACGCAACTTAAATGAAGAGGAAAGGGGGGTGCAGATTCCACCCAAGTGGGCAACACAAACCCCAGGTCCTCAGGGCACAGCCTGGAGCCACCAGGCAGGGAAGCTGAAGAGCAAGGAGGTAAGTTCACACACAACGCGAGTCACAGGAGGGGCAGGTTGGGGAGGTGGGGCTGTGCTTCAGGGGGCACCAGAACCTTCAGGAAACCAATGGATTCTGAAGCCCCAGCAAGCACAGAGGGTGGGGCCCATCCACTTGCGAGCAGACACCTGGAAGGCAGGAACCCAGCATCCCTCTCCCAGCAGAGGCTGCTCTAATCTATATGATCTATAATCAGACTTTCAGCCACCACTCTAAAGCCTGCTTTTCCAGCAGAAAAACAGCAAAAGATGCTCCTATCTACAATAGGCACAAATGCAAAACCGCCTGGAAAACCCATACATTAGTTCCACAGCCGTTAAACAGGTGCTTGCATCCTGCCTCCGGCTGTCTTTGGGGCAGGCTGCACTGGGTTGTGCAGTATGAACCTGGCAGGCGAGGTTTTCCAGGGCTGGGGTGGTGGGGAGTAGAGGGACCAGACAGGGACTTGGCCAGGGACCAGCAAGTGGCTCCCAGCACAGTTGGATTCCACACTCTTGACAACGACTCACCTGAAATGTCAGCAGCTCCGCTCTCTTTTCTTATGAAGTCACTGCTGTGTTCAAACACCTCATGCCCGAAGCCCTCCTGGAAGCCGCAGCCTGCAGGAGAGGCCTGCTCCCTCGGAGACTCCATCTCTCCTGTGTCTGGCCAACCGCCACCGCCTCAATCATTCTAAACAGTGCCCAGGGCAAGCCAGGGCCCCTCTGTGCAACACTGGGTCAGAGGCAGGGGCCACAGAGTCCCAGCGTGCCTGGCTGCTGGCTCCTGAGCTCAGAGCCCTCACACTGGGCACGCGGCAATGGCCGTCCCTCCAGCTCTGATCAGACCAGTCCCTTGTGGCTGGGAGAAGGTCTGACCCCGAGCCCAGGCCTATGAGGTGCTCCTAATTTCGTCAAAGCCTTATGTTCACTCTTTTGCATCCACCCAAGTTCAGCCAGGACGGGGCCAGCAGCTGACGCCCTCCTTTCTCCCTCACTGCCCTGTTAGGGAGGGTGGCTGGCCACCCACATGGGATAGGCGAGCACACAGAGGCCAGGAGTCCCCACCTGAGGTCCCAGGGCTAGCAAGGTCCAGCCGTGCAGGCCCCTGGAACCCCTGCCTCACACAGCTTCCTCCACAACACGTCACACAGGCCCGGTAGGAAAATGCTCCCCAGGGAAATGCAGCACACGCTGCTGGACAGCGCGACGGGGTCCAGGCCTGGGGCCTCAGGGAAGAGCCGCCCCGTAGCCCTCGACCAAGTATACTGCCAGCCTGTGGGAAGTGGAGACCATCTCCGTTCATCTGTTTACTTATCGTATCAGCTAACTTTAAAAGTAACAATATGTTCATCTAATTTCTCCTCTGGAAAAGTTTTTACATTAAACTCTTTTCTCTTTTAGAAAGAATTTAAATTTCCATTTTAACAAAAACCAAGTCATCCAAGGACAGAGTGAGCCACCGGCACTCTCAGAAACACTCCTCCAGGGTGGCCTGGGGTCAGCACGGAGCAGTAACCCTGGCCAGACGGGGTGTCCGGAGGGCCCAGGACACCCACCCTGACCAGAGCCACAGCAGACTCAGGTGCGGGGTTTGATGCCCACCCACAAGGAGGCACTGTCAGGCAAGCTCAGGACAGGTTGGGGCGAGGGGATGCACAGCCTCCTCACCAGCAGCCTTTCTGTCTCAACAGTGAGCAAAAACGGGGCTCCAGGGAACCAATGCCCAAAAACACGAAGCATGGCTTCCAGGATCAGCATCCACGTGTGATAAATGCCACTGGAACCACGGCCTGGGATGGGACAGACACTGAGGACACGAATGGGCATCAACATCACCCTCGATGCTGACCACCTTCATCCCCTTCCACCCCAGAACAGGATTTGGTCCGGCCACTCCAATGGGAACTCCTTTTCCATTTGTTAGAGAAAAAAGAGGTTAAGTCCAGGCAAAAGTCATCGTGGCTAGCCGACTGCACCGCCGGCCTGCAGAGCTCCCAGACACGGAGCCCGCAGACCAGAGTTTCCAGTTCTGTGGCTGCACACCCCCTGAGCTGTTGAATGTGTGACTCCTCCTCCCCAACCTGGCCGTGCTGGGGGAGGGGACACCCGGGGTCTCCCAAAGCGAGAGGAACCCCTCGTCCACAGACAGCTCAATTTGGGCTAGCTGGATGACGCTGAGGCAGACATCTGTCCTCCATGCTGCATCATTCCAGATAAGGCTTCTAAACTTAAAAACGACTCCGGGAGTCAAAGGATGCCCTAAAGCAGGAATGGCTTCCAAGAGTCAATAACTAGGTAAGAGGTATGACCTCAAACTCAGGCATGAAAACAAAGCCAGAGGCTGAACTCCCACCACGGTCATCTCCCTCTTCATCCTGCTTCCCTGCAAAATATAATTCGGATTCTATCAACAGTGGTGACATGAGATATTTTCATTCAAACCCTGATTTTTCTTAAAGGCAAAAGAAACAGCAGTCTAAAATAAGTCCCATACAAATTACTCCGAGCCATTAATACTCTCGAGGAGGGGAAGTAAATGACTACACAGCAGCTAAAAAGCCTGACGGCACGTCTCAAAGACCAGCGTTTGTACTCGCAGACATACACGCACACAGGCAATTTCACCTCCAGCAGTTCATCCTAAAACTCATCCTGGATTTGTGCAAATTTGAGAAGATTTAACTGGAAACCACTAGAATCCCCAACCACAGGGCAGTGGGTAATTACTGAGGCCCATGCATGCAGCAGGAAGAGCTCTCCTAACTCCGCCGGCTCTCCCATACAGCGCCAGGCCGAAAGGACTCTCTTGGACAGATCCGCATGTGTCTCAGACTCAGCCTTGTTCATTCCAGACACCCCTTTACACCAGCGGCTCTGTTATCAGCATCCTGGGAAAACTGCAAACAACCCCGGAGGCTGCACTCTGTGTCCTGAGATGTCTTTTACGTTCTCCACTCAATCTACAGAAATCAAAACCCGTACGGTGCTGGGTGTGGCTCGAAGGGGTGGCCCCATTCTCCAAGAAGAGGAGTTCAGTCCAGAGGCAAGAGATTTGGGGACCAGATGCACATTTGTTTGAATGTAAAATGAAGTGTTTAGGTACAGCATCTTTTAAAAATTATTTCCCAGGTTAATCCACGTTTTCAGTAACTGACCATCTACAACTCCCCAACGTACCAAATAAACGTATAGCTGCTAAAAACATGGTAGAAAAAAATAACTGACCAGAGAAAACACTGACAATATACTGAGGTAAAAAGATTAGAAACAGAAGGTACAGTACGTTCCCATCTTGGAAAAGCTGCTTTATCACACACAGCTAAATAGGAATCCAACAGGCATACGCTATAAAATCCTAACAGTTCAGCTCACATATGAACGTAACTTTTCTTCTTTTTGCTTTCCTATAATTTTTTTAAATTTTCTGCAACTAAGATTACTCTTACAATCAGAAGAAATATTGCTCGAACTTTTTTTAGTAAGTCATATTCTTTTCTTGTGAAAAGTCTACTTAATGGATACTATTAAAAAGCAACTGCGACAGAAAAGCTCGCTGGTACAGCAACCGGCACAGGCAGGTCACTCAGTAACACAAGGATTCCATGTCCACTAGGAATGGGCGGCACCCACAGCCCAAGCCTGGGCACAACTGAGGACCAGCGCACAGGACACCTGTCACCTGGGCACGGCTGAGGACCTGCGCACACCACATCAGTCACCTGGGCAGGGTGAGGACCCACACACACCACACCTGTCACCTGGGCATGGCTGAAGACCAGCGCACAAGACACCTGCCACCTGGGTAGGGTGAGGACCCACACACACCACACCTGTCACCTGGGCATGGCTGAAGACCAGCGCACAGGACACCTGCCACCTGGGTAGGGTGAGGACCCACACACACCACACCTGTCACCTGGGCATGGCTGAAGACCAGCGCACAGGACACCTGCCACCTGGGTAGGGTGAGGACCCGCGCACACCACACCTGTCACCAGGGAAGGGCTGAGAACCAGCACACAACACACCTGTCACCTGGGCACAGCTAAGGACCCGTGTACACCACACCTGTCACCTGGGCATGGCTGAGGACCAGCACACACCACACCTGTCACCAGGGAAGGGCTGAGGACCAGCGCACAGCATACCTGTCACCTGGGCATAGCTGAGGACCCACAGACACCACACCTGTCACCTGGGCACAGCTAAGGACCCGTGTACACCACACCTGTCACCTGGACAAGGCTAAGGACCTGCACACACCACAACTGTCTCCTGGGCAGGGCTGAGGACCAGCACACACCACACCTGTCACCAGGGAAGGGCTGAGGACCAGCGCACAGCATACCTGTCACCTGAGCATAGCTGAGGACCCACAGACACCACACCTGTCACCTGGACAAGGCTAAGGACCTGCACACACCACAACTGTCTCCTGGGCAGGGCTGAGGACCAGCACACACCACACCTGTCACCTGGGCAGGAGGGGAGGGCCAGGGACGCGTTGGCAATGCTGGATTCTGGGCTGATCCATTCGGGTTTCCGACCCTTTCCTGCTTCCCCATCCACTGGAGCAGATCACACTGCCTCTTTTCCTCAGACCCCAGTGACGCGATGTTATTGAATGGCACACCAGGGTGCACAGGGCAAGCACCTGTGTTAAAAGACACTGTATCTCAAAGCCACAGGGGACACACAAGGGTTTCATTCATCAGACCAGAATCTCTTAGACACTGGACCATGGAAAAACAGGATTTATGGCTGGGCGTGGCGGCTCACGCCTGTAATTCCAGCACTCTGGGAGGCCGAGGCAGGTGGATCACCCAAGGTCGGAAGTTCGAGATCAGCCTGACCAACATGGAGAAACCCCATCTCTACTAAAAATAAAAAAACTTAGCAGGGTATGGTGGCGCATGCCTGTAATCCCAGCTACTTGGGAGGCTGAGGTAGGAGAATCGCTTGAACCCAGGAGGCAGAGGTTGCGGTGAGCCAAGATCACGCCATTGCACTCCAGCCTGGGCAATAAGAGTGAAACTCCGTCTCAAAACAAAAAACAGGATTCACACAGAAGACTGACAGGAAGAGGCAGATACAACTCTTCATCCTTGAGTCTCAAAATGACCTGCAGCACATGTGAACAGAGCCCATGACCTGTGCAACAACTTAAAAGCCATAGTCTGCGTCTGCACAGGAGACCGGAAGCAGAGTCAGGATGCTGTGGGAATCTCAGCCAGCTGGGAAAAAAGTGCAAAGGGTGGACGCTTTTCCAGGCCTGCACCACGCACAAAGATACAGACAGCAGTGCATGGCCAGTACCCGAACAACCAGAATCATCTGAGTAAGAAGACAACTGGGGGATGAGGGGTCATCTAATTCAGCCTCTAATTCAGCCAATGCTGACACCGCCCTTCCCCCTGCAGATCCATCCCCACGTGTGGTCTAAGCCACCCACTGCTGCTAGGCCTCCTCTCTGAGCAAAACTTGACAAATCTAGTCCCTTACGACAAACAGCAGAAAGCCACACTGTAAGTCAAGCTAAATATCAACTGCAAATCTGGATTTTCTCATTGTTCTACAACAAAATAGTTTTTAATGTAAATACCAAGAGTGAAAAGTTTTTAACATCCCCTGAAGAGCACCTAACAGTTCTACTGCAAACTAAGCTGTGCACCAAAGGTGAGGTTTCTAATTCTTACACAATGAACTCCAGAGATTTTTTCCAAATACCAAAAGTAAAGAGCTAACAAAGAGCTGATTAAGATATTCTTTTTGGCCGGGCGCGGTGGCTCAAGCCTGTAATCCCAGCACTTTGGGAGGCCGAGACGGGTGGATCACGAGGTCAGGAGATCGAGACCATCCTGGATAACACGGTGAAACCCCATCTCTACTAAGAAATACAAAAAACTAGCCGGGCGAGGTGGCGGGCGCCTGTAGTCCCAGCTACTCGGGAGGCTGAGGCCGGAGAATGGCGTGAACCCGGGAGGCGGAGCTTGCAGTGAGCTGAGATCCGGCCACTGCACTCCAGCCTGGGCTACAGAGCGAGACTCCGTCTCAAAAAAAAAAAAAAAAGATATTCTTTTTATCTTTCGAATTTTATACCAGATGTTCCTATAATACCTCTTTCAAAGCACGTTTTAGGGGCAAAACTTTTGTTTTTTTTTGAGATGAAGTCTTGCTCTTGTTGCCCAGGCTGGAGTGCAATGGTGGTGTCATCTCGGCTCACTGCAACCTCCGCCTCCCGGGTTCAAGTAATTCTCCTTCTCAGACTCCCGAGTAGCTGGGATTACAGGCGCCTACCACCACGCCTGGCTAATTTTTATATGTTTAGTAGAGACAGGGTTTTGCCACGTTGGCCAGACTGGTCTTGAACTCCTGACCTCAGATGATCTGCCCACCTCCTGGATTACAGGCGTGAGCCACCGCAACCGGCAGGGGCAAAACTTTTAATTAACCTATAATTTTCTAATTTTTAATACCTCTTCAGAATTAATCTAACCTCATCCTATGTAGGAAAAAAAATCCTGAAATATGAAAAGACTGTTGTAAAAACAAGCATGTCATCACAGATTTCTTCAATACTTAAACCTGAGGGGGCTAAACTGACAACCTTCTTAACCTCAAATGTAAAGTTGTTTCTTTATGAGGACAAAACAAGGCCTGAGTTGCTGAATCCTGTTCCCAGAACTCACTTCTTCAAACACTGAAGGAAACAGCAGTTTGTTGCTGCATCAGGTCCACCTCTTCAGGCCTGAACTTCATCGTCCAAGTCTGTAAAAGGACACCTGGTGGTAGACCCTTCGAGGAGCTCATTGGTCCCCTCTTGACATTAGCAGGGCCTCATGACAGCATCGCTCAAAAGCCTCCATGGTGAGAGGCACACAGTTCTCTTTGGTCCCCAGCTCTCAATTTCAGGATTTCTCCATAAACTCACAGGACACAAACAGGCACCACAGAACGGCTTTCACAACCAAGGCAAGTGAATGCTGGGCAGTGATGTCCACAGCCACCTTCTCTGCACAGGCAGCTGACCAGGCCCGAGTCCCCGCCCAACCCAAGTTCAGATTCTCTGCATCTTTACCAAAAGCAGGAGGAGCTTGGAGAGACAAACAGGACCCCAGAAACAGCCCCACACTGGCTACACCCCAATGTCTTACAGCAAAAGCATCCCTGTAATGTCTGATGAATTCATTATCTGCTCGCCTTCCCACTTACAAACCTTCACGACACTGGACAATCGTGTGTGAGGGCAGGATCTTCCAAGGTCAAGAGGGGAGAGGCACAGCTCTGCCTGATCCCAAGGGTCGTGCTGCCTGGGCAGACAGGAAACTTGGCTGCAGGCCAAGATGCCAGTGCCAGGCTATACTCCCTCAGCCAAGGGCCCTGCCAGCCCAGCTCTAGAACAACTTGAGGCCCTGCAGCTGCAGTGACTCGTGACAAGGGCCTATCCGACTCTACAGGAGGCGCCAAAGTGTCTTCCAAGACTAAATCTGAAGACGGTTCTGAGCACCACCATTACCTGCCATGTGACCCCACAGATCCGCGGGTCACAGCCACCCTGCTCAGGAACGGGAGGACAGCCTCTCTGGGCCCTGAGGGGGAGGGCCTGAGACATTTCAAGGGCAGTTCAAAAACTCAAAGTCTGTATGGACCTCCCCGAGTGTCTCCAAACTTAAGACAGGACTGCACCTGAGGCTATCACAGACTGGGTGGGCCAGGCATGGAAACAGACAGTCCCCACAGCAAGGAAATCCTCCCCAGATTGCCAAGGGCAGCCCATAATCTTGATAATAAATTTCTGTAAGTGGCCCAAGCTATGCCAGCACTCCTGCTGGGCAAGACCAGGCCTCAGGTTCCCGGCGCCAGCCAGGTGGCCATCTGACAGCTGACTCCTGTTCTCCACATTCTCCCACTCAACAGAGTATAAAGAGAAATATTCCATTAGAATTTACCATTTTAATTCAAATAAATAAAATAAAATAAAAAACAAGTCCCTGAGCAAGAGAGCAGAAACCTAATCCTTCTCACCATTTCTCCAGCTGGGCCCGCTCAAGGAACATCAAAGGCAGCCACCTTCCAGGCTGTTTCCTCCTCCTGTGACCCTATATCACCCACTCCAGCACCGCCACTCACTCTCCACCCACAATACCATCACCACACTCACTCTCTACCAGCTCCACCATCACCACTCACTCTCCACCTACAACACCATCACCACTCTATCCACTCACAACACTACCAACACTCACTCTCCACCCACACCACCATAATCACACTCACTCTCTACCAACTCCATCACGACTCACTCTCCCTCCAATCTACAATCACCACTCACTCTCCACTCCACCCACTCCACCATCATCACCACTTATTCTCCCCCAGTCTACCACCATCACCACTCACTCTCCACCTACAACACCATCACCACTCACTCTCCACACACTCCACCATCACCACTCACTCTCCACCCACTCCACCACCACCACACTCTCTCTCCCCCAACCTACCACCATCACCACTCACTCTCTAGTCACAACACCATCACCACTCACTCACCACCCATTCCGCCATCACCATCACTCTCTCTCCACCCACAACACCATCACCACTCACTCTCCTCCAGTCTACCACACTCACTCTCCATCCAATCTACCATCACCACTCACTCTCCACCTACAACACCATCACTACTCACTCTTCACCTACAACACCATCACCACTCACTCTTCACCTACACCATCACCACTCACTCACTCTCCACCCACTCCAGCACCACCACACTCACTCTCCATCAAGTCCACCACCACTCACTCTGCACCTACTGTACCATCACTGATCACTCTCCTCACCACTCCTCAGTCATTTCCTACCCACTCTGCAAACTCTGAGTACCTCTCTCCTCCCTTCTGTGTAGCTCCTTGCCATACAGACCTTCACACTCACTGCCTCTCAACTGCTGTTCAAAGATGACACCCCCAGAGGACTGACTTCATCCTCTTCTTTCTGCCCCTAACTCACATGGAGCCATTTGTGGCCTTTTCCCACCTGCTTGTCTCCCTGTGCCCTACTTGAGGTTGGAAGCTCCCGAGTTGTTTTTCTCTTGTGTTCTCTCCAGAACTTTCCAGTCTCAGGTCTTGGGTGTCCTTGTTTCTTCTCCTCCATGGTGACTACCAGGGACTAGTTCCAGCTCCCTGCATCCTGTGGCACCTCATGGCCCTCTACAGAGGCCCCAGGGCTCTGAGAAGCTGGAGTGGCACAGCTTTCCCCTCGAATAAGGGCTTTTGGCACATACCTATGGTTTTACTGCAGTACCAGTGCTTTAAAAACCTAACTGGTGGGCTGGACACAGTGGCTCATGCCTGCAATCCCAGCACTTTGGGAGTCTGAGGTGGGCGGATCACCTGTGGTCAGGGGTTCAAGACCAGCCTGGCCAACATGGTGAAACCCAATGTCTACTAACAAAAAATTAGCTGGATGTGGTGGTGCACCTGTAATCCCAGCTATTTGGGAGGCAGAGGAGGAGAATCGCTTGAACCCGGGAGGCTAAGGTCACAGTGAGCCGAGGTCACGCCACTGCACTCTAGCCTGGGCAACAAGAGCAAAACTGTCTCAAAAAAAAAAAAAAAAAAAAAAAAACCCTAACTGGTGATCTATGTTCCCTTCTGCAAAAGCTGCCAACATTATCTTTTCAAAACTCAAATGTCACACCTCTACTTAAAAGAGTTAGCTAGGCTGGGCACTGTGGCTCACGCCTGTAAGGTGGGTGGATTGTTGAGGTCAGGAGTTCAAGACCAGCCTGACCAACGTGGTGAAACCCCATCTCTACTAATAACACAAAAAAATTTGCCAGGCATGGTGGCACACGCCTGTAATCCTAGCTTCCTGGGAGGCTGAGACGAGAGGATTGCTTAAATCCAGGAGGCAGAGGCTGCAGTGGGCCAAGATCGCGCCACTGCACTCCAGCTTGGGAGACAGCGCAAGACTCTGTCTCAAAAGAAAAAGAGCTAGAGAAAACATCAAATTCCTTGACTTGTCCACAATCTCCCTTTCCAGCCAGACCCAGCACTCCTGACCACTCCCAGACTTTGAGCAGGGAAGGCCTCACCAGCTGTAGAATCCTATTCTCCTCCCAGCGCCAGCCCCCAACTCAGATCATAACCCCTGAGCGCAAGGTAAGCCCCCAGGCCCTGTGCCTATGCAGCCCCTGACAAATGCCGCGTCTCAAATGCCAAAACTGGATAGAGCATTTGGAGTCCCGCAGAGTCGGATCACCTTTCTGTATGCCCCCGACCCCCAGCCTCACACTACATGCTGTTCACATACAGTGCCAATGAAATCAAGGGGGAATGAATGAGGGCCCCGGTGACACCACCCATTATGTATCAAAGCGTGTTTGAGAACCATTTGAGGAAACCACACAGGAAACCACACAACACCAGAAGCGTGCTCTAACCGAGGCCCTGGGCCCAGCTCCTCACTGTGAGGAGACGTAATGAACACGGCTGCGCGCTGAGCACATGGCCACATCTGGCATTCTGAGTGCATGCACGCATGAGGTCAGGGCATGGTACGGACAAGCACGGTGGATAGGATAAAAGTAGCCTCGCAGCACACCCAGATATGACTTCAAAAACCCACATTGGGTCCACCTGTGTGCTCATATGCCCTCTCTAAAGCACATCCCAGTGCTTGAAGCCAGGGACACCGTGTGACGTAAGTGGTCACAGGTCAGGGAGGGCAGACGCCCCACAAGGACTCACAGGGACCACTGAAACCTCTGCGTCGATGGAGAGGGTTCCACACTCCGGATGCATTTTCGCTACAGCTGTATCAACAACCCCTTTCACTCACAGTTACAGAGCAATGCGTGATGGGAAACACTAAGGAATCCAGCTTGCTTCAGTGACCAGCATTACCAAGCATGGTAAAGAACCACACGCCAATAAAATAGAGTACATTTCTGGCCTTAAAAGCCTCGATCCCCACACAAATTTAAAAAATTATTCAAAATATTCTATAGTTTCATGACAAATACTAAGCAGGCTAAGTAGCATTTCTTACCAGATTTCATAAACCACCAAATCTCATCCTTCTGAGAAAAAAAAGTGGCCAAAACAATTGCTTAGCTCTTGGTCCACCCAAGTGGAATTAACTTCCTCTATAGAAAGACAGGTGCCAGCAGGTGGCTACAGTCTGAGACCTAAGCCTGGCCCCCGTCCAGGATCTTATGTGGAAGCCCCCAAGAAATGGAGGATTCGCTGCGGTGCTGCAACACCCTCCACCTCAATTTAATAAGGAGTTTATTCAAAATTAGCAATTAACACAGTCGGTAAAGATAAGGAGAAAGTCAGAAGGCACCACCCCATCACCACCCAACTGCACAGTGTGGTATCCAAGGCCACAACTTGGGGGTGGTGAGCGCAGTTTCAGAGATCAGATCCTTCCATCTTTCACCTTCATCCCGCTTCAGATGCTTTAAAAGTCTGAAAATAAACACTACTGTAGCTTATGCGTTGTCATTCTGAAATAAAGGCAGAAAACTACAAAGAATTTAGTGCGAGGCAAACATTCGTGTGCAGCATGAAGCAAACATACTTACATCTTTTGCCATGTTACCAGATCCGGGAAATAAATGCTACAAATGTTCACCTTCCCAGAGAAGAAAAATGATTTTTCTGGTAAAAAAAAAAAAAAGGAAGGAAAAACAATAAATAAGTAAGAATGAAAAAAGAAGTTGAAAAAATAACACATCTCAAAGGAAACGTGGACCTTCCTTCCCAAAGGCACCCTCCATCCTGAGAGCGGAGCTGGCCAAACCGACTCCCACACTCAGGATTTTAAGTCGCCTCGTCAGACGGAAATGCCCCCTGCGCAAAAGTGGCCCGCGGGCCCGCAGGGTCACCACCACGACCCCCAGGTCCCCGACGGCCCGCCCAGCGGCCGAGGGTGGGGCTGAGCCCCGGCAGCCAGGGCGCAGCGCCTCCCTCCCGCCGCTGCAGGGGGGACCCCACCACCCACCTGGGCGCAGCCCCAGGGTCCCGGCGCAAAGTGCAGGCTCGCGGCGTCCACCCCAGACCCCGGCGGCGCCCGCCTGGCTGACCGGTAACTCTGACAGGTGGGCTTCCGGGGTCCGCGCCGCGCGCCTGTCACTAGGCCTCGGGCCGCCTCCGCACGAGGCGCCTCCCGCGCGCGCCGGAACCGGGTCCCCGCGGGCCGCCGTGGGGCGGCATCCCCTCCCCCGCCCTGCGCGCTCCGGCCGACCCTGGCCCTGGCCCCACCTCCGGCGCGGGGCGCGGGCGCTGCTGTCGGCCAGGAGGGCCAGGCCCGGGACCCCCGCCCCGCGGTCACCTGGGGAGCCCCCACCAGCGCCGAGCGCGCGGGGTCCCCGAGGCACAGGAGCGCGCGGGGCGCGGGAGGGCGCGGGAGACCGCGGGTCGGGACCGCGCGGCGCCTACACGCGGCCGGGGCACAGGATGGGGTGGCCGGGGGTCCCGCCCGCACCCCCGGCCCCCGCCCGCGGCTCCCGCGGCATCCCCTGCCCGCCCGCACCTGGCTGCCCGGTCCGGCCGCGCGGGCGGGGACGCGGAAAGGGCGCGGTGCGGGGCGCGGGGCGGCGCAGGGAGGCGCGGGCGGGGGCCGGGCCGGGCGGTCCCGGCCGTGGCGGGGTCCCTGCCCTGGGCCGAGCGGCGCCGGGACGCGGGGCTCACCCTGGCCGAGCGTCGGGCCGGCGTGACGTGCGCGCGGCGCGGTGACGTGGGCGGCGGCGGGCCCCGCAGCGCGCCTGCGCGCCTTTTCGCGCCTTCGGCGCCCTCCTCCTCCTCTTCTGCAGCTCCTCGGTCTCCCGCTCCTCCCGCCAGTGCTGCGCGCCCTGGGAGGGCGGGGAGGGGCCGTGTGCGCGTGTCCGCGTGTGCGCGTGCGCGTGCGGAGATGGAACCGGGGCCTGCGCCGGGACAGGCAGTGAGCGCGCGCGGCGTGCGCTCGGAGGTCAAGGGGCCGCGTTTGTGCGCGTCTGTGACGGTGTGTCTGGAGAGAGAGGTGGCCGGCTGTGTGCAAGAGTGTGTGTGCACATGGGGGAGCGGGGTCGGCTATGTGCACGAGTGTGTGTGCACGTGGGGGAGCGGCGACTGGTGTGTGCACGTAGGGGAGCGAGTAGTGTGCGCACTAGTGTGTGTGCATGTGAGGGGGCGGGGACTGGTGTGTGCACTAGTGTGTGTGCACATGGGGCAGCAGGTGGGGGGCCGGGTGTGTCAGGATGTGTGTGCAGGGAGCAGAGAGTGCCGGCTGTGTGCATGTGTGTAGGGGGGAGCACGGACTAGTGTGTCCAGGAGTGTGTGTGCGAATAGCGGGGCCGGGTGTGTGCTTGAGCTCCCTCTCACAAAGGAGAGACAGCCAGCTGTGTGCGCGCCTGTATGCACGGAGGGAAGGGGCCGCTTGTGTGCACGAGTGTCTGTGCACATAAAGGGCCGACTGTGTGTGGGGCTGTGCATGTATGGAGAGCAGGTGTGTGCACAGACGTGTGTATGTGGACACACGGAAGAGAGGTGTGTGTGCGTGCGTGGCACAGAGGCCGCTGCCTCTGCTGGACCCGGTGACCTCCAAGCCCATGCCTGGCCTACGCCCAGATTACCAACAATTCTGGGCGTCCTCGGTGCCCACTGGACGCAGCCTGGCCCGGGACTCGGGAGGGAAAGCAGGGACAGGAAAACTCCAGAAACAGTTTCATTGCATGGTGAGCCTGGTGGTCCCCGAGTCCTGGAGACTCAGTCCACCCTGGACGGCCCCGCCGCTAGGGCCAGGCCCGAGCACCCCAGCCAAGGGCGGGCTAGGCCAGAGAAGAGTCCAAAGTTCAGGGCCACAGCTGGCGGCAGAGGCTGGTGCGCACCAAGCGTAAGTCTAGGAGGACTTGAGGAGCTGACCAAAGGCCTCTCTGCCTATGCAGGGTATTATTACATGACAGCCCGCTTTGCACATTTTATGCTGATTTTGGCCACTCCTGCTCCTCAGGCAAGGCCGCACGCCCTAAAGTTCTGGTCACCTGGCTTCAACTGCTTATAAATTAGCACCCGTTTCTTCTTTGAAGACTACCAGAAACGCTCACTTTCTGCGAGCTGGTTCACACAAATAGGTACTTAGACAACACTGATGTTCCTCAAATGGCCCTATCTTCCTAGCTCCGTTCCTTCTCTTTCACAGGAATTCTTTATGTGTTCCTAAATTTCAGTATTTGAGCCCTGATGGCAACAGTGACACCCTCCCGGCCTCTGGGGACTTCTCCCTGAGACCTGGGGGCT
Source organism: Macaca nemestrina (assembly GCF_043159975.1). Classification (NCBI taxonomy): domain Eukaryota; kingdom Metazoa; phylum Chordata; class Mammalia; order Primates; family Cercopithecidae; genus Macaca; species Macaca nemestrina. The sequence goes on from NC_092140.1 coordinate 639,317, forward strand.
CCAGTTAGGAGGATACACACGTAGGGTACAAGATTGGGGTCTTAAACGTCTTCCCCACAAATTCAGGATTCTGATAAGCCAACAATGTTTATATAGTTGATAACTAATATTATTCAAAGAAATTTCTGCACAAAAATCACTGCACTGAGATACTCTGAACGCGCATGAGGCACTGCAGCAATGAACGCTCACGGGGCTCTGTGTGGCTTAGGAAAAGGGCAAAAAGTTACTCCCTTTTTCCTCTCCATAGCCATATGTTCCACAGAAAGCCTTCGTTTCTCTTAACAAAAGTCAACAGAATTCCCTCTAAAATGTTTGGTTGATGATCCAAATATTTTTAGCCACTGCCTTGTCTTGCAGTCTCTTGACTGGGTTGCTGAAATGCAAACTTCCTAAATAAGCCCATAACCCTAGGAATTTAAGCCATTGGCCTCCCTGTGTCTCCAGAGCCTGGGCTGTTTAGGACACAAGGTTCTTTTAATGATGCACTCATTCAGGTGTTGACTTGCACCACATGCCAGAGGCGAGGTTCAGCCCTATGGTTGGGGCCAGATACTGTCTTGTTTTGTGCATGTAGGCACCAGATTCAGCTACCGTCCCAAATATTACATGGAAATGGCCTGTGCTTCGTTTTACTAGAAGTGAACGTGTCCTTCCCAGGAAAAGTCTTCATCTCCCAAAAGCTGTGTATGTGTCTGCTCCAGAGTCTCCAGTCATGGTACAAACTCTCCCTGCCAATTCCACACCCCCATTAAACTGTCCTCTTTTTCAGAGAGAGAGAATTTTCTAATCCTGTTTTAATTCTAAATCTGCTGATTACATATCCAGATTGTCTTTTGTTTCCCTCCTCGATGACATTGGTCTTTTCTCCAACCATCTCCTATTTTCTGCCTTCTTCCATCACCATGACAAGAGGCCTTTGGTGGGAGGACAAGCAGGAGGCAGGGACTCATGGAATGTATGGGGAGAGTTAAAAAATAACATTCCTGGATATGGGTAAATGGCATTTTCTTGATCTTTGGTAAAATGTCAATAAAGGCATCTGTAGAAAACTTTGCTCTGTGTATTTGAGTGCATCATAAAACATGGGAAAATCTGTGCACTTTCCCAACCTCCAGGTCTGTCTCACGTGGCTCTCCTTTGCTCTCACAGATCAATACTCCTAACCCCCCCACCACCCCCAGACACAAAGACATTTTTTTGTGTTTCCTACTCTCCTACTCTCTCCTACTGCATTATTGCTCCTTTTTAAAATTCCCAGTCAAATCCCAAGTTCTCCCTCTTGGAAGGAAGGTCCGTTGTGATCCTGCCACATTAGCATGCTATAATATTATTTCTGTCTTAAAGACTGTCACATTCATTTATAGTCTGAAACCACAGTTCTTTCAAAATCACCCCTTGGATCTGACAAATTCTAGAGGAGCATATCACCAAATTTATAAAAGTCTAATTTACCCTAATTGACCAATTTTGCCTACTCCTTAGACATGTTCCCTTGCTTTGATCTGGAATCTTCTCTGGCTTTTGCGATGAGAGACCCCTTGGCACCTCGGCCATTGACTCTGCAGTTCTCCTGAAGTGTCCCTGCCCTGTGGCTTGCTTCACTCTGGCTGAGATAATGTCAGGTGATGTTCTGTGGAGTCCCATGATTTCAGGTTGAAAGATATATGTTCTCCTGGCGTCATCTCCTTTCCCCACAGCACCCATCTGTGGTCAGCCCAAGGTGAAGCCAGCACCAGAAGCCTACAGAATAATTTTGTTTGAGAAATGTGGCCTCACGTGCAATTGAGTACCTTTGGGCGTTTTTCTGCTGCCTGCCCACGCCTCTTATGGATTCACAGAAGGAACTTAGCGTCCACTGGACACTAATGCTGAGATGATGGGGCGTCACATCACTGTGGATAAGTGGTCTTAGCCTCCGTGATGTGCAAATTCCTTTAACTGAGAAATAAGTGGATAAAAATACAGTTTGTTAATAAGAAGACAAAACCACAGTTTTGAAACCCTTGCCTTCCCTGCATTCCTCCCTCCCCAAGCATTTCTGAGCTCCTACTAAGTGCCAGACACAACTCTGGGTGCTGATATTATGCCGATAATAAGAGACTGTCCAGAGTCAAACTGGAGAGACAGATGCACCTGCAATTATAATGGATGTGACCTGGTGGGACAAGCTCATGTTCACGATTGGGAAGGGGGCTATGGAAGCACAGAACAATGATTTCTCCCTGCACACAGTCAGCAACACTTCATGGAGAATGTGACAACTGAGAGACACTATGACCAGCTGAGTATATACACAGGTGTGTCTGAGAGTGTGTGTGTGTGCACAAACAGAAACAAATCAGTTTGCACTCCAGCCTAGGCGACAGAGCAAGACTCCCTCTCAAAAGGATTAAAAAAAAAAAAAAAAGCAATGCAAGCAAGAACCAAGCAGCCAGTCCAGACAGAACCAGGACGTTGAACAGATGCTAGAATTAGTCTGCGCCAGATCTCATCAGAGCCCTGTGCTCCAGACTCACGTCCTGCCTGGGAGCCTTCCAAGGGCTGTGTGTCCTCCAGCCCCTAGTTTTCCCACTCTGGATGGCACCTGCCTCGGCCTCCCAAAATGCTGGGATTATAGGTGCAAGCCACTGCACCCAGTCTGATCTGCTAGTATTTTATTGAAGACTTTTGCATTTATGTTCATGAGAGAGATGACTCTGTAGTTTTCTTTTCTTGCAATGTATTTGTCTAGTTTTCGTATTATGTTAATGCTGGCCTCACAGAATAAATTAAAACATATTCCTCTGCTTTTATCTTCTGGAAGAGACTGTAGAGAAGTGGTATAATTTATTCCTTAAATGTTTAGTAAAATTTACCAGTGAACCTATCTGAGCCTGGTGCTTTCTGTTATTCATTATTGATTCAATTTCTTTAATAGATTTAGGTCTATTCAAATTGTCTCTTTTTGTGTGAGTTTTGGCAGATTGTGTCTTCCAAGGAATTGGTCCATTTCATATAGGATACCAAATTTGCAGGCACAGAGTTGTTCGTCATATGCCTTTATTACCCCTTTAATGTCCATGAGTTCTATATGAAGTCTAATGGGCCCTCTATCATTTTGGATATGAGCAATTTCTGTCTTCTCTGTTTTTTCCTTAGCCTGGCTAGAAGTTTATGGATTTTATTAATCTTTTCAAAAAACCATCTTTTGGTTTTATTGCTTTTTGCTATTGTTTTCTTGTTTTCATTTCATTGGTTTCTGCTCTAATTCTTATTATTTCTTTTCTTCTGCTTACATTGAATTTAATTTCTAGTTCACTAAAGTGGAGACTTAGATCATTGATTTTAGGTATTTCTTCTTTTCTAATATATGTAGTCAATGCCATAAGTTCTCCTTTAAGCACTGCTTTTGCTGTACTCCACAAATTTTGATAGTTGTATTTTCATTTTCATTTAGGTCAATGAAAGATTTTTAAATTTCTCTTGAAATTTCTACTTAAGCCTATGTCTTATCTACAAGTATGTTGTTTAATCAACAAGTAGTTTGGGATTTTCCAGTGACAACCCGACTTGAAATTTTATACAGAATACCAACAGATCTAGTAATTCCAAGATCATCTTGAAGAACAATAATGTTGAAGGATTTATACTACCAGATTTCAATGCCACATTAAGATAGTGTGGTGATGGCCTACAGATAAATAAATATAGCTAAAGAGATCAATGACACAGAATAGAAAATCCCAAAATAGACTCATATTATATTTACTTGATTTTCAACAAAGGCATCAATGCCATTAATGAGAAAATAAAAGTCTTTTCAATAAATGGTGCTGGATCTCATATGGAAAAAAAATGAACTTTGATCTCTACCTCACACCAAACCCCCCAAATTAAACTGTATGATATTACATTAATTTTAGCTTTATGAAAGCTAAAATTAGATATTTTGAAGAAAACAGGACCTTAGGATAGGCAAAAATTTTTTAAATAGAGCAAAAATAGCACCAAGTATAAAAGAAAAAATGTATAACTTGGACTTTTTTAAGATTTAAAACTCTTGCTCATCAAAAGCAAGTTTAAAAAATATTCACAGACCAGGGAAATATTTACAACACAAATATCTAACAAAGAAATATCCAGAACAATTAAGAACAACTACAAGTTAATAAATAAAAGAAAACTCAGTTATAAGATTGTCAAAAAGCCTTGAGCTATAGTAAAGAAGAAATCCAAATGGCCAAGAAACATGTGAAAATGTTCTCAGCCTCTTTAGTAATCAGAAAAACGCAAATTAAAGGCATAGGCAAATACCATTTCATACCCATCTGAATGGCTAAAAGGCAAGGGATTGACAACATCAAGTGTTGGCAAAGAATGTGACACAAGTGGAGCTGTCATATACTGGTGGTGGGAGTGTTAAATGTTAAAATTCTTTTGAAAAACTGACTAATATTCCCTAATGAAGTCAAACATACAACTACTCCATGGTCCAGCAATTCCACTCCCAGGAATATATCCAAGAGAAATCAATGCATTTGTCTATCAAAAGACATCTTCAGGAGGTTAAAGCAAGAGAATTGCTTGAACCTGGGAAGCAGAGGTTGCAGTGAGCAGCACTATGTGTAACTGTTCCAAACTGGGACCTGTCCCAATGCTCCCTGACAACAGGACAAATTCTGATAGAGTCACATGATGGAATGAACTGTCCACAATTACAGGCAGTAATGGGGTAAAATGCCTCATAAATACTGTTTTGAGCTCTTGCTCAAAGAGTAGCAAGACACAAAACTCTACATTTTGTGTGGATCCATTTTTATACAGTACCAAACAAGCAAAATGAATCTAGTTGGGACAGAGGCTGCTGGTTGGAAGGTGGGAGTGGGAGTGGGAATAAATGGAAGAGAACACAGGGGGTCTTGGGGTGCTGGCGAAGCTGCATTTCATTGATCTGGGTCTAGGTTAAATAGGTGAATCCAGTGAAAATTCATCAAGCTGTAACTTGTGATATTTGTACCTTTCCATACGTATACAATACAGCAATAAAAAGTAAGAAACCAATCCAGAAGAAATCAAACCAATATCCGATTTGACAACAGAACAAAATATGGAATACAAGGAACAACTCTAATGAAAAATGTGTACAACACAATACTATAAAATACAACTGAAAGACAGAAGAAGAACTAAATACATAAAGGTATATGCTGTTCATGGCTCAGAAGAGTCAGTGTTGTTGATGGGCCAATATATATACACATGAAAAGATTCTTGTTCTCATTAATTATTAGGGAGATACAGATCAAGACCACAGTCAGAAATCATTTTATGCCCATATGACAGGCAAACTTTAAGAAGTCGGACAATAGCAAATACTGGAAAGGCTGTGGGCCAATGACATTTCTTACACATGACCAGTAAGAGTGTGAGTTGATACAGTCACTTTTGAAAATAATTTGGCACAATCCTATTAGGTTGTATATTTGCACAACCTGCTACCTAACAATTCCACATTCAAGACCTGTCCCAGGGATCATGCTCAGCACCAATGTTTATGCTAACAAAAAGGTGGAAGGCAGCTCAAATGTTCAACTGCAGGACACCAGATAAACAAAGTGAGGCATATTCCCACAATAGGATAACAAGTGAGAATGAATGAAGTAAAATGTCCCTAATGCCCATATATAATATCATATCCTTCTTATAAAGTTTAAAAACAAAAAGACAAAACTCATGTATGCATAATAAATATATATAAGAAAAGAGACAAGCTAGAAAGGATAACAAGTGTCAAAGTCAGAGTAGTTCTTTGGTTACTTTCGGGGGGAAAACTTAGGGAGCTGTGTGTCATCATGTTTTTGGGTAGGGCTGTGGTTACACTAGGATTTGTTATGTTCAATGGACATATAAACTAAGAGATACAACTGGACCATGCATGCAAGAGTGCAGCTGCCACTGAAACAAAGATAAGGATCAACCCTGTCTTCCTACCTGAAAGCAAGCTCTCCTCATTGTCAGTCCTTCCAAATCCTGCCACTTCGAAGGCTCGCCTGACCTCCACATGTTGACCTTCGCTTGTATGGCCCCTCCTCTACCACACATCAGCAAACCAGAGAAGTGAAGGGGATCTTAGAGCTACTTTTACTTCTTACTTTATATAATTTTGTTAACAGTGAAAATTATAGGCACTTTTTCCGGCATTTCTCTGTATTTCCATATAAATATATAAAATGAAATCTTAGTTTTAAAAATCTAAAGAACATGTTTTAGTACAGAAGTTGCAAACTGGTGGTTTACCCTACTCAGGATTAAAAAGAAAAAAAGCAAAAAATATTGCTAACATTTAAAAATCACAAAATTTTATACAGAAGTCCGTATTTCTGGCTTCTTTTTAAAAATCAGACGATCTGGCCAATGTTTCTGCATTCCTACTTAGCAGCTGCCTGCCAAGACTGAGCAGCACCAAGTTCCCACCCCTCTGATGCCACACTCAGCTCATTCACCTGCCTGGCCGCGGCATTTGTTCATTGATTTCTCTTTACCATCTTCCCTTCCTTTACATGATGCGCATGTTTGTCTCTGTGTCCTGACACCAAGGAAGCCTGTTCTTAGTAGCCCAGGGTCATCATCTCCTTGGGCAGATGAGGACTCTAACAAGAACCCAGGAAAATGACCGCACACCCTGGCACAGAGGTTGCCCCAAGCCAGGCTCCAAGTGAGCCATCAGTAGACAGGGCTCCAAGGGTGAGGGCAGGAGGTGACTGAGTTGCTGTTAGGGGCTGTTGGCCTAAAAGAGCTAAGATCTGTCCTGCTGGGAGGCGGGAAAATAAATCCATGATGGAACCAGACCAGATTTCACAGGGAGACACAGGCTGGTGATAGGCACGGCCAGAGGAGATCACTTGACATTTTGGTACAGGCTGAAAAAGAAACAATTCAGGGTTCGGCCTTTTATAGAAAATTATCAAAGCAACGTTTAAAAGAAACGTTCTCACTCAAAACCTGAGACTCACCTTGTCTGAGCTCAAACCACAGTATTTGAGCCTCAGGGGTGGGCAAGAAAACTAGGTCAGGATCAGACAGGGCTGCAGAGTAGGGTGGGGGCCGTGGCAACACCAGGCTGGGCCCAGGCAATTCAGAACGGCCCTGCATGGCGTAACGCCCTCAGGACACTGACCAGAAACCAGACCTCAAAAAGAAAGTCGCACTCCACAGGGAATTCGGGTTCCCTCTGGCCTGCACCTTTCCCTTCTTTCCGTCTTCTGATTATTGAAGGAGTGAATTACCTACGTGAGGCAGGGCTGTGGCTGTGGCTCCGGGCCTCGCTCTCGCCCGCCCGGGCCCCAGACCTAGAACCTCACGCTGGCCTCTGAGCACCAGGGATTTGCAGGTCCCGCTGCAGGCTTCACCAGTCTCTGCGATGCACAGAGAGAGGAAATGTCCGCGCCAGTTCAGACCAGGCAGACTGAGGACAAAACAGGTCCTGCCGACAAGCGCACACGAGGCTCACGCACCACAGGTAGTTTCAGTCAGGCCTGAGCCGCGAAGGGCTGAGCAGTGCGCACCGGAAGGGGCGAGGGCCCTGCCGGAAACCCACACGGACAGAAAGACGTCCTCGAAAGACCAGGATGACCGCAGTGTTGCACGGGAAGACGGCACCGTGATCTACACTGGCAGAAGCTCTGCCCACCTCCGGGTCTGAGGGGAAAGTATGAGGGGACGGTCTGTGGGTCTGAGGGGAGGGTCAGAGGGCCTGAGAGGAGGAGCTGTGCGTCTGAGAGGAGGGTCTGAGGATCTGAGGGAAGGATCGGAGGGTCTGAGAGGAGGGTCTGAGGATCTGAGGGAAGGATCGGAGGGTCTGAGAGGAGGGTCTCTGGGTCTGAGGGGAGGCTCTGTGTGTCTGAGGGGAGGGTCTGTGGGTCTGAGGGAAGGGTCTGTGGGTCTGAGAGGAGCGTTCCAGGGTCTGAGGGGAGCGTCTGAGGGGAAGGCCTGTGGGTCTCTTGGGAGGGTCTGAGGGAAGGGTCTCAGGGTCTGAGGGGGTCTGAGGGTCTGAGAAGAGAGTCTGAGGGTTTGAGAGGAAGGTTGAGGGTCTGAGGGGAGGGTTTAAGAGTGTGAGGGGAGGCTCTGAGGGTCTGAGAGGAGGGTCTGTGGGTCTGAGAGGAGCATTTGAGGGTCTGAGGGGAGGGTCTCTGAGTTTGAGAGGAGGGTCTGTGGATTTGATAGGCAGCTCTGAGGGGAAGGTCTGAGAGCCTGAGAGGAGGGTGTGAAGGAAGGGTCTGAGGGTGGGAGAGGTGGGCCTGAGGGTGGGAGAGGTGGGTCTGAGGGTCTGAGGGGAGGGTCTGAAGGTCTGAGAGGAGGCTCTGAGGGAGAGGCTGTGGGTCTCTTGGGAGGGTCTGTGGGTCTGAGAAGAGGGTCTAAGGGGAGGATCTGTGGGTTTGAGGGGAGGGTTTGTGTGTCTGAGGGAAGGGTCTGTGCTTCTGAGGGGAGAGTATGTGGGTCTAAGGGGAGGGTCTGGGGGTCTTGAGAAGAGAGTCTGAGGGTCAGAGAGGAGGGTGTTTGGTTCTGAGAGGAGGATTGAGGGTCTGAGGGGAAGGTCTGAGGGTATGCAGGGAGGGTCTGAGGGGAGAGTCTGAGGATCTGAGGAAAGGGTTAGAGGGGAGGGTCTCTGGGTCTGCAGGGAGAGTCTGAGGGTCTGAGGGGAGGGTCTCAGGCTCTGAGGGGAGTGTCTGTATCTCAGGGGGGTTCTGAGGGTCTGACGGGTCTTTGTATCTCGGTGGGGGGTCTGAGGGGAGGGTTGCGACAGTCTGAGAAGAATCTGAGGGTCAGAGAGGAGAGTGTTTGGGTCTGAGAGAAGGGTTGAGAGTATGAGGGGAGAGTCTGAGGGTATGAGGGGAGGGGCTGAGAGGAGGGTCTCTGGGTCTGAGGGAAGGGTTTGCAGGTCTAAGAGGAGGATCTGAGGGTCTGAGGAGATAGTCCATGGGTTTAGGGGGAGAACCTGTGGGTCTGAAGGAAGGGTCTGAGGGTATGACTAGAGGGTCTGAAGGTCTGAGGGGAGGGTCTGAAGGTCTGAGAAGATGGTCTGAGGGTCTGAGGGGAGGGTCTCTGTGTCTGACAGGAGGATCTGAGAAGAGGGTCTGAGGGTCTGATGGGAGGGTCTCAGGGTTTGAGAAGAGGTTCTGAAGGTCTGAGGGGAGGGTCTCTTGGTCTGAGTTGAGGGACTCAGGGTCTGAGGGGATGGTATGTGAGTCTGAGGGTAGGGTCTCTGGGTCTGAGAGGAGAGTCTGTGGGTCTGAGAAGAGGGTCTGAGGGTGTGAGAGGAGGGTCTGTGGGTCTGAGGGGAGGGACTATGGGTCTGAGAGGAGGATCTGTGGGTTTGAGGAGCATCTGAGTGTGGAGGGGAGGGTCTCTGGGTCTGAGGGGAGGGTCTTAGGGGAGAGTCTCAGAGGAAGGTCTGTGGGTCTGAGAGGAGGGTCTGACAGGAGGGTCTGAGGGACTTAAAGGAGTGTCTGAGGGTCTGAGGGAAGGATCCGTTGGTCTCTTGGGAGGGTCTGAGAGGAGCATTTGAGTGTCCGAGGGGAAAGTCTGAGGGTATGAGGGGTGGTTTGAGTGTAGGGTCTGTGAGTCTGAGGAAAGGTTCTGAGGGGAGCATCTGTGGGTCTGTTGAGAGTATCTGTGGGTCTGAGAGAAGGATCTGAGGGGAGGGTCTGTGGGTTCCTTTTGAAGGTCTCTTGGTCTGAAAGGAGGGTCTGAGGGGAGGGTTTGTGGGTCTGAGGAAAGGATCTGTGGGTCTGAGAAGAGGGTCTGAGGGAAGAGTCTGTCTGTTTAGGGGGAGGGTCTGAGGGTCTGAGGAGAGGGTTTGGGGATCCGGGAGGAGGGTCTGAGAGTCTGAGGGGAAGGTCAGAGGAGAGGGTCTGAGGGCCTGTGGGGAGGGTGGGAGTGTCTGAGAGGAGGGTCTGTGGGTCTGAGTGGAATGTCTGTGTGTCTGAGAGGAGGGTCTGTGCATCTGAGAGGAGGATCTGTGTGTTTGCGGGGAGGGTCTGTGCGTCTGAGAGGAGGGTCTGTGTGTGTGACAAGAGGGTCTGTGTGTCTGAGGGGAGGGTCTCAGAGGAGGGTCTGTGGGTCTGAGGGGAAGGTCAGAGGGGAGGGTCTGAGGGTCTGTGAGGAGGGTCAGAGGGTCTAAGAGGAGGGCTTGTGGGTCTGAGGGGAATGTCTGTGTGTCTGAGAGGAAGGTCTGTGCATCTGAGGGGAGGGTCTGTGTGTCTGAGAGGAGGATCTGTGTGTCTGAGAGGAGGGTCTGTGTGTCTGAGGGGAGGGTCTCAGAGGAGGGTCTATGGATCCGAGAGGAGGGACTGAGGGTCTTAGAGGAGCATCTGAGGGTCTGAGGGTTGGGTCTCTGGGTGTCTTGGGAGGGTCTGAAGGGATGGTTCATGAGTCTGAGGAGAGAGTCTGTGGGTCTGAGGGTAGGAGAATAGGGTCTGAGCATCTGAAGGGGGGGTCTGAGGGGATGGCCTGAGGGTTGGAGAATAAGGTCTGTGGGTTTAAGACGAGAGGTCTGAGTGTCTGCGGCAAGGGTCTGAGAAGAGGTTCTCAGGTTCTTATGGGAAGGTCTGAGGGGAGGGCCTGTGTGTCTGAGGGAAGGGTCTGTGGGTCTAAGGGGAGGGTCTGTGGGTCTGAGAGGAGGGCGAGGGTCTGAGGGGTGGGTCTATGGGTCTGAGAGGAGGGGCATGGGTCTGAGGTGAGGGTCTGTGTTCTGAGAGGAGAGTCTCAGGGTCTGAGTGTAGGGTTTGAGGGTCCAATAAAAGGGTCCGAGGGTCTGAGCAGAGAGTCTATGGGTCTGAGGGAAAGTTACGAGGGTATGAGAAGAGGGTCTGAGCGTCTGAGGGGAGGGTCTGAGGGTCGGAGAAGAGGGTCTGAGGGTCTGGAGGAAGGGTCTGTAAGTCTGAGGGGAGGATCCGAGAGTGTGAGAAGAGTATCTCAAGGTCTGAGGGGAGGGTCTGAGGGTTTGAGGGGAGGGTCTGTGGGTTTGAGAGGAGGGGTGTGGGTCTGAGGGAGGGTCTGAGAAGAGGGTCTGAGGGTCTAAGGTGAGGGTCTCTAGGTGTGAGGGGAAGGTGTGAGGATCTGATGGGAGGGTGTGTGGGTCTGAAAGGAGGGTCCATGGGTCTGAGGGGTGGGACTGTGTGTCTGAGTGGAGGGTCTGAGGGGAAGGTCTGAGGGTTTGAGGGGAGCGTCTGTGGGTCTTTGGGTCTGAGTGGATGGTCTTTGGGTCAGAGAAGAGGGTCTAAGGGTCTGAGGCGAGCATTTTAGCATCTGAAGGTAGGGTCTGAGAAAAGTGTCTTAGGTTCTGAAGGGAGGATCTGAGGGAAGGGTCTATGTGTCTGAGGGGAGGGTCTGAGGGTCTAAGGGGAAGGTCTGTGGGTCTGAGGGGAAGGTCTGTGGGTCTGAGGGGAGAGTCTGGGGGTGGGTCTGAGAATAGGGTCTGAGGGTCTGATGGTCTGAGAAGAGGGTCTGAGGGTCTGAGGTGAGGATCTGTGGGTGTGAGGGGAGGGCGTGAGGATCTGATGAGAGGTTTCCTGGGTGTGAAGGGTGGGTTGGTGGTCTGATGGGCGAGTCTGAGGGGAGGGTCTGAGGGTCTGAGAAGAGGGTCTGAGGGTCTGAGGCGAGCGTCTTAAGATCTGAGGGGAGGGTCTGAGAAGAGAGTCTCATGTTCTGAGGGGAGGGTCTGTGGGTCTCAGGGGAAGATCTGAGGGGAGGGTCTAAGGGTATGAGGGGAGGGTCTGTGGGTCTGAGGGCAGGTTCTGTGGGTCTGAGAGAAAGGTCTGAGGGTCTAGAGGGTGGATCTGTAGGTCTGAGGGGAGGGTATGCAGGTCTGAGAGGAGGGTCTGAGGGGAGAGTCTGTGGGTCGGAGGGGAGGGTCTGATGGTATGAGAAGAGGTTCTGAGTGTCTGAGAGGAGGGTCTGTGCATCTCAGGTGAGGGTCTGAGGGGAGGTTCTGTGGGTCTGAGGGGAGGGTCTGAGGGTGTGAGGGGAGGTTTTGAGGGTCTGAGAGGAGGGTCTGAGGGTCTGAGAAGAGGGTCTGTGGGTCCGAGTAAGGGTCTGAGGGGATGGTCTGTGGATCTGATGGCAGGGTCTCTGGGTCTGAGAGGAGGGTCTGAGGGTCTTAGGGGATTGTCTGTGGGTCTGAGGGTAGTCTCTGGGTCTAACAGGAGGGTTTGTGGGTCTGAAGGAAGGGTCTGAGCGTGTGAGAGGAGGGTCTGTCAGTCTGACATGAGAGACTGTGGGTCTGAGAGGAGGGTCTGTGGGTCTGAGAAGAGCATCTGAGGGTCTAAGATGAGTGTCTGTGAGTCTGAGGGGAGGGTCTGTGGTTCTCAGAGGAAAGTCTGAGGGGAAGGTCTGTGGGTCTGAGAAGAGGGTCTGAGGGGAGGATCTGAGGGGTGCTTCTGTGGATCTGTTGGGAGGGTCTGTGGGTCTGAGAGGAGGGTCTGAGGGGATTGTCTATGGGTCTATTGGGAGGGTCTCTTCGTCTGAGGGGACGGTCTGAGGCTCTGAGGGGAGGGTCTGTGGGTCTGAGGGGAGGGTCTGTGGGTCTGAGAGGAGGGTCTGAGAACTGATGGGATGGTCTGAGGGTCTAAGAGGAGAGTCTGATAGAAAGGTCTGTGAGTATGAAGGGAGGATCTGAGGATAGTCTGAGGGGAGGCTCTGCGGGTCTGAGGGGAGCATCTGAAGGGAGAGGAGGATTTGAAGGGAGGGGAAGATCTCTGGATCTATGGGAAGCGTCCGTGGGTTGGGGAAGGTCTGTGGGTCTGAGGGAAGGGTCTGAAGTTAGGGGATGGTTTGTGGATCTGTGGGAAAGGTCTGTGGGGTGGGGAGATTATGGGTCTGAGGGGAGGGTCTATGAGTCTGTGGGAAGGGTCTGTGGGTCTGAGGGGACTGCTTTGGGTCTGTGGATCCGTGGGAGGGGTGTGTGGGAAGTGTCTCTCAGTCTGTGGAAAGGGTCTGTGGGGCTGAGGGGAGGGGCTGAGGGAAATACGTGTGGGTCTGTGTGGATGATCTGAGGGGTGAGTCTCTCAGGCTCTGAGTTAACTGCAGACATGGTAAGTGCTGCGGAGGAGGTGTTAGGAGCTACAAAAATGCCACAGAGAGAAACCTGGCAATGTTGTTGTCAGGAGAGTTGATCCAAGGAAGTGTTGTGGGTTTAAGATCTCAGGGATGAGTGGAGAGAGACAGCTGGGGTCGTGCAGACTGGAGGGAATTGGCAAGAAGGTCTTTAAATCTGCTGGAGGACTCTGAAATTTATCTTCAGAGGGAGTGAGAGCTGAGGAAGAGTTTGGGGTGAGTGGATAGCTCTTTGTTGTTGTTTTTAACTTTTTGTTTTGAATGAATTTGAGACTTACTAAAAAGTTGCAGAAATAGTACCCAGAGTTCCCACATAATCCTCTCCGGTTTCCCTCATATCCATGTCTGGCATGGCCATGACACAGATATTAAACCCAGCACCCAGTGTGACACTGTAGCCATGCCTGTAATCCCACAATTTTGGGAGGGCAAGACAGGAGGATCGCTTGAGCCCAGGAGTTCAAGACCAGCCTGGGCAAGACAATGAGGTCTCATGTCTACAAAAAATAAAATCAAATTACCCGGGCGTGGTGGTGTGCACCTGTGGTCCCAGCTATTTGAGTGAGGAGGATTGCTTGAGCCCAGGAGTTGGAGGCTGCAGTGAGTCATGATTGTGCCGCTGCACTCCAGCCTGGGTGACAGAGCTAGACCCTATGTCAGCCCTAACCATCCTTGTCGTGGGGCCTGGGCATGGATTTTGCTGGCTCATGTTCTCAGGACTGTAATGAAGTCCAGTCCATTTGGCAAGCATCCTGTGGAGGTAAGGCTGTCTCTCAGTGGCTCCTGAGCTGATGTGTCCAACTACAGGTCCAGGTGGTGTCAGCTGAATCTCCTGGTCAAATCACCATCCTTCCTCTGTAGTGGATACTTGTCCTGGAGACACTGGGAGACCAAATCCTGATTCTCCTGGAACTTCTCTGATTTTGGCATCCATGGGGGTCTTGTCGGCAGCAATCAGTTCCATGGACTTTGCCTCATGGGGATTTTCTGTTTCCCCCTTTCCTCAGGCATTTATCCATCAAGGTTTTCCTGCAGGGAAGAGCAGTTGGTCCCTCTTCCGTTTGCGTGTTGACACGGTCAATGACAACAGCGTGTGAACTTGCATGCATTTATGTTGTTCTATAGTTTGCAATCAGCACGGCCATTGTGCATTTTGTTGCTCATACCACCCATGGTTGGCCCCTATGTCATCTCAGGGAATGACATTGACAGATTTACAGTTTAAAGCCCCTGCTTGCAGTGTGGGAGTGGGGTGTAACTGGGCAGGGTTGGACGCAGTGAGATAAGGCCCAGACTTGTTCCCACGGTAACAATGTCATCTCAGTGGACTAATGAGGAGCTGTGAGCTTCCTCAGTATTCAAAGCCCTTCTTCACTGACCTAGCCCTGGGTGGAATGCAGGTTTAAAAAGCCTAATATGGTACATGTTTGGGTCCCTCCAATGTTCTAGAAACAAAACCTACTTTCCTTGAGACTTGCTTTCTTGTATTTGCCTAAAGACAACCCACATCTCTCAGCGTGGCAATCCCAGAAGCAGGTCACTGGACATTTGGAGCAGGTGACTGGGATTTCAAGGTGGAGACTTGGTCCACCCGCTGGCTTTCAAGAGTGAGAAGAGTGGTGCCGCCTTCTAACTGCTTTTTAACAGGATTCTGTTTGCAGTGCCATAAACAAAGCGAGCCTCTGGGAGGCAGCAGAGACCTTGGAGGGGAGGTGCATTTGGCAGCCGGAGCTCATTGTGGGACTACCTGCAGGCATGCGGAGCATCTTTGCCTTGTGGAGCCTGGCACCAGGACTGCCGGGAGGGAAAGGGGCTCAGCTCCCACACCCAGGGAACCTATGCCACACCGGGGCCCTCACCAGCCTCACTGCCAGTATTTCTGGGACCACTCCCCAGATTACTTGTCCTGGGGTCTGCTCAGGCAAGGGAAGCAGAGCAGCCCTACAACCCCTCTGCAAACACACACATGGTCTCACCACAAACAGAGTAGAACCACACCACATGGATTCTGCATAACACCACACTGGGGCCCTGGATGTTTCTCCCTCATCCACCTTGTTTTGAATGTAGAACGAAGTTTCTTCTAACAGTTCCAGGCAGGTTGGCATATCAAATCCATCCAAACCTAGTCTGCCTGTCCTCAGATCCCCTCTGCACCACAACGCTCAGGCAGTATGATCACCACTTACTTGCCAGAGGCCCTCACAGCTGGGCCTTCGCCTGCGACCTGGGTTCCACACACCGCTTTACCTGCATGAAGCTTGGGGGGCAGAATTGGCCAACAAGAGATGCAGCCACATGGGAGTGGCCTGGGCCTCCTGGAAAGCCTTTGGACATTGTGTGGACTGTAGAGAAGTTCCTGGGGCCCAGTGCCAGTGTTGCTCATGCTTGGGCACCTCTCCTGCCGCATCATCCCTGGCAGTGATGTCCACCGGCTCTCAGCCCAGATGGGGAGACCATCGGTCTTTATTCCTGAGTAAATCTCAGTCTGCTTCCACCTGCTAGTGGGGATTCTGTGGTCTGCAACTGAGCTTCTAAAACCGAGGGCAGGATAGGAGGGACGTGAAGTGGGCATTACATGGTGGGTGCTTGACACTCCTTCCTGGTTGTGTGACCATGAACCAGTGACAGCCTGAGCAGAGAGAGCCGTGATGAAGCTTGTTGCTGTATCGTGCCTGGGCCCCAGCCTTGCAGCTCCAGGTGTGGAGCCCTTCCAGAAACAAACTCTTCTCTCCCACTCTGGACAGAAGGCCCTGTCCATGTAGGAGGCTCTCACTGCCATTCACACACCTTGACCCTTCACTCCCCTTGTGAGACTCAGAGCAGCCCTTCTGAGAACAAAGAGCAGTGAACATCTCTGGAGCCACCAAATTCCCCTCGAGTGAGAAACAGACTCCAGAATGCAGGTTTTCAGGATGTGAACCCCGGCCCAGAGCCTTACCCATGGATGATGTACCCATGCAGTCCCCAGGGTGCCTTTGACCTCTTATTCTGTAACTTCACATATCAATTAAAGTGTTGAGGGAAGATGGCAATGACCAACACCAGCTCAAAGCTGTCCATCAATACAGTGAAGAAAACAGCCTCTGAAGTCAGCTTTCAGTGTGTGAAGGGGGGGCTGCCCTATTACAGGGCTCTCTCTGTGAATGTCACTGTCCCGTTGATCAGCCTTGAGTGAACAACTGGACCTCCATGGCTACCATTTCCTCCCTTGCAAACCATCATGCTAGTCAGCCCCAGCACCCAGGACTGACTCAGAAGGCCATGTCTTGGTGAGCAGCGGGATCTTGGCTGCAGTTCAGCTGGGTAGGAAGTGCCCTTTGGCTTCTGCAGCAGAGCTCACTTTCTGTACACCACCCACTCACAGGCCCGTGGGACCTGTCTATCTGTCCTTGGGCTGTCTCCCTGTGCCCGGGATGTGGCAGCAGTGGCCAGCATCCTGAGCCCCTACCCTCTGTGAGGCTACCGCGTCCTGGCTGCTGGGTCCTCCTCTCACCCTCCCGTCCCAAAACTGAAGTTTGAGCAGCTTTGTCAGCCCCTCCCAGCTTTTGCCTACATTGCATGCCTGCCTCCCCTTTCACCCTCTCAGCTGAGTCTGCAAATGTTCCTGCTACTTAGGCTTTTGTAAAACAAACACCAGGAACACAGGGAACTCGGTTTTTCCTGGGGCTGGGGCTGCCAAGCACACACCCTGAGATGCTGGGGGAGGAAATGCCCATCTCAAAACCTGCGCAACCCTGTCCAGACCTGCACGTGTTTAGGGGGTGCAAGCCGACACTGACATCCGAAGTGAGCAGGGGCTTAGAGAGAAAGCCCCCCAGAAATGTGCTCTTTTCCCACAGGGTGCAGGTGACACCTGCTCGGACACATCGGTTTGTGGACACATTGGCTCATAGGCATATCTCACCCCAGACCACTGAAGCAGCGGAGACACTTCAGTGATACAATGATCTCCCTTTAATAATCTTTAAATTTGAAATAGTGACGCTCCCCTCCCCCCCCCCTTTTTTTTTTTTTTTTTTGAGATGGAGTCTTGCTCTGTCTCCCAGGCTGGAGTACACTGCCACAATCTCAACTCACTGCACCCTCTGTCTCCCAGGTTCAAGCCATTCTCCTGCTTCAGGCTCCCGAGCAGCTGTGACTACTGGTGCGTGCCACCACGCCCAACCAATTTTTTGTATTTTTAGTAGAGATGGGTTTTCACCATGTTAGCCAGGATGGTCTCGCTCTCCTGACCTCGTGATCCGCCTGCCTTGGCCTCCCAAAGTGCTGGGATTACAGGTGTGAGCCACCGCGCCTGCCAGTGATGTCCTTTTTTTGTAATCTTTCACATAGACAACAGCTACATGTATCCTTGTTCAATTATTTCCTCACAGCCCCTTGTACCTCCCCTTGCCTCTGGTTCTTGGGTCTGTTTCTCTGGACCACACTTCATCTTATTCATAGATCATGGAATAATCTGGTTAGATTGTGAAAGGAAAGACTCCAGTTACACACCCACGGAAAGAGAACCACAGCCTCATTCCCTCCCTCGAGAGCACCCCCAGCCCTGGGTTCTTAGGACTTCATTTCACAGCCCTCTGGTCACTGACCATGCTGGGCAGCCTCAGTTTCCTGCCCCTGCCATTTGGGCCCTCTTTCCTCAGTGACATTACACCCGGTGGCTTCAGACTTTCTTGACTACCTCAGTGAGAAGCTACTTTATGCATCATCAGCATACACAAACACACACAAGTGGGAAGTAGGTGTAAAATGGAACCAAAGTCTTCATGAGATGGTGCACCCTCACCATCTATTCTGTTCCACTTCCCTTTCTAATGGCAGTCATAATCTTCCAAATTGAATTTGCTCTCCACTGATAGGTTGCTGTTTGAGAAACAAGCCTCTAAACCATCCTTCAAGGGATCACAGCACAGCAACCACTCCCAACTCTGTTCCTTGGGCCCCTCCTCTGAGTGCCATTATTCTCACTGCCTGGATTCACTCAGTCAGTCAATCAACAAACATGTAATGAGGGACAACTGTGCAGATCCATGCTCTTCATGACAGGGTTCCAGGCCAGCAGCAACAGCAATGCCTGGTTGTCCATTGTGTGCCTGGGGTCCCTCACATGGGAAACTTGCTTGCAGTGGCAGATGCCCTGAGGCTCATGTCTGACCCATGTCCAGGATTCGCCAGCCTGACCATTGCCCTGGGGCTGTGAGCCCACTCTTGTGTTCCTCCCGCCCACTGGGAACCAGGGAAACAGCCTGGGCAACCCCTAGTTCTTCTAGTGGAAGGTGCAAATTCAACTCAGCCCCCACACATGCAGAGCTGCACACACACCACACACACACCTACATGTCTGCATCTGCATACATACACCTACCAAGACTCACACACGGGACATTATCCCTGGACACATGCCTACATACCTGCACACACCCATGTACACACACCTACACCCCCCATCTACACACACCTGTGCACACCCACGCACACAACCCCACCCACATGAGGGACATTACACCTGCACACACACCTACATACCTGGACACACCTTTGCAAACACACTTGCACACACCCACGCATGCAAACACCTATGCATGTGCACCTACACATACACCCCTCCACACATCTGCACACACATATCCCACACACTTTGCACACATGCCCATCTGTAGACGCACACCTACACACATCTGCACACACCCACCTGTGCACACGCGTCCACCCATGCACACCTGCACACCTGTACACACATCTGCACACACCTACACACACACCTGCGCACACATGCCCATCTGTAGATGCACACCTACACACATCTGCACACACCCACCTGTGCACACACGTCCACCCATGCACACCTGCATACCTGTACACACACCTGCACACACCTACACACCTGTACACACACATCTGTACATACACCTGCACATACCTGTGCGCACACACCTGCACATACACACACCTGTGTAGGTGGAGGACCAGTGCTTTTGTTACCTGGAGAGCTCCCTTCCTTAGGCCCCTCCAAGCTGACCAGCTGCTCTCTACCCAGGTGGGCAGCTCTTGTCCCAGAACTCTCCTTGGAATCCCCTCAGGGTGGTGCTGTGTGTGCTGGACCCCAGGTCATCTGTCTTGGTTTTGAACCATTTTCCACAGCAGCTTCCAGAGGAGGGGCTTGTGACTCTGAAGACATCTTTATTATGCTCTTCATGGCTCATTCTCCAGGTATCGGATCCTAGGTGGAATTCATTTTCCTTGGGAATCTCAACCGCTTCACTCTACTGCTTTCATGTTGTTGAGAAGCCCAAGGCCTTTTTATCTCTGTCCCTTTGCCGGAGAGCTGATTTTGTTTCTTTCTGAAAGCTATTTAGAACTTTATTCAGTGTTCTAAAATTTTGTGATGATGTGGTTTGTAAGGGACTTCTTTCATTTACTGTGTAGGTGGGTATCTGTGGCGCCCATATGACCGAGACAAAGAAATGGAAAATGGCAGGGAAAATGTAAGAAAATTAAGAGGATCAAACCAGGCTGTCCAAAAGAGGGTCCAGAAAAAGAGAACCAAAGACACCAGGGACAGAGCTGCCAGAAGCAACCTGGGAAAGTCCCCAGGTCTTAGGAGCATTGGCCAAGCTCCTAGGTTCCACTGTCTCGTCCATCTCTCCCAAGTTTTTTATTTTGGTAATCCTTTTTTTTTGGTTTTCATTTCAAAGAGATTTTTTCTTGATTATTTTTCATGGTATTCTGTTTTTATTTTATGGATGTACTATCTTTTCATACATCTCTGACAGTGTATTAATGATAAGTTTTTATTTTATTTATTTATCGTTTTTTCTTGGAGACAGACTCTCGCTTTGTTGCCCAGACTGGATACAACTTACTTCAAAATGCTTTAATTTATACTACTGCAATCCATAATTTATATGTGCAATACATAATTATACCTGGCATTTTTACCTTCTCTATCTCAAGTATTTTGATCAAATTGTTAGGCTCTTAAAGCTGACGCTTATAGGAAAACCCTGGCTTAAAGTACTTGCTATGTTGTACACAATAAATATGTTGAATTTTATCTGTCAATTAAAAAAATTCATGCAATTGAAAAAGCCTAATAAGGTACCTGCTACGGTTCAAATGCTTCTGTCCCTTCGATGTGCAGTGCAAGCATTGGGAGGTGAGGCCTGAAGGGAGGTGTTTAGGTCAATCTGCCCTTGTGAATCAGTGCTGCCACACAAAGGGGCCCAGGGAGTGGGTTCGCTCTCCTGGTCTTCCACCATGTTAGCACCCAGCATTCCAGGAGCCATCCTGGAAGCAGAGAGCAGGCCTGACCTGCCAGCACCTCTGTCTTGTTGTCCCCAGCCTTCAGAATTTCAAGAAATAAGTTTGTTTTCTTTACAAATGACCCAGTTTCAGGCATTCTATTACAGCACCACAAAACAGATGGGCACGATGCCCCTTAGGGAAGTCCTTGTGAGGCTCAGATCTTCACCTGTGCGGTTTTCTAAAATGGGGCACATAATCACCAAAATAGACGTTTAAATATCAAAAGTTATAACTTATCAATTAACACTGCATTAATTTGGTGTGTTGGAGAATAGCATGTTAATCTAGAAATCATCTTAGTAAAAAAAAATTGGCTGAAATTTCGTGTAAAGATTAACTCAACACAAAAAATTAATAAAAAGATTTTAATAAATTTCAATTAATTATACCCTGATCATAAATTATCTTTATTAAAGAATACATATTCTTGCGATTTAAAACCAAATATTTTAAGTGACATAACTAATAGAAATTGACATGAAATTATTTCATTTAAAATAGTTACAATAAAAGGCAAACAGACATCCATATTTGCCTCATTTTAGAAAACATAGGCTTTAAGAATCAAAAGTAAGCTTCCAAGCTCACTGCTAGGATTACAACTTCACATTACAGAAATGTTTAATAACAAATATTTGACCAATAGATTATAATTCTGAAGTTGTACTTTTTTTTTGTTTGTTTGTTTGAGACGGTATCTTGCTCTGTCGCCCAGGCTGGAGTGCAGTGGTGCGAACTCAGCTCACTGCAAGCTCCGCCTCCCGGGTTCACGCCATTCTCCTGCCTCAGCCTCCGGAGTACTGGGACTACAGGCACCCGCCACCATGCCTGACTAATTTTTGTATTTTTAGTAGAGATGGGGTTTCACCATGTTAGCCAGGATGGTCTTGATCTCCTGACCTCGTGATTCACCCACCTCGGCCTCCCAAAGTGCTGGGATTACAGGCGTGAGCCACCACGCCCAGCCAGAAGTTGCACATTTTTAAATGCCTTTTAATTTTGCTTCTTTACTAAAAAAACTATGATGAACTCACAATAGAAAATTAATAATAATTAATTTCAGGGAAAAAAAAGGCACATCCAGGCAACACATTCAAGGCGACTGGTAAAATGCAGCGCCCCAGGTCTACTGCACATAATCAACTGACTGCAAATAAACTACTCTGGAAAATTCTAAAATGGGACAGGAATATTCTGTAAAAACCAGGATAACACGACTGCACCGACACTTTGCTAGAGAGCTGTTCTGTTGCCAAGGTGCGAGCTTCCCAGAAGGAGCAGCTGCTGGCCATTTAAGCGCACATTCCCCACAGATGCTTCCCTTCCAAGGTCCATCATCTCCGTGCATCAGAGGCTGGACCGTCTCTCTGGTCTGGGCACACACCTCATGATTGCAGCTCTCCACAGCACTGGGGCGAGTAAGAGGCTGAGCGTGGTCACACTCAGTATAAGGAGGTACACCTGCAACAGCAAAGTGCAGAGTGGGTCACAGACACTGTCAGGACTTGCACCTGCAATAGGAAAGCACAGGGCTAGTCTCACTGAGCTCGGAGGGACGCCTGCAAAGCTAGAGTCCTGAGGCTGAGCGCAGTCACGCTGAGTGCTGGGAGGGATGACTGCACGGGTGGGTGGGGGGTGGAAGCTGAGCGCGGTCACGCTGAGTGCTGGGAGGGATGCCTGCACATCATAAATTCACTACTATCTCTTTAAAGCACATCGAAGTACAGCCAGAAGTTGAGGACACTGGGATGCAGGAGGGGCTGTGATTTGAAGATCAATGATGCATGGTTAGTCCTGATGGGCCACAGGGTAACAGCTTTAGCCTGTGTTTGCCTGAAGGCCAACCCGGGCCGCAGCACAAGTGAGCCTGCCCTACAGCTTCCCTGACCCCGGGGATGCGGCCTTGGGTCAGGCCGCAGGTAGAGCTTCCTGTAAGCAATTCTATTTTTCAGCAATTACTTCCACTGCACTTAACACCTGGACTTCTACCCGCCTCACCCTTACAAAATGCAAGGAGACAAGCCCGTGAATCTGAATGCCCACGGCCATCCCAGTGTCCACAGGAGCTTCCACCCAGCTCTCAGGGCACGCTGGTATTTCAGTTTCTTGGGTGATACTTATGTGCACACTGGCAGTTAAGCTTTAAAAAGTCAGTTTTCTTTCAGAAGAAATATCTGACTACAATTAGAATTGTTGTAAAAAGTTAATGCAACAGTTCAAGTAGTACTAACTGCACCTTTCCTCTGAAAACGTCACATGCTGGATGAGCAGAGAGCAGCCAGGCCTCTGTGTGCCCACCTGGAGGAAGACCCTGCCCCCAGGCTGCCAGCCACCTTCGCCACACCTGCCTCAAACCCAGAGTGCAGCCCGTGCTGCCCAAGAAGCGCTTTGCGGGGGAAACCACTCACCTCCCGAGAGATGACGCCCGCTCTTCGTGCCCGGCTCCCCAGGACAAAGGAAAACTCGCTGACCTGGGCAAGCCCCGCGGAGACGATCCACTTGATGTATTGGCTGCTCCTCGGCAGAATGAGAGACAGGACCAGCACCGCCAGGAGAAACTGCAAGAGAGGTTCATCACGCCACCGCTGAAGACCGGACCCACACAGAGTTAAACACACACGAAAGAGAGAACCCAGACAAACCACAGGGACGCTGCGATGGTCCCCGAATAACACACCAACCAGGGAAATGCACAGAAGCACTCCAAATACCCGAAGGCACCAGACACATGCAAAACATCTTAAATAATCCACACAGAACAAAAAGGCAACATTAAGGGTTTAGGTTCATTAGCAGAAAATAAGCCTTGCCCTTGCCCCCCGGCTCCCGCCCCCCTGCCCTCGTCCCAACCAAACTAGATTAATAGCATTAAGCATGGGGTACTCAAGTTGGAAATTTCTTTTTCATACAGAGAGATGCGTGTCTCTGGGCTGAGCAGCTAAAAGCTGGTGGAGTGGCCCAGCGATCATCATAGATTCTGGCTCCTTAAAATGGAAATCATCTAAGTCACTGTTTATGAGGCAGAAAGCCACTGGTTGCTGACTACGTCACCACACCTTCAGTTCAATGTGGACACAGGCAGCTCGTGACTGGCAGTCATGCAGGACAGACAAAGTGCCTACACCATTCTCAGGTCTTTAAAAAGCACATCTGCATCTGTCAGAAGAGGACAGGTCGGACTGCGGCCAAGGCCCGTCCTGAGGGTCCCAAAAGGTAGTTCCCCCTTTTAAACACCCTCAATTCCGAAACAATCGATCACATGGACAAACCCAGACCACCCAGCCTAATCTACATCTGCCTCCCCCGGGGTCCAGTGGCCCTCCTCCGAGACAAGGGACAGGGCCAGCTCTGCAGGCTTGATGTGGGCCCCGCTGGAAACCAGGGCCACAGGGAGGGCTGTGCTGGGCCTGCAAACTGCGAGGGGCGTGGACCCTTCCAGCCCATACCTTCATGACCACCACTGACAAGGTGAGGAACACCAGCACCGTGAGCTCGTACACCACAAATGTGGGGAACACGTGGAGCCCTGTTTGGAACAGAACAGACATGTTACAACCACAGGACAGCCTCCCCCAGTGCACACCATTTCTCACAACTTCAGTGTGTCACTTGCTTCAATACAGGAATTGAAATCCTAAATCCTCCCAAGCGCACTTGTCAAAGCAGAAGCAAATGCTAAACAGCCGTCCCTTTCCTGAGTGAACCGGGGAAAAGGCTGCCCCAGGGTGACCTGTCTGATGTGGTGGAATCCCAGCTCCACTCCCTGCAACGGGCCTCAACTGCAGAGAACACAGCAAAACACACAGAGGCAGCACTCGGTCTGGCGCTCCTTCAGGAAATATTCCAGCTGAGGTGCAGATGATCCCGGAGCCCAGCAGCCCCACAGTGCCCAGGAGTGCCACGCTCACAGGACGTCTGTGGTCAGTGTTCCTTTCCCTGCTTTATTTGGCTCACACATTTTGAAAAACAATGGGAAACACTGTCTCTACGTATTTCTTCTCTCTGCTCTCAGGGCTCTCTGAAACCGTGTGGCTGCCCACTGGGCTGTCCCGCTGAGTGACGCAGACGGGGTTGGTGGTGCTGGGGCTGGGCTCAGCTCTCCAGTCACACCCTGGGGCTGCCCGGCGATGCACGTCTGCCCTCGGAGGAACCCGGCAGCCCAGAGGCCTCCTCTTCATTGGAGGGACCCAGACCCCAGGGTTAAGTGCATGGAACAGACCCATGACCTTTCTGCCGTTCACAAACCACTGTCTCTACCTGACCCACAAACACAAATGTAAACATTTGCCTTTTTCCTCTTGCCCCGACCCAGGTTCTCTTGCGCTTGAGGGCTGCCTTCCCCAGCCGCCCAGTCTTCTAGCCATGGCCCCTCCTCCTGGGTCTGGGTCTCAGAGCTGCCCCCTCCATGCCCATTCTCAGTGCGCCCCATGGCCCCTCCTACCCTGGCCACAAGTCTGGCCCCACCGTGTCCCCTTCATCAGCCCCAGCCCCATGACGGCCTGGGGTCCACCTCCCTCTTGCCCCAGCTGTCAGCCAAGCCCTGGCCCTAGTCCTGTATCCCCCCAGGATGTCTGTGCCTCTGTCCTGCTGCAATGCCCGGTCCAGGCCACCTGTGGCCACATCGATGTCTAGGAAGTCACTACCGTCACAGCCCCACGTCCACGCCACATGATTGAGACAAGCTCACAACAGTGTGTGCCACAGGGGATGCTCCCACCCCTCCCCAAAGGGGGCCTCACATCACAGCCACACAGGTACCGAGGGCTCCCTACCTCGGGCGTACCAGACTGTGTCTTCTCCCTGCTGCTGCCCCGAGGAAAGCCTCGCCTTCATCTCCAGCCCCACTGGCTTCCTTCCTGCTTGGGAATGTCCTGTTCCAGAGACTCCAGGCTTCCTTCCCACCTCCTACCTCTGGACTTTTCCACGAGCCTCTCTTCCTCCCCAGCACGCCCTGAGCCTCCACCTCTGCACCTGGCGCATCCCTCACCCCGGCCAGTCACAGATGACCTGGAGGCTCCTGTGCTCTCAGCTGAGCTGGGCGCCTGTGTCCCTGTATCTGCCCCCACCCCACCCTGGGCTGCAAGCTCCTTTGAGGCAGGGCTGCCCTGGGGACATGGCTCACTCACCCCTGCCTGAGCTCAGAGCTCCTAGCCCACGGTCGGAGGGGGAGTGGGAGGCAGTGAGTCAATAATTATGGAGCTGAATGCATTCCAGTCAGTCCCCAAAACAGCAATCAAAGTGAGAGACAGGAAACCTCCCTTCACTTTCTTTAATGAGCTATGCTGACTTTTCTATGTAGGGTCATTTATTCTCAAAACAAATATCAAACCTATACTTGGTGTAGCATAATGAGAAACTGTGTGGGCTCTGGGCTCAAGTCCTGGGTTCCCAGAGCCCACCAGCCCCGTAGCGCCCAGAAGCACCGCAGTCACTAGCTGGACCCAGGTCGATGTTTCAATCTGTGTGTGCCTCAGTTTCCTCATCTGTGAATGTCGATTTGGAGGCGAAGTAAATGAATATGCCATCTGAGTTGTGTGCCCGGCCCAGGACTGTGCTAAGGACGCTGCCTGCACAGGCACCAGGCCACGGTATGAAGGTGAGCGAGGCTGGCGGGGGTGCACACCTGCGTCCACCAGGGAGGGATGCCCAACGGCAAGGCAGCTCCCAGCACTGTCCCAGAGCCAGTGGTGCCTGCTTCTGAATGCGGGAAATATGAGGAGCAGAGGATGAAATCCTTGCTGAAAATTTCACAAGGCACACCAAATGACTGACATTGTCGGTAAAGCTGCAAGTGACTAGGAATTAGGGTGCTGGGCAGGCGTCTTCCACAAAGGCCAAGATGGAAAACCTGCTGTGGACTGAGTGTCCTGCAAACTCCTATGTTCAGGCTCCAGCCCCAGTGTGGCTGTATCTGGAGACAGGGTCTGCAGGAGCTACTCAAGGCAAAATGAGGCCGTAAGCGTGAGAACCTAATCTCTCTGCGCAGGCCATGGCAGCTGAGCCACAGATGACACAGCACGGAGGCAGCATCTGTGGAGCAGGCACGGCCCTCGCCAGACACCTGGATCTTGGACTTCCAGCCCCCACAACTGTGAGAGATAAGCATCTACTATTTGAGTTGCCCAGTCTGGAGAATTTTGTTGATGGCCCGAGCTAAATAAGTAGCACAACAGCGGCCACTGATAAAGAGTAAATGAGCAAGCGTGACTGTTTCCATAAAGCTGCATTTATAAAGGCAGGTGGTGAGCAGGCCTTGGGCCGCAGCTGGCCAAACCCTCATCTAGTGGGAAGAGCACCTGCTCTGAAACCTGGGCCAGGGCCACACTGCCACGCGCCATCCACAAGACCCCGACCTTGCTCTGTGGCGCCTCCTGGACCATCCTTCAGCACAGAAGCCCTTCCTCGCTCGGGGCCTAAAGATTGCCCTTCTCCTTTCATACCCTCCAGATGTAGCCTCAACTCAGAAGCACAGCCTGGGCCTCACCCGGCAGGCACGAGCCTCAGGGCTGGAACCCGAGAGCTACGCCTGCTGGCCTGCAGGTGGCTGTGGCTGACCAGCAGAGTCTCTAAGGCTGCACAGGCAGGCAGCCCGGACACATCTGCTGGAGCCGGGAGTTCCACCCGGGCTTCTGCCGCCCTGAAGTGGACATCAGGTCCCACGCACAGAGGCAAAGCTGCCATCTGAAGCGGGCAGATGCCGTCTATGTGCTGCCTGGACTCTAGAACAAAAATAAGGTCCTGGCCGAGTTAGAGAAAAAAATGAGCTATAAACAAGTTTCTCAGACGGCAGAAAAATTAACTTGAATTCCCTGATATACTTAGTACAAAAAACTAGAGCACAAACACGTAGAATTATGTGAATTGAAAGGGTTCTCAATACAAAAGAACTCTAGTTTGAAGATAATTGCAAGTATGTCTGTGTAAATAACATATTTATGAAATTTTAAGATTTTTAATAAGAGCAGCTCTCAAACATGCATGTGCAACAAAGCCCTGGCTGACAAGATACCGGGTCATGGCCAGGGCAGCCTGGGGCTGGGGCAACATGGGAAAAATCAGGTCAGACCTGATCCATGTTATTAGTCCTCATCTAAAAGAAGTGAAACGAAGATCAGGAAATCAGTTTATTTAGCTTCCTGAGGAGGCGTCACCAGGAGTGAGGGCAGGGGGCAGAGGGAGGAAGCGGGGGTCATACACAGGGAGGGCGGGGGCAGGGGGAGGAAGTGGGGGTCACAGACAGGGAGGGTGGGGGGCAGGGGGAGGAGGCGGGGGTCACACACGGGGGGGCAGGGGGAGGAAGTGGGGGTCACGGACAGGGAGGGTGGGGGGCAGGGGGAGGAGGTGGGGGTCACGCATAAAGGGAGGGAGGGTGGGCGGGGGGCAGGGGGAGGAGGTGGGGGTCACGCACAGAGGGTGGGCGGGGGGCAGGGGGAGGAGGTGGGGTCACACAGAGGGAGGGCGGGGGAGGTGCTCACGGGACACAGTGGCTCACAAGGCTGCACTGGGGTCAGGAGGTCACGGAGCCCCTGCTGAATGGTCCTATTTCACCTGCGACAAGGGCCCCAAGCCTCCCAACTCTGTGCTGCTTTCAGGACTGCCTCGGCTATTTATGGCCTTTGAATTTCCACATAAAATTCAGAATCAGCTTTTGAATTTTCAGTTTTGTTGAGGTTGTGCTGAGTCTGTGGCCCCTGTAAAGCACAGGGCATCTCAGACCCCTGCCAAGTGGACAGCTGCCAGGGACGTGTCCCGACGCCAGACCCCTTGTGATTCCATCCCTTTCAAGTCACTACTCCAGGCTGCTCCACAGACCCCAACAAAGGGCCCATCTCAGTATGCTCAATTTAAATTTTTTGTGTCAAAATTAGTATTTCCTCCAAATTTGCCACTGACATGTTAGTTTCCATGGCCGACCCTGAGCTCCCAGGACTTGCCCCGTGTGGGCACCAGTGCCCGTGATGAGGGGGAATGAGAACACGCATTCTCCCCTGAAGGTGATCTGGCTGCTTTCGATGCCCACCGACAGCACACATCTCGGCGGCAATAAAGCATGGCAGTGACCAGCAATCGTGTGCATGGCAACAATCTTCCTCTTGCAGAATAAAGAGCCCGAGTAGCCAAAGCAACTCCAAGCAAAAGGAACAAAGCTGGAGGCAGCAGAGGCCACCTGACTCCAAACTCTAGCACAGACTACAGCAACCAGAACAGCACAGCACTGGCACAGAAACACAGGCCATCGGGACAGGTAGAGGACCCAGAAATAAGGCCGCACACCCACAGCCATCGGCTCTTCCATAAAGCCTACGATAACAAGCACCAGAACAGGACTCCCCATTCAACAAACAGTGCTGGGATCGCTGGCCAGCCACACGCAGAACACGGAAACCGGACCCCCTCCTAACACTACATACAAAATCAAGTCAAGGTGTAATAAAAACTTACATGTAAAGCTGAACACTATAAAATCCCTGTAAGAAAACCTCTGAACATTGGCCTTGGCAAAGGTTTCATGAAGAAGACTGCAAAAGCCATCGCAACAAAAACAAAAATTGACAAGTGAGATCAACTAAACTAAGGAGCTTCTGCCCAGCAAAGAAATGCTCAGCAGGGCAGACAACCTACGAATGGGAGAAAATACTTCCAAACTATGGATCTGACAAAGGTCTTGTATCTATAATCTAGCAGGAACTTAAACAAATCTGCAAGCAAAAAGCAAACAACCCCATTAGGAAACAGGGAAGGACAAGAACAGACCCTTTTCGAAAGACACTGACACGGCCAACACAACACGTATATGGAAACGATGCTCAACATCTCTGGTCACTAGAGAAATGCAAATCAAAACCACAATGAGATACCATCTCACACCAGTCAGAATGGTGATTCCAAAAAGTCAAAAGGCAACAGATGCTGGCGAGGTTGTGGAGAAATGGCAACACTTAGACAACCATTGGTAGGATTGTAAATTAGCCGCGATGGAAACCAGTCTGGAGATTTCTCAAATAACTGAAAACAGAATTACCACTGGACCCAGCAATCCCACTGCTGGGTCTGCATCCAAAGGAACATACATTCTTCTGCCAAAAGACACAGGTACTCACATGTTCATCACCGCGCCTCTCACAACAGCAAAGACATGGAATCGGCCCAGACTGTGAATTCCAAGGATCCCACTGTCCATCAACAGTGGACCAGATGAAGAAGACGCAGCACAGACACGTCAGGGAATGTTACATAACCATAGCAGAAGGAAATCACGTCCTTTGCAGCAACACGGATGCAGCTGGAGGCTGTTCTCCATATGAATTAACCCAAGAACAGAACACCAGACACCACATGTCCTCACTTAAAAGTGGGAGCTCAACACCGAGTACCTGTAGACGCAAAGACGGCAGCAAGAGACACTGGAGCCTGTGCGAGGTGGAGGCTGGGAGGAGGAGGGTGAGGATTAAAAAACTACCGAGGGTCCTATGCTCGTTACCTGGGTGACAAAACCATCTGCACACCAAAGCCCTGCTACACTCATTACCCGTGTCACGAACTTACACAGGCACCCCGAGCCTAAAAGAAAAGTGGGACAGAAGAAACAGTATAATAAAGTAAGATTTCTCTGCGCTCTATAAAGCAGAAAATAGTTTCTGGCTACTAGCAATCCAAACTGAAATATGCTGAATACACTTAATTTTTAAGATAACCATTTTTGCTATACAAAATATAAATATATATGCACATAAACACATTACAGAACCACTCTGCATGTGTTTAACCCACACAATTATAATGTAAAGAAGGAAGATTACCTATTGAGGCGAAGAAAACGATGGCCAGGAAGTCGCGGATGGGTTCAATGGAGGCGGCGATCTCCTCGGTGACCATGGGGCCCTGAGAGGAGACCAGCGCTCCGGCCAGGAAACAGCCCAGCTCCATGGAGACGTCCAGCAGCTCCGTGACCTGAGAGAGGCAGGACTGAGCTTTACACGAGACCCCACAGTGCACCAGGGTCACCCCCATCCCAAGGATACCCCGAGACCCAGCAGAGCCACCACAAGAAAACACAGAAGCTGTGCAAAGGGAGAGGGGTCCTGGGGCCTCTGCTGGGTCTCAGAGGTTGACATGTGGAGGCTGCTATTAGTTGAATTAACCTTACCGGGGGAAAAAATTATTTAAAAATATTTGAAACAAATATCCATACAGATTGCACTGAAATTTTTGAATGAGAATATTTTTCAATTGTTTTAAATATTTGTGATACGTTTTCTTTACCTTGAATCAGAATAGCCTGGTGGTAGTGTTAGAAACGCATTCCCGGCCGGGCGCGGTGGCTCACGCCTGTAATCCCAGCACTTTGGGAGGCCGAGACGGGCGGATCACGAGGTCAGGAGATCGAGACCATCCTGGCTGACACAGTGAAACCCCGTCTCTACTAAAAAATACAAAAAAACTAGCTGGGCGAGGTG
Source organism: Macaca nemestrina (assembly GCF_043159975.1). Classification (NCBI taxonomy): domain Eukaryota; kingdom Metazoa; phylum Chordata; class Mammalia; order Primates; family Cercopithecidae; genus Macaca; species Macaca nemestrina. Next base: position 670,177 of record NC_092140.1, read on the forward strand.
GTGGGCGCCTGTAGTCCCAGCTACTCGGGAGGCTGAGGCAGGAGAATGGCGTGAACCCGGGAGGCGGAGCTTGCAGTGAGCTGAGATCCGGCCACTGCACTCCAGCCTGGGCAACAGAACAAGACTCTGTCTCAAAAAAAAAAAAAAAAAAGAAACTCATTCCCACTACCAGCCTCAAAGCAGAGAGAAAGCGACAGGGCGACAAGCAACGGAACTAGGCGGGCACGAAGCCAGAGAGAAGCATTGGCATGTCTGCAGCGGCTGATCTGATAACCCAGATTCGCGGCCACGGCAGAGTGCTGGCTGGACAGCCACGACGCAGGAGCCTCATGGCAGCTCTGTGAAACGCAGGCTTCCGGCAGCCTTGTGGATGAGGCATGGCTGACACCGGCCAACCTGAAAGATGATTTTTATCTTGAGAAAGTAAAATTGTAGATGATAGCAGCATCAGATGAAAAGAAAAGAAACTTGTAAAGAACTACGATTTTTTTTTGTTTGTTTTTTTGAGACGGAGTCTCGCTCTTTTGCCCAGGCTGGAGTGCAGTGGCCGGATCTCAGCTCACTGCAAGCTCTGCCTCCCGGGTTCACGCCATTCTCCTGTCTCAGCCTCCCGAGTAGCTGGGACTACAGGCGCCCGCCACCTCGCCCGGCTAGATTTTTGTATTTTTTTAGTAGAGACGGGGTTTCACCGGGTTCGCCAGGATGGTCTCGATCTCCTGACCTCGCGATCCGCCCGTCTCAGCCTCCCAAAGTGCTGGGATTACAGGCGGGAGCCACCGCGTCCGGCCAAGAACTACGATTTTTAACGGCAACAAAAACATCACATCCTGAGGATTCAACCCAAAAGAAGACCCGCACCCGACACTGCAAGACACTGAGACCCACGAAAGACGAAAGACTGAGATAACAGCACCACGGGCTCAGCCCGGCAGACCGGCGGACGCTCCCTCACGTGGCCGACAGACGCACAGGAACACCAAGAGACTTCTGTGTGTGTGAAACTGACCAGCTGAATCTAAACACTCGAGTGGAATCTGGAAAGAGCACGAATAGAGCCAAGACGACCCTAGCATAGAACAAAGCTGGGCCCAACACAGAGATCAAGCTACGGTGCAGCTGAGGGCAGGTGGACAGAGTCAGAGAGGCATGTGCACACACACACACACGTACCACAGGTACACACATCACACGCAAAGCGGACACACATGAACACATACCACATGCATATACACCACACGCACACAAAGCACACATGTATGTACGCACACATGCCACACACACATACACACACCACATGCCACACCAAAGTACACACATGCATGCACACACAAACGCATACACATGTACACATGCCACACATAAGGCACATGCATGCATGCCCACATACACAATCACATAAAGCATACCACAGACGTAGACATGCCGCAAAGCACACACACGCAGACCACGTACACACACCACAAAGCATACACATACACACCATACACAAAGCACATACATGCATGAACACAGGTACACGTCATGCACAAAGCACACACACATGCACATGCACGCACAAACATGGCTACTTGGTTTTTGACAGAGTGACGCTATAGAAGGAGGACAAGAGGTCTTTTCAACGCATGGCATTCAGAAACGCACGTGAATGAAGGAATCCTCATCCACTCCCTCACTTCCAACACAACGGAAGCTCACCTCTGAGTGGACTGCAGAGCTAATGAGAAAAGCACAACAGAACGCTCACTGACAATAGTAAAGAGCATCTTCACAACCCAGGGGCAGGCGGATCTTTCACAGACACGGAAGACAGCCACGAAGAAAACAATTCATAACTGGATGACGCTGAAATTAAGAACTTCTGTTCATCAAAAGATACCAGTAAGAAAGTGAAAAGCCAAGTCACAGACTGCGAGACATTTGCAAACACGTATCTGACATGCTGGCATGGAATGTTTTTCAGCCATAAAAAGGGGTGAAGTGCTGGTGCGCACGGCGACGCAGCCAGGCCTGGAGGGCGTGACGCTAAATGGAAGCCAGACACAGAGGCCCCCATGTGACGTGGCCGGAAGCAGCGGCCCTCAGGGCCGGGAAGTGGCTCCGTGGCCATGAGGAGGTTGGGGGGAGAACTGAGAGCGATGGGGACTCCTTTGGGGAGGTGGATATAATTGGATAGTGGTGATGGTGGCAAAGCATTTTGAATACTGACTTTCAAATGATTAAAATGGCAAATTTTACGTGAATTTCATCTCAGTAAATACATTTTTAAAAAGGACAAAAAAATCTGCCGACATATAAAAAATAATTCCTACAAATGAGAAGAAAATCCTCACCCTACAGAAGAACGTCCTGGAGGCTTTAATAGGAACACCACCGGGACAACACCCAGATGCCACTGAGCTTCTGAAAGGGCTCAAGGGACTAGTCATTGGGAAGTGGACGCTGGAGCCCCCGTCAGAGCCCTGAGATGCTCCAGACACAGAGCAAGTGCAGGGAGGCTGTGGGGCACGGCATGCTCACAGCACAGCAGCAGGACGGGCTGAGCCTCCGGAAGGGCTCGAGAGATCAGCCATCAGGAAGTGGACACTGGAGCTCCTGTCCGAGCCCCCGTCAGAGCCCTGAGAAGCTCCACACCCGCAGCAAGTGCAGAGAGGCTGTGGGGCACGGCATGCTCATGGCACAGTGGCAAGACAGGCTGGCACTGGCATGGCGACTGTGGGGAAACCCACGTCATGACTAAGGCTGAGCTCCTGTTTACTGTGATCCCTGCAACCAACCTCCACAGGCACCGCACGAGGCTCATCAGCAGTCAGCACCTTCCAAACACACAAGAATGGACAGCGGCTCTATTCGTAACAGCTCTAAATGGAAACGAATCCTAAGACTGAACAGTGGAAAGAATCCATTGTGGCACCTGGTGCAGACGCGCAGAAGGCCCAGCACCCCAAGCGACTGGCAGCAGGTGCAAGGTGAGTGCTGCCCAGTGAGCGAGAAAACCCGAGAGCCGGGGAGAGAGTCACTATAATGGAAGAAGCCACTGGGAGGGCAACACCGAAGTTGTCCAGATAAGACAATTTCACTGGGAGTTATTTTCAAAGAGAAAAATACTCTGGAATGGATAAAGCAATGTAAAAACTTAAATAAGTCACACTCTTGAAATAGTTAAAATCACTACAGCCAGAAGCAAATCATAATTTTCTCCCAAGTTTACAAAATAGTAGCAGGCAACTAAATTATATATAAGAAACAATTTTTGTTAATTTACTTTTTTAAAATGGAAACTTTTTTTTTTTTAAGACAGAGTCTTGCTCTATCACCTCTGCCTTTGCCTCCTGGGTTCAAGTGATTCTCTTGCCTCAGCCTCCCAAGTATCTGGGACTGCAGGCGTGTGCCAACACGCCCAGGTAATTTTTGTATTCTTAGTAGAGACAGGGTTTCTCCATGTTGGCCAAGCTGATCTCGAACTCCTGACCTCAGAAGATCTACCCACCTCGGCCCCCCAAAGTGCTGAGATTACAGGTGTGAGCTACTGCGCCCGGTGGAAACTTTTTTTTTTTTTTTTCCCCTGAGACGGAGTCTTGTTGCTCTGTTGCCCAGGCTGGAGTGCAGTGGTGCGATCTCAGTTCACTGCAACCTCTGCCTCCTGGGTTCAAGCAATTCTCCTGCTTCAGCCTCCTGAGTAGCTGGGATTACAGGCGTGTGCCACCACGCCTAGCTAATTTTTGTATTTTTAGTAGAGACGGGGTTTCACCATGTTGGCCAGGCTGGTCTTAAAACTCCTGACCTCATGATCTGCCTGCCTCAGCCTCCCAAAGTGCGGAGATGATAGGTGTGAGCCACTGTGCCCGGCCGGAAACTTTTTATTTTGAGATAATTATATACTAACCTGCAGTTTTAAGAAATAATACAAAGTCCTCATTACTCTTTAGTTTCCCCAATGGTAACATCTTGCCAAATTTCAGCACAAGACCCCACTCAGGTGCTGATATGGATACAGCGAAGACAGCGAATGCCATCCCCAGCCCCTCCCCAAACCACTCTTCCTCAGTTCCTGGGAACCTCGAGCCTTTCCTCAATTTCGTAATCTTCTCACCTCATAAATGTGACACAAAAAGAACCACACAGTATACAGCCTTTGGGGGCTGCCTGCCCACTCTGCACAGTTCTCAGGAGGTGTGTGCTGCTGGTTTTACTGCTGAGTGGCATTCTGTGGTGTGGACATAGCTCAGTTTGTTGAACATTTATTTACCCACTAAAGTACCTTTGGACTGTTTATGGCTAATATGAATAAAGCTGCTATAAACACCTGTGTACAGGCTACTACTGTGTGAACACGGCTTTGTTTCTGTGGGATAAACAGCAGGAAGTGCACCTGCTGGGCTGAACGGTGACGGTGCCCAGGCGCGCTGTCAGGACCACTGAGGCTCTCTATGGGGGTCCAGGAGCATTTCCTGCCACTCTCATGTAAAGACTGTCGTCTCAGTAAGGAGAAGCCCACTTTCCAAAATGAACTTTATTTATTTAACCTTCCACATGGCATAAGTCATACAGTTAATTAGCATGTGAGCAACACAGAGTTAAAAACTGCTTTTCCAAACTTAATTTTGTATTTCAGGTTGAAAGCTATTTGAAAGTTTAAGACAGAGTAGCATGGTTTGATATTAGTGTTTATGGCGCTTTTTATGATCACAGTTGTTTTGTTTTGATATGGGGTCTTGCTCTGTCACCCAGGCTGGAGGGCAGTGGTGCGATCACAGCTCCCTGCAGCCTTGACCTCCTGGGCTCAAGCCATCCTCCCAGCTCAGTCTCTCCAGCAGCTGGTACTATAAGTGAGCACAACCATGCCCGGCTAATTTTTCTATTTTTTGTAGAGGAGGGGTTCTCACTATGTTGTCCTGGCTGTTCTCAAACTTCTGAGCTCAAGCGATTCTCCTGCCTTGGCTTCCCCAAATGCTAGGATTACAGGTGTCAGTCACTACACCTGGCCCACAGATTTAATATAATACTCACAAACAGTATTTTAGCAAAGTGCTTAAGAGTATGAGTCAAGCCAGTTAAACGGGTTTAGCTCATTGTATTACATATTGATGGGTAGTATAAGAAAATGTGTATAAAATAAAAAATACTAGTAAATGTTTCAAATATTTTTAACCATTATTAAAATGAAAAGGTAAAGAATGGATCACAAGATTTCAGTGAAAGAGATATCAGATTTCATAAATAACACAGTTTGAGAATTACCGTTAACATTAAGAAGATAAAGGCAGATATTCCCAAGATCAGGATTTCTTTGTTCCCCTTGCTTTCCATGTGCAGCTTCCGATAATAGGGTCCAATGAGATACTTCTTTATAACAAGACATAAAAGAAAAACCGCCACTAGCGAAAAAAGAATCTGACCAATCAAAACCAGGATTCGCAGAACTTCCATGACAATGCTAGGAAAGAAAAAAGAAGCGACATGTGATTTCACTTCCAAAACACAGTTTTCTAAAACTCAACGAAATAACCTTTCACTTTTTTTCTTTAACATGCTACAAAATAAATTACCTGAATCACATACATCTTTATTTTCAAATACAAAAACACCCTATGAATCATACTCATCTCAGAAATTAAGTTATGTTGAGCCAAAGGTAGAAGCTGGATTGGTTTGCAGTCAATACTTTGGGGTGAATACGTATTCTAGGATGTGAAAATTCTTGACTGACGGCGTTCCTATCTCAGCTGATGCCTGATGATAAAATTCCTCGTCAGGCCTCAGACGCATGCGAAAGTCTCCGTCAGGCAGTGGTTGCTCTCCGTGCCCCACCGCAGTCTCCTGATGGACGAACTCTAGCGACCATCATCAAGGCACTCCTGATACAGCCACTGAAGTCTGTGTCTGTAGAAAGTAATTCTTTGCTATGTTCCGTTTATAATATGCTACCCGGATATCAGAATAGATCACCATCTCAGCCAACGGACTTCCACTATCTGAGGTCTTTACAAATATACCTGTATTTAACCTTAGCCTTCCACCACTCAGGCCACAATTCTGGTGAAAGTTTCCTCGGTGGAAGAAACCTATGATTCCCAAGGGTGTCAGCCTCTGCAGCCTGGCTTAAAGCAGAAGTGCCGGAAACTCAAATCTCAAACTGCCACGATTCCTTGGGGGAATCAGAGCAGAGCTCAGCTTGAAGCAGAAGGATGGAATGAAGGGATCAACAGCAGCCACAGAAGCAAATGTGAGGCAGCGTCCTTCAGAGCCCGCTGCGCCCACGTCTGCGACTCGGAAGGAGGCCCCTTTCTGCAGCCCTGGCAGGAACGGAGACGGACTCAGCCAAGCAGTCCAGGCCTGCTGCACTCCTGACAGCTTCGTCACACTGCCGGGCCCACATCTGGCCCTGGGCCCAGCACCATGGTCCCTGTCTGGAACGCCACCCCTTCCCCTGCAGCTCCAGTGGCCTCCTCCTGACCCATCTGCTCTCCACACAGAGGCCCAGACAGCTCATCAGGATCCTCCATCAGCTCCTGGACGCTGGGATGGAATCCAGGCTTCTCTGCCCTGCCATGCCCTTCCACTGCCCCAGGCCACCGAGCAGCCCACCCACACAAGCCGCAGAGCCCGCTGCCTGGAAGGTCCCTACCCTAGACTCTTCTCTCCACAGGCTCAGCTGCATTCCTCAAATTCCAGCCCCGTCTCCAAGGCAGAGCCTGCACCAGTCTGGAGCTCACTGTTGCTCACCAGCTCACTGCCCCGTCTGAATCATTCGCAGGGTGGTTCCCTGCTGCAGACGTCTTGTCTACCACTCATTTGTTCATCATTCACTCATTCTCTCTCTGAAACACAAGAGCAGCTCCCCACATGGGGAACGTCCTCTGCTGAGCTCACCCTTGCATCCTGGGCCCCTAGAGCACTGTGTGCCACCTGTTATGGCAGCCCGCTGAGAACTGTCCGACCCCCACTGCCACGTCACAGATGAGAACGGGGCAGATACCAGGTGATCTGCTCCAGGCCACATGCCCAGAGCAGAGCTGGGGACGACCCAGGTGTCTGGCTCCAGGGCCAAGCCCCTAACAGCCACACAAGCTCTCCACAGCCACTGTCCCCAGGGTTTGGATTTAGGTCTCATTCCCCAAAGACTCCCACAGTGTCCATGAAATGCAGTGATGAGGGCTCAGAAAGACGCCAATCAGAAGCCACAGTGCACTCAACTCTGACCTATTTGAAAGACGATCACCGTCACAAGTTTCTCAGGATTCCGGCTCACCGCCATGCCACCTGCAGGTCCACACGTGTGTGCTGCTCTTGATCTGCACATGTGGGGCGTGCCGTGGCCATGACTGTTCTGGCTGCCTCCTCTCAGCGTGTTTGGACGAGCTTCCCATCAGCACAGCTGATCCGCTGACAGGTGAGGAAGGGCTCCCTCACGGGGTGCACCAGAATTTGCTCAGCCAGATGCAAGGGCTGTCCCGGTTCTCACACGGACTCCATGGCCATCCTGGTTCTTATGCACTGCGGTGGCCAAGGGGCCTGTGGGTCTATTGATGGTGGCAGTGGGTGCTCACTAAGGGAGACGGGCACCTCCCACTGTGACAGGTGCTGTCTGGTGGGCTGCCAGGAGGTTGCTCCAATTCCCATCCCAACAATGACACCCAAGGCACCCCACTTCCCAACCTGGGCCCCACCCAGCTTCTAATGGTGCCCAGTCTGATGGGTGGGCAGTGCCATCAGCCTTCTTTGGTGTGAGGGTGGGTGTTTCCTGCTTTACTCAAGTCGAATTACCTGTGAAATATTATGAGGGAAAGAGTTCTTTCCTCTAGGAATGATCAAGGTTAATTCTGAATAAAGCCTAATAAGAAAGCAGAGTTTATCACATTGCAACTAATTTTCTTTCTTTGATATTTTAAATATAAATTTTCCCTGGTTATTAAAATTGAAAGGGAGGTTTTCCCAAATTACAGAAAAGTATATATAGTAGAAAAAACTTACTACAGATCTACTAGTCTACTAGTAGAAAATCATTAACACCTTGTTTTATATATATATATAAAACATATGTATATATATTTCTAGTCTATTCATGTTCTTCTATGTCTAATTAAAATAATTAAAAAATATATATATAGATATATATATATTTCTTGAGACGGAGTCTTGCTCTGTCACCCAGGCTCTGGAGTACAGTGGCCCAATCTCAGCTCACTGCAAGCTCCGCCTCCTGGGCTCACGCCATTCTCCTGCCTCAGCCTCCCTAGTAGCTGGGACTATAGGCGCCCGCCACCACGCCCGGCTAATTTTTTTGTGCTTTTAGTAGAGATGGGGTTTCACTATGCTGGCCAGGATGGTCTCGATCTCCTGACCTCGTGATCCGCCTGTCTTAGCCTCCCAAAGTGCTGGGATTACAGGCGTCAGTCACCGTGCCCAGCCAATATCATATATATTTTTAACAGTTATGATATATAATTCACTTACCGTACAACTTACCCATTTAAAAGTATTCAATTCAATGGTTTCCAGCATATTCAAAAAGTTACACAACTATTACCACAATCCATGTTAGAATACTTTCATCACCCCAAAAAGAAACCCTGTACCCATTAGCACTCGCTCCCCATCTCCCCCAACCTCCCCAGCCTCTGGCAACCAGTAATTCATTCTCTCTGTACAGACTGGCCTAGTTTGGACGTTGGTATGAATGGAATCACACAGAGTGTGGCCTTTTTGTCCAGTTCTTTCACAAGCATCGTGTTTTCAAGGTTCATCTGTGCTACAGGATGAATCGATGTTTCTGGGCGGCAAGCCACCCAGGTGCCGAGGCAAGAGACTGAGGGCACGAGCTGTTCCAGTGTAATAAAACATATAAAATAAGAATACTTATACTAGATATAGATCATAGAATTATATATGAATGTCATTAATCATTAGTTTGTAGCAATTACTCTTTATTCCAATATTATAATAATCCTCACTCTACAATCATAACCTAGGAAAAACCAGGCCATATAGAGATAGGGGCTGAGGGGACATAGTGAGAAGCGACCAGAAGACAGGAGTGTGAGCCTTCTGCTATGCCTGGGCAGGGCCACCAGAGGGCTCCCTGGTCTAGCGGTAATGCCAGCGTCGGGGAAGACGCCCATTGCCAAGTGGACCGTGGTCTAGAGGTAGCGTCAGTGTCAAGGAAAAACACCCTCTACTCAGCAGACCCGGAAAGGGAGTCCCCCTTTCCCTGGAGGAGTTCAGAGAAGACTCTGCTCCTCCACCTCTCGTGGTTGTCAGGCCCACCGGCAGTTATCCGGAGGCCTAACCGTCTCCCTGAGATGCTGTGCTTCAGTGGTCACACTCCTGGTCCGCCTTCATGTTCCATCCTGTACACCTGGCTCTGCCTTCTAGATAGCAGTAGCAAAGTTAGTGAAAGTACTAAAAACCTCTGATATGAAGAAATAATGGCGTAGGCTGTGTCCTCTCTCTCTCTCTGTCTCTCCGCCTCGGTGGCCAAACAGGGAAGGGCCCCTTGTCCAATGGACACGTGACTCACGCAACCTTGTCAATCATTGGAGATGGCTCACACTCCTTACGCTGCCCTTTTGCTTTGTATCCAATAAATAACAGCGCAGCCAGGCATTCGGGGCCACTACCGGTCTCCGCGTCTTCTCTTTTATCTCTTTGTCTTGTGTCTTTATTTCTACAATCTCTCGTCTCTGCACACAGGGAGAAAAGCCCACTGACCCTGTGGGGCTGGACCCTACAAATGTTCATTCTATGTTATGGCTGAATAATATTCCTTTGTTTGAATATAGTATGTTTTTTATATCCACCTGTTATCTAACTGACATTTGAGTTCTTAATACTTTTTAACTATACTAATAATGCTGCTTGAACATTCATGTACAAGTTTTTCATTGTGGTGAAATTCTCATACCATAAAATGTACCAAGTTAACCATTTCTGAGTGCGTAACTCTGTGTTATCACATGGATTCACACTGTTGTACCCCCATCACCACCGTGGACCAGTCTTTATGTGGATGTATGTTTTTCTTTCTTTTGGATAACTACCGAGAAGTGAATAGCTGGGTCAGACAGGAGCTCTGTGTTAGCATCATGAGGACTGTGGTCGATAATTCTGATTCTGTTTCTTTTCTTTCTTTCTTTTTTTTTTTTTTTTTTTGAGATGGAGTCTTGCTCTGTCGCCCAGGCTGGAGTGCAGTGGCGTGATCTCGGCTCACTGCAACCTCTGCCTCCTGGGTTCAAGTGAGTCTCCTGCCTCAGCCTCCCGAGTAGCGGGGAATACAGGCACGTGCCACCATGCCCAGCTAGTTTTTTGTATTTTTAGTGGAGATGGGGTTTCACCGTGTTAGTCAGAGTGATCTCAATCTCTTGACCTCATGATCCGCGCCCCCTTGGCCTCCCAAAGTGCTGGGATTACAGGTGTGAGCCACCGCGCCTGGCCTAATTCTGTTTCTTAAGTTTAACAGTATAACAGAGTACTTTTCCAAGTCATTAACTCTTTGTAAACATGAAGCGTCATGACTGAATTAGAACAATTTCAGTGGGATCAATACCTGTACTGCATTAATTTTCTGAATTGGAAAAATAAAAAAAAAAAGCTTTAAAAGTTTTCTGATTAAGACAGTATCTATGCCAACGTTTTAGACCTGTGTGTAACTGGAAAGAAAGTGGCAGTGAGATCAACATGGTATTTGAGTTTTATAAGTGCCCTGCAGTCTCTGCCAGGGCTCTGCCTGTTTAGTATGGAGAGTCCGCCCTCCGCTGAGAATAATTGATTGTGCATGAAAAACGCTCAGACCTCTTAAATAGAAGTCAAGTCATCTCCCGCCAGCATGACAACTCTTCTTTCTGTTGTCCAAATTGTCCTTCACTTATGTTGAAGATTGTAGCCAGAAGGAATAAGAACTGATTCCGATTTGGGGGTTGGGACTAAAAGTGTTATTTTTCCGATACTTAAAGACATGTGGATCAAAGGAAAATGGCAATCATAAGGACCCTCTTAGCGAGTGAACTTTAACCACTGCTTCCACCAGCAGCTGCACTGAGCGCCCTGCCTGGTTGTCTCTTTCAGTCTTCCCATGGTCCACCAGGCAGGCACTGTTCCCACGTCCTCCCCAATTTACAGAAAGCTGCCAAGGCTTGCACGGCCAGAGCACAGCCAAGCTGGGGCTCTAGCCTGGGCTGAACCTCTGGAAAATCCACGTAAAAAGCCATTCATTCCTTCTACTTTCCTGCCTGCCTGGCTGAGCTACCGACAGCAGGGAAGACTTAACGTAAGATCTGGCAAAAGGCAAATACTAAAAAATTTTTCCACCCCACCGTCTGCCATGAGGAAGCCCTTGTCAGCCATTCGGGCAGGGGTGGGGCTGGGGGCCTGGCAGGAAGCAGAACCCCGTGGCCAGGCCTCACACCACCCTCCGCAGGGGAGCCACTGGTTTAAAGCCTCCTAATAAACACACGAACCACCCAGGATACAACGAAAAGTCACTCAGCATATTAAAAATCGGGAAAATCACAACTTGAAGGAGAAAAGACAAGCACCAGACTTCACATCGAGACGAACGGATGCTGGAGTTATCTGATGAGGGTGCTAAAGCAGCCATGATTAAAACGCTTCAAAAAGCCACAAACACTCTCTGTAAACAAATAAAAAATAGAAAACCTCAGCAAAGAAATACAGGCTACATAAAAGAAGCAAGTGGAAATTATACAACTAAAACAATACAGTCATCACAAAAATCTCTGGGGATGGGCTAAGCGGCAGAGTGGAGATGAGAGAGGGCAGAATCAGTGACCCCAAAGACAGACAGAATTCATCTGCCTGAACACAGAGAAACGGACTGAGGACGGGCAAGGCCTCAGGGACCCGCAGGCCCCTAACAAAAGAGCAGATTTCTAAGTTTCTGCAATTGCAGGAGACAGCAAGTGGACTGAAAAAGGGTGTGAGGAAATAACGGCTGAAAACTTCTTGTTAGCCAAAAGACATAAACCCACAGATACGAGAAGCCGAGTGAATCCAAACAGAACAAACCCAGAGAAGTCGGCTCTGGGATGCACAGTAGTACAATTTCTGAAAACTAAAGACAGAGAAAAAACCTCGAAAGCTGCCAGAGAGAAACCCCTCATTCCTTCGAGACGAGCACAAGCCTAAATGGCAGCAGGTTTCACAGCTAGAACACAGAAGCCGGGAGCAGGGACACGTGCTTCCCAGGCACGGGACGAAGGGAGACACCACCTGGAAATCCACATCCCGCGAGATGCCCTCGGAGTGACGCGGGGACAAAGGCCATTCCCAGATGAAGAAATACTTAGAGAATTTGTGGCCAGCAGATTAACTATGAAAGAATGACCAAAGAAAGTTCTCCACACAGAGAGGAAATGATTACAGAAGATAGCTTGGAACATCAGAAGGAAAACAACATCAAAAATAGGTGTGAGAAGAAGAGATTATCCTTTTCCTCCTGAGTTTTCAAAACCGTATTTGATGTCTGCAGCAAAAATTACAACACCATCTGATGTGGTATTCAATAAAAGCAGAGAAAAGACAACAATTATACAGTCATGTGTCACTTCACAACGGGGATACATTCTGAGAAGCATCATGAGGCAATTTCATGGTTGTGCAAACATCCCAGAGTGCACTTACACAAACCCAGACCCACCCAGGCCACCCGGCACAGCCTCCTGCTCCTGGGCCACACACCTGCACAGCATGTGACTGCAGCCAACTGTAACACAATGAGAAGTATCTGCATATCTAAACACAGAAAATATACACTAAAAGTATAGCATAAAAGATAAAAATGGCACACCCATATAGGTCGCTTGCAGGACTGAAAGTTGCTCTGAGTCAGGGAGTGAGGGTGAGTGAATGTGAAAGCCTTGACCCTGTGCACCACTGCAGACGCCACAGACACTGTCCACTCGGGCTACACTAATCTGAGACAGTGTCTCACTCTGCTGTCCAGGCTGGTGCGCAGCGGTATGACCACAGCTCACTGCAGACTTTATCTCCCAGGCTCAAGCAATCCTACAGCCTTAGCCTCCAGAGTAGCTGGGACTAACGGTGTGCGCCACCACGCCTGGCTATTTTTTTTTTTTTTTTGGTACAGACGAGGTCTTTCTATGTTGCCCAGGCTGGTCTTGAACTCCTAAGCTCAAGCAATCCTCCTGCCTTGGCCTCCCAAAGGCTAGGATTACAGGTGTGAGCCACCACACCTGGCCAACGGCACTGAGTTTATTAAAAATATTTTTCTTTCTTCAGCATTAACCTTAACTTACTGTAACTTTTTAACTTTATAAATTTTAAGGCTTTTAAAAACTTTTTGGCCCTTGTAATGACACAACACGGAAACACTGTACGGCTATACAAAAAATATTTTCTTTCTTTTTATCTTATTCTATAAGTTTTTTTCTATTGTAATTTTTTTTAACTTTTTAAACTTTTTTGTTAAAAACTAAGACACAAACACACATTAGCCTAAACCCACCCAGGGTCAGGACCATCAGTGTCGCTGTCGTCCACATCCACATCTTTCCCACTGCAAGGTCTTCAGGGGAATAACGGGCACAGAGCTGTTGTCTCCAATGATGACAATGGCTTGTTCTAGAATAGTTCCTGAAGAACCTGCCTGAGGCTGTTTGACAGTTAACTTTTTTCTTTATAAGTAGAAGGAGTACACTCTAAGTTAATGACAAAAAGTAGAGTATGGAAAATACATAAACCAGTAACAGTGATTTGTTACCGTTATCAAGTATTCCATTGCATACCTAATTGGGTGTATGAGACTTTTCTATGATTGGCAGTGCAGCAGGTTTGTTCATGCCAGCATCACCACAAGCACGGGGGCATGACACCGCCCTGCGACATCACCATGGCCGCAACGTCACTAGGCAGCAGGAATCATTCAGGTCCATAGAATCCCACAGGACCGCTGCTGTACAGGTGGCCCGTCACTGACCAAAACGTCATTACGTAGTGCGTGACTATTTAACATGTGGGCAGGGGAGGCAGCTCAGTGGAAATAAGGCTTCTACATTTCACATGAGGTGGTAAAATGTGGATCCCAGCAAACGGCGGTAAGTTACATGTGTCCACTGCAACACCCAGAGCAACCAAGAAAACCACACACAGCAACACACTCAAAACATTGTAAATGGGTCGAAATGGAACCCCCGAAAACATGCAGCAACCCACAGAGAAGATGTAAAATAACAAGAGACAGAACAAATAAAACGCTCACTGAAGTTGCAACGTATCAATATTTACCTGATCTATAAATGGTCTAAACATACCAATTCAAATACAGAGACTGGCTGAGTGGATTACAAAAAGTCATCCAACAATATGTTCTCTACAAGAAACTCCCTTCAGTACAAGAGCGTAAGTAGGTTGAAAGGAAAAGTATGAAAAGGACACACCACTGCAGACATTGACCAAAAAAAAAAATTAATATTACATTAATATCAGATAAAGTGAATTACAAGGCAAGGAAAATTACTAGCAATAAAAGAAATATGGCCAGGCGGCCGGGCGCGGTGGCTCAAGCCTGTAATCCCAGCACTTTGGGAGGCCGAGACGGGCGGATCACGAGGTCAGGAGATCGAGACCATCCTGGCTAACCTGGTGAAACCCCATCTCTACTAAAAAAATACAAAAAACTAGCCGGGCGAGGTGGTGGGCGCCTGTAATCCCAGCTACTCGGGAGGCTGAGGCAGGAGAATGGCGTAGACCCGGGAGGCAGAGCTTGCAGTGAGCTGAGATCCGGCCACGGCACTCCAGCCTGGGCCACAGAGCGAGACTCTGCCTCAAAAAAAAAAAAGAAATATGGCCAGGCACAGTGGCTCACACCTGTAATCCCAGCACTTTGGGAGGCCGAGGCAGGAAGATCACTTGAGGCCAGGAGTTCGAGACTAGCCTGGCCAACATGGCAAAACCTTGTCTCTACTAAAAAATACAAAAATTAGCCAGGTGTGGTGGCACATGCCTGTAATCCCACTACTCAGGAGGCTGAGGCATGAGAATCACTAGAACCCAGGAGGTGGAGAGCCGAGGTCACGCCACTGCATTCCAGCCTGGGCAACAGAGCGAGACTATGTCTCGAAAAACAACAACAAAAAGAAATATTACATAATGATAACAAGATCAATTCACCAGGAAGACAAAATGATCCTAAATATGTACGTACCAAACAAAAGAGCCCCAAAATACATAGAGCAAAAGCTGACAGAACTCAAAGGAGAAACAGACAAATACCCAACTATAACAGGGGACTTCAACACCATCTCCCTCGACAGTTGTTACAACTACAGCAAGAACACGGAATAGTGCAATTAACTGACATATATTTACAAAACTCCACTCAGCAATAACAGAATATACTTTTTTTTCCTCCCAAGTGACTTTGGAGCATTTACCACAGACAGTTGTCACTGGCCATAAAACAAACCTCAACAAATGTAAAAGAACAGAAATCATACAAAATATTCTCAGGCCACAGTGGAATCAAACTACAAATCAGTAACAGAAAGACATCAGGAAAATCTACAGATGTTTGGAAATTAAGCAACACTTCTAAACAATCCCTGAGTCAAAGAAGTATCAAACGAAAATTTTAAAACTCATTGAACAAAATGAAAATAAAAATACAACATATCAAAATATGCAATGCAGCTAAAACAGTGCTGAGAGGGAAATTTACAGCACTAAATGCTTACAGTAGAAAAGATGAGCAGTTTAAAATCAATAATCTAAGTTAATACCCTAAGAACCTAGAAAAAGAGTAAAATAAACCCAACGCGAGAAGGAAGGAAGGTGAGGGTAAAACTAATGAAACTGAAAACAACGAAATAAAGAAAATCAGTAAAACAAGGAACCAATTCTTTGGAAAGATTAATACAATTGCCAAATCCCTAGACAAAGAAGATGCAAGTTATCAACATAAGCAATGAAACGGGGGATATCACCACAGACTCTGTGGACATGAAAAGAATGGTAAAGGAATACGACACAAAAACTCTACACATAGAAATCTGACAACTGAGACAGAATGGAATGATTCCTCAAAAAGCTAAGCTACCAGAACTAAGCAATATGAAGTAGATATTCTGAATATCTACTGGGACTATTAAGCAAAATAAATTGGTAAGAAAACTCCCCAAAAGGAAATCTCATGACCCAGAGGGTTTTACTGCAGAATTCTACCAAATATTAAGGAAGAACTGACATCAATTTTATACAATGTTTTCCAGAAAACAAAAAGAAAGGAACACTTCCCAAAACATTTTGTGAACCTAGTATGACTCTTATTACCAAAACCCAGAGTATCAAAAAAAAGAGAGAGAAAACTACACACCGATCTCTCTCATGAACTTAGACCCCAAAATCCTCAATAAATTAGCAAACTGAAGGCAGCAATGTATAAAAATAATTATATACCTAGACCAACTGGGAATTATCCCAGGTATGCAAGGCTGGTTCAACTTTCAAAAATCAGTGTTATCCATCATGTCACCTAGCTAAAAAAGAATGCTGGGCGCAGTGGCTCATGCCTGTAATCCCACCACTTTGGGAGGCCAAGGTGAGCAGATCACAATGTCAGGAGTTCAAGACCAGCCTGGCCAATATGGTGAAACCCCGTCTCTACTAAAAATATGAAAATTAGCTGGGCATGGTGGCGCACGCCTGTAGTCCCAGCTGCTCAGGAGGCTGAGGCAAGAGAATTGCTTGAACTCAGGAGGCGGAGGTTTCAGTGAGCCGAGATCATGACACTGTACTCCAGCCTGAGCGACAGAGCGAGATTCCATCTCAAAAAAAAAAAAAAAAAACCAGCAAAAAAAGAAAAATTACATAATAATATCAATTGGTTTAGCAAAAGCAACTGGCAGAATCCACCATGCATTAATCATAAAAACTCTCAGCAAACTAGGAATAGATGGGAATTTCCTTAGCTTGACAAAGAGTGTCTACAATAAACCTACAGCTAACATCACACCTAATGGTGAGAGACTGAACGCTTCCCCCTGAGGTCAAGAGCAAGGCAAAGATGTCCTCTCACACAATCTTTTTCAACAAAGTACTGGACGTTCCAGCCAGTGCAATAATGCAGGAAGAAACCCAAAAGCATGCAGGTTGGAAAGGAAGAAATAAAGTACATGAGACGGGTCCTAGCACTTCAATCTGGTTCCAAAAGAAGTTTCAAAAAGGTCTCCTAATTTTTTGTTTTTGTTTTTTTTTTTTTTTTGAGACGGAGTCTCACGCTGTTGCCCAGGCTGGAGTGCAGTGGCGCGATCTCGGCTCACTGCAAGCTCCGCTTCCCGGGTTCCCGCCATTCTCCTGCCTCAGCCTCCTGAGTAGCTGGGACTACAGGCGCCCGCCACCGCGCCCGGCTAATTTTTTGTATTTTTAGTAGAGACGGGGTTTCACTGTGGTCTCGATCTCCTGACCTTGTGATCCGCCCGCGTCGGCCTCCCAAAGTGCTGGGATTACAGGCTTGAGCCACCGCGCCCGGCCGGTCTCCTAATTTTTTATCAGTACTCATTGCTGTAAGAAGTGCAATAAAGAGATTAGATCTAAAGCACAATATTTACATACATAAAGTATAGTATATTGGCCTAAAACAAACTCAAGCTTACAGTCCCATCCCACTTTAAGCTTCATAGGGCACCCTAGACTTTGCAACTGTCCTTATTTTCTGGCTGATATTCTTGGAATGTATTTGTATATGCGGCACAACCTACAACTTTCTGGATAAATTAATTCTTCCCATTTGGCTTCTCTCTCCATACGAACCCAAGCAGGTGCAGTTTACGTTTGGCAATACGATATTGGGAGAATGAAAAGAAGGACCGGGGAAGTGGTGATGATGATGACAGTGACAATGACAACCACACAATGATAGATCTCACACACACACACACCACACATGCATGCAGATACACATGCACACAGACACATGCAAACACACAGATATACCCCACATACGCACACGTGGATACCCCCCCAGACATACCACAGAAGACACACACACACCACACATGCAGACACATGCCCCCCACCACACAGGCACACCACACATACATGCAGATATACATGAATACACGCACACACATACCATGTAAGCACACAGATATACCCTACACACACACACACACACACACACACAGATACTCCCTCCCCATGCACACATACACACGCATACAGACACCCCCCTCCCTCCACATCACTTACTATGTTCTGGGCATTGTTCTAAGCATGTTTATAACTGAACTCATTCATTCCTCCTGACTACTCTATCGGTGGGCACTACTGCTACCCCTACTTGATGGAAGACAGGACTGAGGAACAGTGAGGATGAGTCGCCTGCCCGTGGTGAGGAGCTGCTAAGCACAGACAGCCAGGGCGTGAACAAGGCAGTGTCGCTCCAGGGTCTGTGCACGGAAGCCTGAGCCATCTGAGCTCACAACATCTCTTTTGAAAAGGTATTAAGTAGTATTTTTATGCACAGTGATTTTAAACTAGAAAAACAAATTGTGTACACAAAGCATTTACCTAGAAGATGCACTGGCACCCGCCTGTATGAGAGTCGGCATGACGGCCATGAAGAGCCCGAGCTGCACGTCCTGCGTCACCAGCATGCCAAGGAGCACGGTGCTGTAGTCAATGTCGCCTGTGTGGGGAAAGGCATTGAAGACAGGTCTACAGCAACTGAAAAGTATCCGAAGTCAAAATGTCACCATTGTACACACTTCCGAAATAACTCAAATTATTTTGGCACTTTACTTTTTCTTTTTTTGAGATGGACTCTTGCTCTGTTACCCAGGCTGGAGTGCAGTGGCACAATCTCAGCTCACTGTAACCTCCACCTCCTGGGTTCAAGTGATTCTCCTGCCTCAGCCTCCTGAGTAGCTGGGATTACAGGCGCCCACCACCATGCCTGGCTAATTTTTATATTTTTAGTAGAGACGGGGATTCACCATGTTGGTCAGGCTGGTCTCAAACTCCTGACCTCGTGATTCACCTGCCTTGGCCTCCCAAAATGCTGGGATTACAGGCGTGAGCCACTGCGCCCGGCTGGCACTTTACATTTTTAAGAATAGACTTTAAAATCTCTGAGAACAAACACCGAAGCATTTTAAGATTAAAAATGTTGTAAAGCAAATACTTAGAACACCTTTTACTTCCACAACTTACTTGTTATTTACATAATTATTGAAAAACCTCATGACAAAAAGATGACATGGCAAACAAGATGACAGGCTTGGATAATCACACCAACCTCATGCATCCCAGAAACACACGGAGAAGCCTTCGCTTCTCACCTTTACAGCTTCTCTGAGCTACTCCGGGAGGCCTGACTCAGGCCCCTCTGGTCACGTGGTGTGTTCCACGTGTGCAAACCCACCCAAGCCACTGCCCAGAATGAGCCCTCACTGTGAGACCAAGGCAGGCTCGGCAGACAAATACTGGCTCCTGAGGGCAGAACAGGAGTAGCCACGACTACCTGAAGAGACTAGGTAACAACTCTGGAAAGAAGAAAGGAAAATGAGACATTTTTCACGAATTCAGTAACTTGCACAAGCCTCTAAAGGTCTCCATTTTCAACATACAGTTCCAGCTATGAACTATGTAAATACGTTTCTAAAAGTCATTCCCCCAACCCCACCCCAAACAAGGTATTTTTTCTTAAAAAAAAAAAAAAAAAAAAAAAGCAGCTGGCCGCGGTGGTTCAGGCCTGTAATCCCAGTACTTTGGGAGGTTGAGGAGGGTGGATCACCTGAGGTCAGGAGTTCAAAACCAGCTTGGCCAACATGGTGAAACCCCGTCTCTATTAAAAATACAAAAGGCTGGGAGTGGTGGCTCAAGCCTATAATCCCAGCACTTTGGGAGGCTGAGGCGGGTGGATCACCTGAGGTCAGGAGTTCGCGACCAGCGTGACCAACATGGTGAATCCCCATCTCTACTAAAAATACAAAAAATTAGCTGGGTGTGGTGGCGGGTGCCTGTAGTCCCAGCTACTCGGGAGGCTGAGGCAGGAGAATCGCTTGAACCCAGGAAGCGGAGGTTACAGTGAGCTGAGATCATGCCACTGCACTCCAGCCTGGGGGACAAGAGCGAGACTCTGTCTCAAAAAAAAAAAAAAAGCTACTGCTATTAACAGATTTTTAAAGACCAATCTGATAGAAAAGGCTTATTTTTAAAAAGCAGCAGAACCACACAAAACCCCTTGATGCCAGCAAAAATCTCTTTCTGGATAGAAGTTAGGTAATCGTTTTTAGAAGGCTTGATTTACTTTTTGTACAAAACTAAATTTTTGGTAAACAAAATATCTTGGCTTAGAATTTTAAAACAGTCTGAACAGATGATCACATTAAGCTGTTGTGGCTACAGCTTTGTGTCTTTTAGGGTTACACGATTCAGAAGATGATAAAAATTGCCTCCCAACTAACATTGTCCATGCGGAGGCTTCACACATCAGCCATTTAAACCCTAAGGCTTGCACGGGCTTGTGGTCACCGCACCTCTCTTCATCTCGAGGCCTTCGCAAGGCGGGAGGGAGGCTGCGAGATGAGTCTGCGGGACACAAAGGAGCCGCGGCCCCCCCACCCACATCTTCTGCAGATAACACGTTCACACCTGTGCCCCTTCTATTTAAAAGAAACAAAATCTGGCTGGGCACGGTGGCTCACACCTGTAATACCAGCACTTTGCAGGGCCGAGGCAGGTGGATCACGAGGTCAGGAGATTGAGACCATCCTGGCTAACACAGTAAAACCCTGTCTCTACTAAAAATACAAAAAATTAGCCAGGCGTGGTGGCGGCGCCTGTAGTCCCAGCTACTCCGGGAGGGTGAGGCAGAAGAATGGCGTGAACCCGGGAGGCAGAGGTTGCAGTGAGCCAAGATTGCACCACTGCACTCCAGCCTGGGTGACAAAGCGAGACTCTGTCTCAAAAAAAAAAAAAAAAAAAAAGAAACAAAATCTCTCACTACATCTCACTTTTTAGAGACAGCCTTGGATGATATTACCACCAGCATTTTCTACATGTTTTAAATATTTTGTTCTCATCCTTTGCACTGATCATAGCGAACTGGCTGAAATCAACACATTCAACTGTTGCCCACTAGACCACGGGCATCATAGACCAGAGACCAGGTCTTCACAGTGGTCCCTGGTGCAGGACCCTGAGTCCGCACCCACAGGGCCTGCAAAGGAAACATCCGCTCCCAAGGCACTTCACGGGGCTGCAGGAGGAAGACAAGTGCTTGGAGCAGTGACAGGCACAAAACTTCAACAGTGCAACCACACAAGATAAAAATAATTATTACACTGAAATATTATAGCTTCTCTAATTTCTCAACACCTTTACTATTGTCATCTTTCTGAAATTTGCACTACCTTTTTGTGCTTATCACTACTATAAGAATTTTGACTTCTTCCTGTTTTCCATTCCTTTTATTAAACAGTTCAAATATACAGAGAACAAGGAGTATATCAAATGCTCACATACCCACTAAGGAATTTTATTAAATGTTAAACCTGTAACATATTTGCTTCAGATTTTTAAAGAAATAAAATCCTAAGGGTGCCGCCAAGGAGCTCTGTAACCCCCTTGATACTGGGTCCCTCTTTCCTCCACCCACACTCCCCACTTGACCTTATTCTGAAAGTGCATCATCCCCTTGAATGCATTTCTACTTAATGTAACACCTATAGATTTGGAAGCAACACTGAGTTTATTATTTTGTAATATTAAACTTCACAGAGTGAACATTTCTGCAACTTGCCGTTTTTGATCACGACTATATCTGAAAATTATCCATGTTGGTGTTGGTGCACAAAGCTCTGATTCATTTTCAAAACTGTTGTAGAGGCTGGGTGCGGTGGCTCACGCCTGTAATTCCAGCCCTTTGGGAGGCCGAGGCAGGCGGATCATGAGGTCAGGAGATCGAGACCATCCTGGCTAACACGGTGAAACCCCATCTCTACTAAAAATACAAAAAAATTAGCCGGGCCTGGTGGCAGCGCCTGTAGTCCCAGCTACTCGGGAGGCTGAGGCAGGAGAATGGTGTGAGCCCGGGAGGCGGAGCTTGCAGTGAGCCAGAGCTTGCAGTGAGCCGAGATCGCGCCACTGCACTCCAGCCTGGGCGACAGGGCGAGACTCCATCTCAAAAATAAAAAATAAAAAATAAAAAAACAAAAAACTGTTGTAGAATAGACCACAATTTATCCATTCATCTCTTGGTAGACATTCAGGAATTCCATTTATTCACTAGTACAAAAATGGCTGCATGAAATCCCAGCATTTTGGGAGGCCGAGGCGGGCGGATCATGAGGTCAGGAGATCGAGACCATCCTGGCTAGCACGGTGAAACCCGGTCTCTACTAAAAACACAAATATTAGCCGGGCATAGTGGCGGGCACCTGTAGTCCCAGCTACTCGGGAGGCTGAGTCAGGAGAATGGCGTGAATTCGGGAGGCAGAGCTTGCAGTGAGCTGAGACCATGCCACTGCTCTCCAGCCTGGGCCACAGAGCGAGACTCCGTCTCAACCAAAAAAAAAAAAAAAAAAAATGGCTGCACAAATATTCTAGCACATTGTCAGGGAAACCTCCTTTCCCCTCGCTTGCATTTCCACAAGAAGGGAATGTTTCCTCCCCACTCCTGGCCTCTTGCCTGGTCCCACATACACCACTCCGGAGAGACAAGGGCGTTCCTCTGGGAATGGATACAGTCCCTCTTCCTTCGTAAACCCGCCAGCCCACGGCACCTGGTCTCAAGGTCCTCTTGCAGCCCTGAGTTTCACAGGGCAGGCCCTGCCCACGGAGGCCTCTGGAGGCCAGCGCTGCATGTGGCTGGGTGGCGAGTCTTGCTCCGAGGTTAAGAATGAGGCTTAAGAAGCTCACCACTAGGCCGGGCGCGGTGGCTCAAGCCTGTAATCCCAGCACTTTGGGAGGCCGAGACGGGCGGATCACAAGGTCAGGAGATGGAGACCATCCTGGCTGACACGGTGAAACCCCGTCTCTACTAAAAAATACAAAAAACTAGCCGGGCGAGGTGGCGGGCGCCTGTAATCCCAGCTACTCGGGAGGCTGAGGCAGGAGAATGGCGTGAACCCGGGAGGCGGAGCTTGCAGTGAGCTGAGATCCGGCCACTGCACTCCAGCCTGGGCGGCAGAGCGAGACTCCGTCTCAAAAAAAAAAAAAAAAAGAAGCTCACCACCGCCAGGCGTGCAAACCACACCTCCATAATCCAGCTGCCACTCTGACCTCCAGGTGCCACTCTGACCTCCAGCTGCCACTCTGACCTCCAGGTGCCTGCCTCCTCTGTTCCTCTTTCCATGGGTTTCAGCACAGGCAAGGCAGAGTTATACATTTGCTGGACTCCTTCGAGGGTTGGGCCCCTTGCAGGAGCTAGAAATCTCGAAAAATAGAAAAGGAGTAGAAATTGGACCAAAATCCATTTAAGAAGAGTGACTGAGGCTGCTGGTGTGGCCAGAGTTGATACCTTTAATCTCTGGTGAGACAGTCTTAAGTTTGGGCTATATAGGAATTTCTTTTCTTTCTTTTTTTCTTTTTTTTTTTTTGAGATGGAGTCTCTGTGGCCCAGACTGGAGTGCAGTGGTGTGAACTCGGCTCACTGGAAGCTCCACCTCCCGGGTTCAAGCGATTCTCGTGCCTCAGCCTCCCGAGTAGCTGGGATTACAGGTGCCCGCCACCACGCCCGGCTAATTTTTGTATTTTCAGTAGAGATGGGGTTTCACCATGTTGGCCAGGATGGTCTTGAACTCCTGACCTCATGTGATCCACCTGCCTTGGCCTCCCAAAGTGCTGGGATTACAGGCGTGAGCCACTGTGCCTGGACATATATAGGAATTTCTAATACAATTTCAAGCACATGCGAAAAGAAAGAAAAATACAGTGCATCTCAAGGAACAGATAATCCAGTTTCCATGATCAGGTAGACGACCCGTTTCATACACTAACCTCCATTCTACCCTCCTGAGGGAAACCCCAGTCATCCTCTTAACCATACATTTCAGTGTCCATCTCTAAGAGACAAGGCTGGTGTACAAATTGGAAAGAATGAATTTAATGATCCTGTAAGCAGAGGAGATTATCTCATATGTAGAAAATCCAAAAGATTTCACACACAAAAATCTATTAGGATAAACCAATTCACAAAGGTGCGGGGCACAAAATAAACACACAAAAGTCAGCTGCATTTCTATATACTAATAATGAACAATCTGAAAAGGAGATTAAGAAAACAATTCCATCTACAACATATCAAAAAGAATAAAATACTTAGGACAGAGTGAACCAAGGAGGCAAAACACGTATACACTGAAAACAAACGCGTGGCTAAAAGAAATGAAAGACACGCTTAAATAGAAAAATATCTTGTATTCATGGACTGGAAGACTTAATATTGTTTAGATGTCAATACTACCAAAATTACGACTGCAAATCCAATGCAATTCCTATCAGAATCCCAACGATGTTTTCTGAAGAAACAGAAAACACTATCCTAAAATTTATACAGAATCTCAGGCGACCCCAAACAGCCAAAATAATCTTGAACAAAGTTGGAGGATTCACACTTCCTGGTCTCAAAACTTACTAAAAACTATAGTAATAAAACAGCAGCATTTGGAAGGTATAGACTGCATTTCCACTTTTTAGTGGTCACGTATTTTTTTTTTTTTTTTTGAGATGGAGTCTCGCTCTGTTGCCAGACTGGAGTGCAGTAGCGTGATCTCAGCTCACTGCAACCTCCGCCTCCTGAGTTCAAGCGATTCTCCTGCCTCAGCCTCCCGAGTAGCCGGGATTACAGGCACCCGCCACCACGTGCAGTTAATTATTGTATTTTTAGTAGAGATGGGGTTTCACCATATTGGCCAGGCTAGTCTCGATCTCTTGACCTTGTGATCCGCCCACCTCGACCTCCCAAAGTGCTGGGATTACCGGCGTGAGCCACCACGCCCAGCCAGTTACCTTGTTTTTAAAAACAATTATTATAAAATACTTTGAATCAAGAAAAAACGTACAAAGCATGTCATGAACAACCAGAGCCATCACTCAGCTTCTGAAAGAATGTCACAAGCAGCTGACTGCCCTGTGTCCCTCTCTGATGGCACACCTTCCCCGTCTCTGGCACAGCCACTCAGCCTCATTTGTCATTCTCAAACACTTTTTCTTGCTTTTAGTGTAGAAGTTTGCATGTATGTAAAGTTCAGACTTGACACACACAAGCATGTTGTATTCCACATCTTGTATCTTTCCCTCCATGCTATAAAAGTCATTCGCATTTGCTTCTGCAGCATTCCAAGGTATGAATACACCTTAGCTGTCCAGCATGTTACCATGTTACTGAATATTCGGTTGATCAACTTTTTGCTATTAAAAATAATACTGTTTTGAATTATAATAATTTGCATGAATTTTCTAGGATATGTACGTAGAAATGGAATTTTCTGATTGCAAAAGTATCCTCCAAAGTGGCTGAACCAATTTACATTCCCACGGAGAATGCTTAATCTTGGCACTCCACACTCTTGCCAATGGTACATCAGGTTAAAAAATGTTTGCTAGGGCCAGGTGTGGTGGCTCATGCCTGCAATCCCAGTGCTTTGGGAGGCTGAGGCAGGAGGATTGCTTGAGGCCAGGGTTCGAAACCAGCCTGGGTAACCCAGCAAGACCCCCATCTCTACAAAAAAATAAAAACTTAGCCAGGCACGGTGGCACACGCCTGTCATCCCAGCTACTCAGGATGTTGAGTGGGAGGATCGCTTGACCCCAGGAGGTCAGGGCTGCAGTGAGCCAAGATCGAGCCACTGCACTCCAGCCTGGGTGACAGCAAGGCTTGGTTTAAAACAAAGCTTGGCAGCAAGCTCATGTGGATGGCATCGATCTCAGTCCCATCAGCCTGCATCTCCGAATACTAGCGAGGCTCCTATCTTCATGTTTATTCATCATTTAGGTTTCTTCTCCCATTAAGTTACTTGCTCAGATATTCTGCCTATTTTCCCATTAGGTTACTTTTTGGTTTGGATTTACAGACCTTCTTGATTCATTCTGAATACTAATCCTTTGCTCTAAACAAACAAGAAATAAATAACTACAGGAAATATCTTCCTCTGGCCTGTGGCTTATTAAAAAAAAAAGCCTTTCAATAAAAGTTAGTTTTCCCCACAGGGAGGTCAGCATGAAAAAGAAAGTTACAAAGTCAAATGTGTCATATGCATCGGTATTTTCTCTTTTGAATTCTGCATTTTATATTTTAAGGAATTCTACCCTGAGGTTATAAGGATATTTTCTATTTCCTTCTCGTAGTTCTAAAGTCAAGCTAATTTTATTTTCTTCCATTTGGATAGCTAATTCCCACTCCTGGTGAGTCAATCTCCTTGGCTTCTCTGCAGTGTCTGGTCTGTGGGCCCCACTCGCCGGCTCCATCTCAGCCTGCAGTGCTGCTATCCGCTGTGACATCATCAGTCGTGAGAGCTGGTGGGGAACTCCTCACCTCAAATTAATGTTGGCTACTTGGTCTTTTGGTCCCCACTGAATTTTAGGATCAGTTTCTTCGGTTTCATGAAAAACCCTGCCAGATGTTTTTACTGGAACAGCTATGAGTTTATAAATTTGGGGAGAAATGACATCTTTATGAATGGAGACTTTTTACGAACTCCATGAACACGAATTCGCTCCATTTGTGACTCTATCCTCAAAGGTCACAGCTCTCTTTTGAGAAGTTTATTACCGAAGCTTTTTTTCAAATGACATGTTCTAACTGTGCTGTGGGTATATGACACATTTAACAAGTCTAATTGTCAATTTCCTTTCGGTGTCCAAGTCCTTGAGTCTAACTACCTCCCAAACATGCAACCCTCCTATCTTCTTACTATCTAGAGTTTTAGCCTGGTCTTTAAAAAAAAAGCACTCAAACACCTCCTTTTCTAACAGTCATAACTGACTGAATTTATCAGCCTCTAGACCCCTCTGTCTCCCTGCTGTTTCCACGTCCAGCTCTGCCTCTGCAGGGCCTGTGTCCGGGCCCTGTGGGGACGGCGGGGTGGGTGGTGCTCTGGGGTCTCTGCACATCAGAAATGCCTGCATTTCACGCCCTATTCTTGGATGGTAATTTCGCTGGGCAGGCATGACTTTGTCTCCCCAGGGTGGGTTACCTACCCGCTACCTCCCACCATCTGACGTTGCCAAGGAGACATGTCCTAACAACCCATTTACTTGATGTTCCTTTTTAGACCACCTGTCTTTTCTGCCAGGTGTTCAGACGTTCCCTTCTACTTCACGCTCTGCTGCAGCACATGACGTGCCGGGTGGACTCACTTCCCTTTATCCCATCAGTGCTGGAGGTAGGCTCCTGTCTTGAGTTCTGAAAACCCACCAGGTCCTCTTTCCAGTCCCGGCCCCTGGGGCACCGCGTCTATATATACTGACCCTCTCCATCTACCCTCCACCCCTCTCCTTGTACATTCCAGCCTCTAGGGCACCGAGTCTGTATATACTGACCCTCTCCATCTACACTCCACCCCTCTCCCTCTCCAGTCCTGGCCCCTGGGACTGTGAGTGTATACTGCCCACTTATTTTGAAGTCTTTATTAAGCTTTTCTGTCCACAAGGGCAGTTCACACGGTGACTGCTGAGTCTGTCAGCTCTTTTCCAGCCACAGATTTCTTCGCAGGTGTGGGTGTTCCCATGTGCAGGCCACTAAACCAGCAGTTTTCATGCATCGTTCCTGGTCCCCATTTGGTCTTTTTTCATTTCACTCGGTCCCCGACCCTCCACCTCTGTCCAGTCTCACGATGGGGCTGACCCTAGGACCGGCCCACAGGGATGCTGGGACCGGCACGGAGGAGGCCCACGGCTGGGGCCGCCTGTCCAGCGTCTAGCAGGGAGGCTGCATCCGTGTTCTTCTGATGCCTCAGGCCCAGCAGAAGGCCGCAGATTTTTAAAAAGCTTTCCCTGCTTCCTTCACAGAGGGATGCTTCCCAACTGCCGGTCCCACAGTGAGGGCACGCGTGGGTTCCACATGCTCCAGCACCCGGCTCGGCGGCCCATGGCCAGCTCTGCTCAGCCTCTCAGCTGCCGGCACAGGGCCTGTCGGTTTACAGGAGAGGTCAGACACACCTCTGTGGTTTTCTCTTTTTGTATTTTCTCTTCTATGCCTGTGTGTTCTGGGCAGGGTGAACGTCATAGTGAAGTGACTGTGGCATTTCAACCCTGTATTTTACTGACTTTTACAAAATAAGAGCAAAACAGTGACAGCTTACCCAGTGGGTAAGCAGGCTGCCAGAAACAGCAACCTGCCAAGCCTCCCTGCAAAGGGACACGGTCCTGCCAAGACTTCTGAGCAAGTCAGCTTCCACTAAACAGTCACGACTTAGAGGCGCCAATGTTTCATACATACGATGAAACTAAGGCCAAAGCAAAAGAGTTGGGAACGCCTTCAGCTACCGAAGTACCTTTGATTTCACAGGAAGAAAGTATCGAAAGTGGGTCCATCCCCAGTGCCTGCTAGAATTAAAGCAGCAAAACACATGCAACTTCCTAAAACCCACCAATTCCACAGGTCATTTTCCAGTGCTGACTGGCTTTTCAAAATCTTGGTCCAAGTTCTCTCTGGCCCTCATTTTTTCTTAATCAAGTGGAGAAGTGGAGGTTGGGAGGACCTGAGTTCACAGGGACATCAGTTCCTTTCGGAATGTAAGCCCTGACATCCACAATTGTTCGAAAAGTCCTCAAAGGGGAAGTAAGACTTGCAATTTTTCCTCACAGGCCCTCAACTGTGAATCCAAAAGTTAACTACACATGAGCATGAGTCCGACACACACTTGGAGCACACCATCACCTACCTTCTCTGTCAGCTCGAGCGCTGCCCACGAGGAACCTGGACACGAGGGGTGTGCTCGACAAGGACAGACAGGTGGAAATGAAGACGCTCTGCGTGGGTTTGATCCGCAGGAGATGCCCCCATAGCAAGCCAAACGCAATCATCAACAGTGTCATGTAACACGGCCCTTGTAAGGAAATCTTCCACACCTTAAAGAGAACACAGTGATTCACACGCTTTTTAGTGACAACAGGCAATGACCACACCACACAGACATCATGCATTTCTGCACCCAGGAAAGGAGGCAGAGCTGAGCTTTTGTGAGGCAACGCTGGGTCACATATCCAACGTCATCAGCTGAACACAGTGAGTACTCACACAAGGCTTCCTCTGTGCCAGGCACTGCCACAGGGCTGCACACACACAATACACGCACACCCACTCTCTCCCCAGGAGTGTAAATAAAACCTAATCCTCAGAACAACTTGAGCTCAAGATGACCATTTCCCCTACTTTTAGATGAAAACACCGAGGCACACACAGGTTAAGTGACTCGGCAAGGTCACATGGCCAGTGAACGTTGGAGCCAGGAAGTGAACCCAGGCACTGTGGCTCGGCAACCAAAGCGGCTCTATCAGGTGCCTCAGGGTGCACTCGGCACTGTGTTAAATGAGACGGGAAGGGAGAAGAAAGCACGTTTCAATCCTAAAATAATAAAAGCTACCTATTTATATAAACATAAATATGATGCATCAACCAAAGAAATTAACCTGGAACTCCTCCTACCCCACTTGAAGTGCTCATTCATATCGTTTTCTCCTCACTGCATGGTCCTAGTCAAAATAAGCATCAGTTCCCTGATTCCAGGCCTTCTATGGAAAGTGAAAGTTGGGGTGGGGGGTCCTAGAAGGAAGGGATGCAGGGGCTGTGTGGCTAAACACAGGCGTCGTGGAGCAGCTGGGCACAGGCGGTTCCGGGGGGCCCACCCAAGGAGCCTGCCAGCCCCAATGTACACAGGCAGCTCTGGGGGGCGTGCCCGCCAAGCCCGCCAGCCCCAGTGTACCTTGGGCGCTTTGGAGCATGTGAGCTTTTCCCTCCCCAGCTAGTTCTTGGTGAAAAACAACACTTCTTGCAAAATTACAACTTTTCTTTTTGAGAATCAGGAAAATGAGCAGATACGCCCCAGTCTCCCACAGCTGTGACCTGTTGGCCTGTTTGTCCACCATGGAGCTTCCAGACCCCGGAGGGGAACCACGGTGCCTTCCAACCCCACGAGGCCCCAGGCTCACTTCATCTGAACACCGAGAGGCCACATGACAGGAGGCCGGCAGATGCCACCAAACAGCTCTGGGCCGCGGAAACTCGATAAGTCTCTACTCTGCTCGGTCCCCTCTCTCCTTCCACAAAGAAGGGAAGGGTCGGTCCCACAACGGCTGCTTCTGAATTTCTTTTCTCTACTTCCTATGCTTGGCAATCGTGATGGTTATCACAGAGCGCATCTCACACCCAAATATCACAGCCGAGGAGCAATGGAAACACCGTGCGGTCCACACGCACTTACACCCTTCCTCTTCCGAGTATCACAGCCAAGGAGCAATGGAAACACTGTGCCGTCCACGCACATTTCACACCCGAATATGACAGCTGAGGAGCAATGGAAACACCGTGCCGTCCACGTGCATCTTACACCCTTCCTCTTCTGAATATCACAGCCAAGGAGCGATAGAAACACCGTGCCATCCACGCGCATCTCACACCCGAATATCACAGCTGAGGAGCGATGGAAACACCGTGCCGTCCACGCACATCTCACACCCTTCCTCTTCCGAATATCACAGCCGAGGAGCAATGGAAACACCGTGCCGTCCACGCGCATCTCACACCCGAATATCACAGCTGAGCAGCAATGGAAAACACTGTGCTGTCCATGCGCATCTCACACCCTTCCTCTTCCAAGTATCACAGCCGAGGAGCGATGGAAACACCGTGCCGTCCACGCGCATCTCACACCCGAATATCACAGCTGAGGAGCAATGGAAACACCGTGCCGTCCACACGCATCTTACACCCGAATATCACAGCTGAGGAGCAATGGAAACACCGTGCCGTCCACACGCATCTTACACCCTTCCTCTTCCGAGTATCACAGCCGAGGAGCAATGGAAACGCTGTGCCGTCCACGCGCATCTCACACCCTTCCTCTTCCAAGTGTCACAGCCGAGGAGCAATGGAAACACCGTGCCGTCCACACGCATCTCACACCCTTCCTCTTCCAAGTATCACAGCCGAGGAGCAATGGAAACACCGTGCCGTCCATGCTGGCTGCAGCCTGAGGAGGCCACGGGCTCGGGGGTTACTCCTGTGAGCAGTGTTAACCAGCTCTGATTCAGGGTCTTCCCAACCCTCAAGGGACACACGGAGTTGAGGCCTGATGTGCTGCTAACTCGCCATGCGCCAAGTGGGTAGCAATCTCTCTAGCTTTAGTTTCCACATCTATAGAGAACAGGCAAGACTGTTATCTCTGAGGTCATTACCAGGGTGAAACTTACCTGACCTTATTATCTTGTGTTACCGCACATTCCAGCCAGGAGGGCCCTGGGAGCAAGGTGTTGAGACACCACCGTGGGAAACGGCTCCAGGAAAGGCCACAGGGGCACAGGTGAGAGGAAGAAACTTCCCGTTCAACATGGGACCTGTGCACGCATCAGAAGCCCCACCTGCAGGCACATCCAGGTCAGAATCTGTGGGTCAGCAAGCCCCCAGGTGGCTGCATGCGCACTGGAGGTCAGGAGGCACTGGAGGTCAGGAGGCACAGGAGGTCAGGAGGCACAGGAGGTCAGGAGGCACTGGAGGTCAGGAGGCACAGGAGGTCAGGAGGCACTGGAGGTCAGGAGGCACAGGAGGCCAGGAGGCACAGGAGGCCAGGAGGCACTGGAGGCCAGGAGGCACAGGAGGCCAGGAGGCACTGGAGGTCAGGAGGCACAGGAGGTCAGGAGGCACTGGAGGTCAGGAGGCACAGGAGGTCAGGAGGCACAGGAGGTCAGGAGGCACTGGAGGTCAGGAGGCATAGGAGGTCAGGAGGCACTGGAGGTCAGGTGGCACTGGAGGTCAGGAGGCACTGGAGGTCAGGAGGCACAGGAGGTCAGGAGGCACTGGAGGTCAGGAGGCACTGGAGGTCAGGAGGCACTGGAGGTCAGGTGGCACTGACAGGAGGCCCCTTGGCACCCCCGGCTTCCTCTGCACTAGGACCCCAGCCTCAAATACCGCCTCTTCAGCTGTCTTCTTCTTCCTCTTCTAAGACACATTCTCCTGAAATCCCACAATACAAGCCACAGGGTAGAGGCACATCTACGTTACACCCTGCCTCACCCAGCAGCCCCTGAAGGGCTCGGAACGCCGCAGGTGCTCAACAGGTGTTTGCAGTTAGGACAGAGAAGATACAAGACAGAAGTAAATGAAACTCCAACCCCAATGACTCTATGAACGATCTAGAGAGAGGCAGAAACTGACAGATTCTTATGTGATCAAGTTTAAGGAACAGTTGAAGTCCGGCTAGAAGAGCAAGCGGTGACAAGGGAGAGAACTGAGCGGGCAGCTCTCCTCAGCACGACGCGTGACGCGGTTTCGGGGCCTCGGCGTTCCGAGTAGTTTCTAATCATATCTTTAGAAGTCCTAAGAGGGGCCTTCTGGCAAGTATTAACATTTCAAAAACCCAAGGAAATTATTTTCCCACCCAGAAGTGGGGTGTGCAAGCTAACCCACGTGGCAGGAGGCTCATCAGTTCAGAAAAGTGACTCCGGGTATCTCAGGCTGTTCTATAGCTCGGCCAGATATTACACCTGAGTAATAAAAAGGGGAAAATAAACACATTGCTTAGTCATGTCTCCGTGAACCAGGGATGCCGTCTCCATGAACCAGGGTGGGGCCAGACGCCGAGGGTTCCCGCTGGGACAGCAGCACAGGCTCAGCAACGGGTGAGAGGAGGAGTTTGGACCGGGAGACCCTCGTCAGCGCCGAGACACCCGCACATCCCAGACACAGAAGGAACCCTGCCCAGTGCCACTCAATCAGGGTCAACAAGGAGTTTCATAGATGTCTCCTGAGTCCCAAACCAGTGTCCTTCCATTATCTGACTGTCACCACGCAGGGCAGCTGAGCACAACTTCCTAACAGGGAACGCCAGGCTCCTGCCGAGCCCCCGAGTCTACACCACCAAGCAGGCACTTCAGAACCGGGTGCAAACCCTCGGAAGCGCCACTGAGATGACAGCAGCCCTGAAGAAGCACGTTCTCACGCTGCTTACAATTATCTTAACGTTACGTTATACAATATTATTTTTTATTAACTGTGAATACTGTAGTGGAGAAAAATACAAACTATGAAAACACAGGGCCAGAAGACACCGGAGTCTTCTAGATCCCTCACTGTATAGGAGAGGAAGCACATGTCCAGGCAGTAAGTACCTTGTTGAGGCTCTGCCGCATAGCCAGAATGTCGCCCTCCCACCTCCCCTAGGGTCTGCCCTAAATTGCCCTGCCCTTTGCTGTAAACGTCTCTAAATTACACACACACAGATACACACACGCACACACACACACGCCCATGCTGCACCATGAAACGGAGGCCTCATGTTTTTATGGAGACTCGTGGGACGCTGGTGAGACAGGGCACTGGACAGCCACACCTCCTTACCCCCCATAACAGGCTCCTCCACAGGCCGGGCAGCCACGCGGCCCACGCCCCCTCATCCTCCCCCCATAACACTCCCTCCACAGGGTTAACGGCAAGGATGGCACCGCTTTTCCTTGGGACCCAGGAGAGTGGTGACTTCTCTTTAATCACTGAGCTTAGAAATTAACAATTTACAAGAAATATAAAAAGATGCCAAGTACCTGGAGAACACCCTAAAGTTAATTCGGAACGCCTTATGAGGCTGTGTGTCTTCAGGAGTGTTCACAGGACAGGGAGAGCAATGAGAAGATGGACAAATGGAGCTTTTAGTGGAAAAACAGAAGGGTAAAGAAAACAAAAAGTTCTAGGTAAGAGGATGAACTGAGGAAGCAAATGGCACGAGAGTATAAAGAAAAACATGCCAGTGAGATCAGACTGAACTTCTGAAAGTAAACACAAGATTTTTTAAAAAAGTTTATTTTTCCTTATAATGACAAAGTATTGACAGCTTATTACAGAAAATTTGGAAAATATGGAGAAGAAACCAGAAGTCACCATGGTTACCTGGCACGTTTATTTCCCACTTTCCCCCATGTGCTGGTGCTGCTTTTACATCGCCGCGGTCGTCGTTTATTTCCCACTTTCCCCCATGTACTGGTGCTGCTTCTACATCGCCGCGGTCACATTAGCATTCTAACCGATAGTTTGCTTTGCTGCTGACGCTCCTGTGACTCTGCAGTGGCTGCCTAACACTCCATCAGCAGTCATGCCACAGTTCAACTGGCCGTTAGACACTCGGGACTGGTTCCGCTGTTTCTTAAAGATTTACAATGAGGAGGTGAAACCTTTTGTGGCTAAATTTTTAAAAAACTTATGTTTGATTCTTTCCTTTGGAGAGAGACCTAGAAGAACTACTGGGCGCATATGCACATCTTAAAGCTCTAAGGTCAAACTGCTAGACAGCTTTCCAAAAAGAGTGTACAAATCCAAAGAGCTGGAGAAAATCTCCACAATCTATACATCCGACAAACGACTAATATCCAGAATCGACAAAGAACTCAAAAAAGTCAGCAAGAAAAAAAAGAAACAATCCTATCCAAAAGTGGGCTAAGAACATGAATAGACAATTCTCTAAAGAAGATAGACAAATGGCCAACAAACATAAAAAATGCTGAACATCACTAATGATCAGGGAAATGCAAATCAAAACTACAATGTGATACCATCTTACTCCTCCAAGAATGGCCATAACCAAAAAATGAAGAGATGTTGGCAGGGATGTGGTGAAAGGGGAACACTTCTGCTCTGCTGGTGGGAATGTAAACTAGTACAACCACTAATGCAAACAGCGTGGAGGCTCCTCAGAGAACTAAAAGTAGATGTACCATTTGATCCAGCAATCCCACTTCTAGGGGAAAAGAAGTCATTATGTGAAGAAGATACTTGCATACACATGTTTAGAGCAGCACAATTTGCAATTGCAAAAACATGGAACCAGCCCAAATGCCCACCAATAAAAAATGTGGTATTATATATACCATGGAATACTACTCAGCCATAAAAAGGAGCAAAATAGGGGTATTTGCAGCAACCTGGATGCAACTGGAGACCATTATTCTTTTTTTTTTTTTTTTGAGACAGAGTCTCGCTCTGTCGCCCAGACTGGAGTGCAGTGGCCGGATCTCAGCTCACCGCAAGCTCCGCCTCCCGGGTTCATGCCATTCTCCTGCCTCAGCCTCCCGAGTAGCTGGGACTACAGGCGACCGCCACCTCGCCTGGCTAGTTTTTTGTATTTTTTAGTAGAGACGGGGTTTCACTGGGTTAGCCAGGATGGTCTCGATCTCCTGACCTCGTGATCCACCCGTCTCGGCCTCCCAAAGTGCTGGGATTACAGGCTTGAGCCACCGCGCCCGGCCTGGAGACCATTATTCTAAGTGCAGTAACTCAGGAATGAAAAATCAAACATCCTATGATCTCACTCCTAAGCGGGAGCTAAGCTACCAGGACACAAACGCGTAAGAATGACACACTCGACTTCGGGGATTGGGAGAAAGGGTGGGGGGTGGTGAGGGATAAAAGACTACACATTGGGTGCACCGTACACTGCTCTGGTGATGGGTGCACCAAAATCTCACAAATCACCACGAAAGAACTTATTCATGTAACCAAACACCACCTGTTCCCAAAAAACCTATTGAAGTAAAAAAAATAAAAATTAAAAAAAAAATACAACACGAGAGGGCTGAGTGATTAGGCAAACCAGACACTGTAAATTAAGTCACTTTGTTTAAAATGACCAAGTCTTTCATGGAAAAAAACCCAACAAAATGAAAAGGGTATACAGCTGTGATTCTCATGAATCTGGTTCAAGAATGCCTATTACAGCTCATATCCGCTTAAAAACTTTTGCTAAGTTGATATTAGTTTTCCAGCTAGCACTGTAGGCAAAATGGTATCTGATCTTAATTCACAGGGTTCTTTTTTGTTACCAAGAGTGTTCATTTTCTCTCTCCCCACCCTAGCCTTTCATCAGCTACTTTCCCCTTCTGTGCGTGTCCGTGGAAAAACAAAGTGTTTTTTAATTAACTCACTTCCAATTTACAAAGTTTCTTCTAGGGTAACACGCTGAATATGCAACCTTTATGACATCTGACCCTCTAACAGACTTGCCACCTTCTGGGAGGGACCATCTGTAAAGTCCACACACGTTACTTTCCAGATCCCTCCTGAAGTTAGGCACGAGAAGCCTAATGCCAATTCTTCATTGAATTTCTACGCTTTCAAACCTGATGTTCTTCATCTCTCTGAATTTGTTTCAAAAATAACATCAAACTGAAATACCATATTCTATTCTAAAAACATTTAATTTGATAGTGAATTCATCAACAAATGTTAAAAGTATATGAACCAAAACCACATGATGTGAAGTCCCTTAGAGGCAGTAATAGGTTGATGAGGTCCTTACCTTTCTTAGCTTTTCTGGAGAAAATTCTAGGCCAACAAGAAAAAGAGTAAAAAACACCCCAAATTCTCCTAATGTCTCCACTTGCACAATAGACTGAAAAACACACAAAAAAATCAAACCATATAATTTTACAGGTTTAACATATTAAGTATACTTAACTAAACAATCATGTCCTAGTATGCCTGGTGGAAGTATCCAAAACACACACACACACACACACACACACACACACACACACAGTAATCACACAGTATACTTCTTCCATTAACCACTTCTCCCTTTGGCTAGTATGTGCTCTGATTTTTATCTTGGTCTATTTATAATTACATTATTTTCCATGATTTAGCTGATTTATTAAGAATTATAATTTTTATAGCATCCAGTTGTATATATTACTCAGCTATTTCAACTTATTTCTTGGTTTATGAGCACCTTTGCTATTAAGAAAAAGAAGGAAAGAAATTTGTATTTGCTTTTATTTGCAAAGGGCAGGAAGTGATTTTTCACCTCTGGTGTTTCATACTTGAATCACGTGAAAAAGACCTACTCCAAAAACCAAATTGAAATAGCCGTTCTTCCCAGAGGCCATTCTGCCAAAGCGAGCCCTGTCCTGGGAGCCCCCACATGTGGGCTTGCAGCTCCCCTGCCAGCCAGCTGCTCCCCAAGCCCAGGGTGCTGGGCGCGCTCCTCTTCACCAGCCGGGGCTGGAGCTCCTAAGACCCCTCCTGCCGCCCTGCAGTCTGGAGAAAGCCCTGGGGCTCCTGGGCCTGGTCCCAGGCTCCACCAGCAGCAGAGGGAAAAAGGCTTGGAGGGAGCAGGCTGCACTTCTCCCCGTCCCACCCCTTGACATGCCTCCCCACCGTGGGACTCACGGCACCCACTCTGGCACCCGCTCTCCACGCTGCTCGCACTGTGAGTGTTGCGGGGAGACAGTTGGAAGCTCAGGAACCTTTCCTCCCTGTCAGAAGTGCCATCAGCGTGACGGGGCCTAGCAAACAGCCCCACTGCCCGCTGCCTCGACTGGGGCTCATCGACTTTCCCATGTGTTGTGAGTGAGATGCTTAAAGATAGTTAGTGGGCCGGGCATGGTCAATGGGCTCACACCTGTAATCTCAGCACCCTGGGAGGCCGAGGTGGGCAGATGACGAGGTCAGGAGTTCAAGACTGACATAGTGAAACCCCGTCTCTACTAAAAATACAAAAAATTAGCCAGGTGTGGTGGTGCGCAACCTGTAATCCCAGCTACTCAGGAGGCTGAGGCAGGAGAATCACATGAACCCGGGAGGTGGAGGTTGCAGTGAGCCAAGATTGCATCATTGCACTCCAGCCCGGGTGACAGTGCGAGACTCTGTCTCAAAAAAAAAAAAAAAATACAGTGAATGCAGCACTTTGGTTGTATTCGGCACATGAAGGGCGGTCTGAACAACCTGGCCCAGCATGTTACTGGAAATGGACTCCTTAAAACTAACAGAAACGAGCAGGGTCGTTGTCTCCAGTAACACCGCCCCTTCAGTAACAGGCACAGCGACTTCCTGAGGGTTCAGAGACTTCCCATGACACCTGAAAGGACATCTTCTTTGAAATGGTTTATACAAAGCTGGTATCTTCATTAATCACATTCAACACTTTTTAGTCTTCAGGAATTCTCTTTTTATGTTCTGTTAAACAGATACCAAAACAACTAAATTTTGTTCTTACCTTAATACTATTCAGTCCTGAAGGTCCTAGAAGTACACCACAAATAATATAACCAAACATTGTAGGCAATCCTATGGCTGTACATAGCCAGCCACAAGGCAAGGACAGCATTCCTATGGTAACAATGTCCTGAAGAAGAATCAAATAAGAAAGAAACGTGTAAGATAACATGATAGGAAGAGGGCTGGCTGGCTGAGACGCAGAACAGGACGTAGTTCCCTGATTTCATCTGATGGGAATGAAGGGCGAAGACAAAACCACCGATTTTCCTCATGCTGAGGGTTCCAGAGAAGCTGAAAACATGAAGAGTGTATTCTGGGAATAGATGGAGTGAGTTTTTCATGGCCTAAAGATTACAGTCACCCCTTAGCATCCTTGGGACAGTGGTTCCAGGATCCTCCCCAGCCCCCGTACCAGGATCCTCAGATGCTAAGTCTCTGATTCCAAACGGAATGGTATGTGCATGTAACCCAGCACATCCTCCTGTATACTTTAAAGCACCTCTAGATTACTCATGATGCCCACACAATGGAAATTGTTGTCATATTTTGTTTGTATTTTTTATTGTCTTGTTATTCTTCAGTCTTTTTTCTGAATATTTTCATCCATGGTTGGTTGAACTGAGGATGCAGAGCACGTGGATGCTGACTGTCTAGCAAACTTTTTGTTTTGCTTAAGCCCCTTAAGAGTGTTCTAAGAATTCTGAGTCCTAGAATTCCACTGAGTTTTCTAATCTGGGAGACTCTCAGTGCTGGTGTCCAAATTGTAATTCACATGGCTTCGCCATGACGGGTGCAGGCAGGATCTTTAGTGGGTGCTGGCACTGCTGCACCTGCAGCCCCGAAGGTCAGCAAGGAGCAGGATACTTACAGTCTCAAAACCTCTCCCTAGAAATTGCCTATTCATTACAAAGGGAGAAAGAATAGCCTTACAGAGATCTCCGCCCCTTCTTGGAGGGCCCTGACAGCATCACTCGGCAGCCCCAGTCCTCACGGAACCCACTCCATCGTGTCCACCTCTCTCTCTGGCTGGTCCTCTTCCTCTCGCCTGAAACAGCACCATCTTTGAGCCCAGATTCTCTGGCTTGGTTTCTGCTCCTGTACAAACCTCCAGTCTCTGCTGGAGACCTGACAGTGTACACAGTGTACCAAGCTTCCCTGAGGGGCTGCACCTGTCACGGCCAAGCCACTCCCTCCTGAGTGACCACCCGAACCACGATGCTCTCAGCTTCAAGTACCTCCCTGCATAGCCTTTGTCTAGACCGAGTTCCTGGGAGGAAACAGGTCTGAATCCAGTTCCATCTGGAAGGCCAGGCACTGCTGAATGGGTTTTCATGCTCTGTACTCCAGGGTTACATGAAGCCACATACAACTCCTTAGCCAAGACCTCTCTGCCTTTTAAGGATTTTTAATTTTAGTGAAAACGGTTTGTAGATGACTAAAGTTTTAATCCCATTACAGTAACTCCTAATTTCAAAGTCTTCCAAATTCCCCAAGACAAAATTAACTTTCATTTTAAATATTAAAGTATCTTATTCCTTTAGAAAAAAAAAATAGAAATTAAGGGAAGATGCCTCAAATCACAGAAAATGCAGGGAATTCTAGTAAAATCTGTTAGACGGAAGGCTGTGCACCTCAGTATCATGTTCGGAGGATAAAGCTTGGTCGTACTGACACCATGAACCCGGAAGTAGGGGAAAGGTGGGCATCCCGCCATGACTCACTACCTTTATAAAGTGGTGATCCGCACGGGGGATGGTTGAGTCTCTGGGCTTGGTCAGAATATACTGGTTGTTCTGGGAGTCAATCAGCATGCTAAGGCCCAAGTCGTCCTCCACTTCTCGTTTTGTTATATTTTGCTTAGAATTGGCCTCTTCTTCCTCCACCCTCAGAACTGCCTCAAAATTGACCCCCTTGACCTGCAAGAATAATAGTATTATGCAATTAAAATCCATTAAATGCTTTCAATTTTTAGGGAATGAATGCTACACAGAAGAATGTTAAAAATGTATCAATCAATGTTCATTAGCAGTGAATTATGACTTTTCAATTAAAGAAGTAATTTAAGAATGGATAGGTTTAGGATTTCTGCTACTTTCCAAGATCTAGTTTACCATTCTTTTTTTTTTTTTTCTTTTTTTTTTTTGAGACGGAGTCTCGCTCTGTCACCCAGGCTGGAGTGCAGTGCCGCGATCTCGGCTCACTGCAAACTCCGCCCCCCCGGGTTCACGCCATTCTCCTGCCTCAGCCTCCCAAGTAGCTGGGACTACAGGCACCCGCCACCTCGCCCGGCTAGTTTTTTGTATTTTTTTTAGTAGAGATGGGGTTTCACCATGTTAGCCAGGATGGTCTCGATCTCCTGACCTTGTGATCCGCCCGCCTCGGCCTCCCTAAGTGCTGGGATTACAGACTTGAGCCACCGCACCCGGCCTAGTTTACCATTCTTTCAAGAAATTCATAGCCCTTAAAATACTTATGAGTTCTCCTCTAATTCCATAATTAGTAGATTTTTAAAACACCTTGTTTTTTCTACTCTATTTTTATTCTCTCCGGTTTCTTCTCTAATCTTTTTCTGATTTGTTTTTATTACCCAACCCTTTCATGAGTCCTCATCAAGACCCACAGTCAATTTTCACCATCAGTCCCACTTTTTTTCTTAGAATCTTAAACATGCTACAACAAAAGAGCAGCCTGAATTCCTGCTTCACAGATGAAGATCATTTTATGTAAGAAGTTCACTGTTCCCGTTACAGGTGTTCAAACCAAAGCAACTCCATCTTGAACACAAGCAGCGCGAAATGAGGATGAAACCTACTGGGCTGCATTTCAGGGACAGGCATTCTTAGTCACAGGATGAGACAGGAGGTTGGCAAGATTGGTATCACAAGATACAGGCCACAAAGACTCTGCTGACAAAACAGGATGCAGTAAAGAAGCCGGCCAAAACCCACCAAAACCAAGAAGGCAATGAAAGTGGCCTCTGGTTGTCCTCACTGCTCACTGTACATAATTAGAATCCATTAGCATGTGAAATGACACTCCCACCAGCGCCATGACAGCTTCCAAATGCCATGGCAACATCTGGAAGTTACCCTATGTGGTCTAAAACAGGAGGAACCCTCCATTCTAGGAAATGCCACCCCTTTCCCAGAAAATTCATGAATAACCAACTCCTGGCTTAGCATGTAATCAATAAATAATCATAAAAATAGCCCTCAGGGCTGCTCTGCCTATGGAGTTGCCTTTTTTTTTGTTTCTTTACTTTCTTAATAAACTTGCTTTCACTTTACTCTATGGACTCGCCCTGATCCAAGAACTCTCTCCTGGGGTCTGGATTGGGACCCGTTTCTGCTAACGTCCCAGTAGATCAGCATTAAAACCCACTGTCCAGGCTGTCCTGAGACCAGAGGCCCAGTGTCCCAATCCATCTGGCCTCTGGAAAATGCAGACAAGCTGCTGAGGAGCGGAACTGACTGTCGGTGTTAAAGTAAAGGATAATTAGCTGACTTCTACAAGACCAAATTATTTTCTCTATGACTGAGAAGCGTCTTAGTTTGTCTTCATTTTCAATCTACACTAAAAACATACATGTGAACAATTTCAACAACACGTCTTCCGATCAGCGAGCGGCTCGGGGGTGAAGCAGCAGCTGTTCGGGAACGCTTACTGATTTGTTGTCGTCGAAAGCGTGTTCCTCTATCTCTTCCTCCAGACGATCTGCTGCCTTTCTTACATCTTCAAGAATCTCGTCGAGCATGGATAAACTTTGGTTTTGATGTTGCATATTTTTAAGGGCTTCAACTTGATGTTTTTCTGCTGCTAGAAGTTCCATATATTCTGTTTCTTCCTAATCATTTGCAAGAAAAGAAGAGTGAGCTATATTAAGAAATAAGCTATGACATGACTTTCTTAATCAGTCCTCCTGCTTTCTTTGTCAAATGTCCCTGTTCATACGTCAATAACTTAACTCTGGTCAGCTAGGGAAGTCACGTGTCCTAGTTATTCAAACACAACTGAGCTTAACCAAATGTTTAGGGAAAGTTTTTTGTGTATGTACATGAATACATGTAAGAAACATTTGTTACACAAAAGTAAATGTAGTATCTGTAGGTCATCCATCCACACTAACCTCCTTGACTCAATAGTGACTGTGCTCCAGGCCTATCGTGTGTGAGTGCAGCAGTATTTTAAAACCAGATGTGAGACCTGAATGTGGAACTACCACCTAAATTCAATGCACAGTCAAATTCAAGTTACAAGGGAAAACTGTTCCAAAACACATGTAGAAACCAACAGCATTAATCATTTGAAGAACTGATGGGTGATGCTGACAATAGAATTTAGTAATGTATTTTACACAACTATATTTTATCAATAACCTTACTTTTAAACATTTATTCTTAGCTAAAGGGGTGGGACATAGGCCAGAGCAGAGAGGACCAGAGTCTAGAAGAACATCACTGCCTCAATTACCAAGTAGTCACGAGACATCATCTGAAGCCACTGACAAAGAGCTGCAGGTCTCACACAGCTGAGGTCTCACACAGCTGCAGGTCTCACACATAGCTGCAGGTCTCACACAGCTGACGTCTCACACAGCTGAGGTCTCACACAGCTGACGTCTCACACAGCTGACGTCTCACACAGCTGCGGGTCTCACACAGCTGAGGTCTCACACAGCTGCGGGTCTCACACAGCTAGGTCTCACACAGCTGCAGGTCTCACACAGCTGCAGGTCTCACACAGCTGAGGTCTCACACATAGCTGCAGGTCTCACACAGCTGAGGTCTCACACAGCAGGTCTCACACATAGCTGCGGGTGTCCCACAGCTGCAAGTGTAACACACAGCTGTAGGTCTTGGACAGCTGAGGTCTCACACAGGTGCAGGTCTCATACAGCTGCAGGTCTGGCACACAGCTGGTCTCACACAGCTGCTGGTCTCACACAGCTGCAGGTCTCACACCGCTGCATGCCTAACACACAGCTGGTCTCACACAGCTGCAGGTCTAACACACAGCTGGTCTCACACAGCTGCAGGTCTAACACACAGCTGGTCTCACACACAGCTGGTCTCACTCAGCTGCAGGTCTCACACACAGCTACAGGTCTCGCACACAGCTGGTCTCACAGAGCTGCAGGTCTCACAGAGCTGCAGGTCTCACACAGCTGGTCTCACACGCAGCTGGTCTCACTCAGCTGCAGGTCTCACACACAGCTACAGGTCTCGCACACAGCTGGTCTCACAGAGCTGCAGGTCTCACAGAGCTGCAGGTCTCACAGAGCTGCAGGTCTCACACAGCTGGTCTCACACAGCTGGTCTCACTCAGCTGCAGGTCTCACACACAGCTGTAGGTCTTGCACACAGCTGGTCTCACAGAGCTGCAGGTCTCACACAGCTGCAGGTTTGATGCACAGCTGCAGGTCTAGCAGACCTGACACACAGCTATAGGTGTAGCACACAGCCGGGGGCCTATCACAGAGCTGCAGGTTTGACTGACATACAACTGCAGATCTGATACGTAGCTGCAGGTCTATCACACAGCTGCAGGTCGAGCACGTGACTGGAGGGCTAGTATAGCTGGTTTACCAGCACCTGGAGAATCTCGGCACAGGAAATAATAACTAGTGTATGTTAAAATACTGTTGATGTGTTATGAACTGTGCATATTGGTAGCCAATGTTACTCAAACTCATGTTTTTTCTCTACAATAAAACCACCACACATCTGGACCCTACCAATGGATCTTCATGTCTCCACTGTACACAGGGTCACAGCAGCTCATGCACATATCACACAGGGAAGACGAATGAATCAGTATTATTGAAAACCTTGATTTATCCATTTGCCTGATGATATTTCTCTCCTCCAAAATATATTTTGGTAAAAAAAGTTTAATGTCTGTATTTTCTCTCATGTTGATGCTGTGTAATAATACCACAGGTTTTTCTATGAAGATGACACAATACTTTACACATTGAAAGGGCCTGGGAGGCTGAGGCGGGAGAATGGCGTAAACCCGGGAGGCGGAGTTTGCAGTGAGCTGAGATCCGGCCACTGCACTCCAGCCTGGGCCACAGAGCGAGACTCCGTCTCGGGAAAAAAAAAAAAAAGAAAGGGCTTGGCATGATGCTTGCCATAGAAGAGGTACTCAAGAAATGATGGCTTTAAAAAATGTAAATAGATAATACAACATCTGATGCAATAAGTTCAGAAACTTCTCATCATTTTAAAAGCACCCTTGGTCAAAGTCCTTAATTTTAAATGCATACATTAGTTTAAAACTAATTTTAATATTTTTATCTTCGATGTATGACACTGAAGAAAAGTCAAACTTCACACTAAAAGGAACTCCTGTCAGAAACTCATCAAAATGCTGATTTAAGTTATATTTATTTCTACATCAGTTTACTAGGACAACTTGAGTAACTTTTTGAATTACCAGGGGATTTCTCCATAGAGAAAAGTATGAGAGTGGCTCCTAGAAGTAAGAACTACAGTATTATGCAAAAGAAAAGATTCTCTCTCACATGAGAGACTTTTCTAGATGTGATTTCCTATGAAAGACAACACCTGAGAGGCATCAGCCGCACTCACACCTTCCCTTCCCATCTGCTCCCACAGCTCCAGGTGGGTTCTCTCTAGGATGCGGATGTGGGCATGCACTCTCCCTCTCTCTTC
Organism: Macaca nemestrina; assembly: GCF_043159975.1. Classification (NCBI taxonomy): domain Eukaryota; kingdom Metazoa; phylum Chordata; class Mammalia; order Primates; family Cercopithecidae; genus Macaca; species Macaca nemestrina. The sequence goes on from NC_092140.1 coordinate 715,027, forward strand.
ACCTCTCTCTCTCTCTCCCTCCCTCCCTCCTTTCCTCCCTCCCTCTCCCTCTCTAGGACTGACCTTTATTGCAGCCTCTCTCAGGGCCTCCAGGCGCTGCCGGCTGCTCTCCTTCATGTTCACCACATCTTTGTAATCCCCCTGCAGGGCTCTCTGCAGTCCATAGATGGCTTGGAACACGGAATTTTCACTTTCATTCAACTCTTTCTGGAAAATTTCAAATGTGTGCACCTGAAACAGTTTCTCTTCATCTGACAGGCCCACGTCTTTCTCCACTGCTCCAATTGCATTTTTCAGTTTGTTCAGAACTGCATTCTTCTGGCGGAGAAGCCCTGAGAGCTTCCTGCAGCTGTCCCGGACCCACTGGCGGCTCTGAGTGGCGGTCGCCCCTCGCCCGCGGTGCAGTTTGATCACACGCTGCGCCACCTCCTCGTGCTCCACAGGCTGCGCTGCCCAGGGAAGGACCGGAAACAGCACCCAGAGGAAGCTTCTTCCCAACACCTTCATGATCCGGGGTCGGAGGGTAGCGTACGGCGATCCACAGGTCTCTGCCCCGGTGAGCTTGCATTTCATATACACATTTCAGCTGAAAAAGAGTTATTGTCACACATAAACAATGATTCATTACTAGTGATCGAAATATTAAATAATCAGATCCGGAAAACTGATACCTTTCTGAAGAAAATACCATTTTTCCTAGATAAATATCAACATCTAAACTATCGCACTGAGATTAAAATCAAATACTGAATGCTGATGCACCTTGTATGGTGCCTTGTGAAGCGCTGAGATGATTAAAGGTCAGTTACATCTTTACAGAAAGGATTAAAGGTAATTTTTTTTTTTTTTTTGAGAACACAGCCTCGTATCTCTACAAACTCTACCAAGTCCAAAAGACAGAAAACAAGTCTATTTAAGAGAGTCCATGTTGGCCAGGCATGGTGGCTTATGCCTGTAATCCCAGCACTTTGGGAAGCCAAGGCAGGCAGATCACCTGAGGTCAGGAGTTTGAGACCAGCCTGGTTAACATGGTGAAACTCCGTTTCTACTAAAAATACGGGCCTGGTGGCACACGCCTGTAATCCCAGCTACTCAGGAGGCTGAGGTAAGAGAATCGCTGGAACCCGGCAGGCAGAGGTTGCAGTAAGCCCAGATCACACCATTGTACTCCAGCTTGGGTAACAAGAGCAAAACTCCAGCTAAAAAAAAAAAAAAAAAAAAAAAAAAGAGACAGCATGTTATCAATACCATCAACTTCCCCTCACAGGTCAGAGGGCTGCCTGGGGACATCACGCTCAACATCACTCCAGAAACGAAATCTTCTGAGCTAATGTTAGCTCTGTAGGCTTCCTAAAATCATTTGAAATTTTGCCACATTTCCAAAGTCAGTCTACAGTCAAGTGCTACCAAGATGTCAATAATTAAATAAATAAATATATATATGTATGTCACAATACCTGGATCTCTAGAACTTTCTGTTATCATCCCAATTCAGTCTCCTTCTCTTTCTTTCTTTAGGAAGACCTAAAACAATATATATTAATTCATTCTGGCAAGGAATAGCACAGACAGAAACCTGCTTTCTGAACATTACTGCTTGGGGAATGCGGACGGTTTCAGCGTGGCTGCAGCCGTGGCGTCCGGGTGGTGATGAGCAGGGGCAGGGCAGGGTGCCCAGACAGGAGCACTGTTTAGAAAGCAGGTGGAGACAGCAGCCAGCAAAGGTCACTAAGGCAGAATGAGCTTAGAGGCGGGAAACTGAGACTGTGGAAGGAAGGAGTAATAAACTAGTCAGTGGAATTTGGCCTCTAGGAGCTCACCAGTCACAAGGAGCCAAAAAAGGCAATAAAACCAACACCTACCACTTACGCAGATTTACGGTTTAAAGCAAACAACAAAAAAATATTAACCTAACCATTCTTCATAGCAGCATCCAATGGAATGTTAGTCAGGAATTCCTACTCAACCATCACATATTCCAAAGATTCCCCGACCTGGAAACCTGGTTACTAAAAGGTGTATCTGTATATCTATACTTTCCACTGCTAACCCAAATTCTAATTGGTTTAATCCAGTTTCCCAGGCAAGGCAGGTTAGCTGCAGCAAAAGTAAGGACCAGGCATTTCCGGAGGCAGCATTCTGTCCAAACCACGAAATGGCAGAAAGAGACAAAGCTGATGCAAAACAAACAGGAGAACTCAAAAAGCCTGGAGGCCAGACCACTCAGTGAGGGCCACGACAGGCGTCACTGATCAGAATCACAAGCAAAAGTCACCAAGAAAAGACTATATTCTGGTTAGAAAGTGTTCAATTTTAAAACATTCTTGGAGACTGACTCCCAAAAGGTGAAGCACACTCCACAGAGAATTCGCTTACCTAGAACAGGTAACTTCCTACATGGTAGAATAAATGATAATGTGCTGTTCCAATCACTCAATGTTATGTTAGTTTCAATACAACTTTAAGTATACGTGTACAACTTAAGCACACATTTACCGCCTTAAAAACAAACAATGAGGCAATCATTTAGTCACGCCTAGCCATATAGCTGAGCTGTTATTTTAATGACTCACTCAATTGCTAAGCTTCTCTCGGTTGGTCCAAGGGAGCTAAAGAAATCAACAGCTACTTCAGAAGTGCACTTTTAGTATTTTCCAGAACCAAGACAGAAATTTGAGATGCTTAGCTCATACTTCCCAGTTCCCCAAAAAAATCCCAAAAAGTGATTCTTTGACGGATTTTATGCTTCAGAAAAATAAGTTTCCACACAGCTCATGTGTGAATGACACCTCTATGTTCATTTCTGGTTCCTTCCTCAATCAGGTTCCTAAAATCAGTTGTCCCTCTAAGGGACCTATTAATTTTTATGAGAAATCTTTGAGGATTTTAGTTGTAGTTATACTAAAATATCCCACTGAAACTTACTCATAACATGAAACAAATTATTTATGGACCCTTAAAATACAAATCACCCTTTATTCAAACTCATCTCATTTTACCTTCAAACTTGCCTCCAAAATCCTATGGACTACTAAATTGTAGCATGTTTTTTGAGTAAATTAGTAAACATCTTTAGCTGTTCTAATTATTAAAAAGACACTTTGGATTCCTGTAATGTGTTTTTTATTGTTGTTGTCTGAGACGGAGTTTTGCTCTTGCCATTCAGGCTCAAGTGCAGTGTCATGATCTTGGCTCACTGCAACCTTTGCCTCCCGGGTGCAAGCGATTCTCCTGCCTCAGCCTCCCGAGTAGCTAGAATTACAGGTGCCCGCCACCACACGCAGCTAATTTTTGTATTTTTAATAGAGATGGTGTTTCGCCATGTTGGCCAGGCTGGTCTCAAACTCCTGACCTCAGGTGATCCACCCGCCTAAGCCTCCCAAAGTGCTGGGATTACTTTTTTAATAATGAATTCTTAGAATTTCTGTATCTTGAGCTATTGATACACATAACAATGCAGATGTATCTCAAGGCTAAGTGAAAAAAAATCTCAATTTTATTGAGAAGACACACAGGCGTAGATTCACACTCACTAGTGCGTGTATAGGTGGTGTGATCTCAACAGGTCAGGGGATTTGATTAAAGAAAATTTCCTGCGTATACTATGGTTTTGCACGGTGCTACCATTGGAGAAAACAGGATAAAGGCACTCTGCAGGATTTCTCTGTATTACTCCTTACAACTTCATATGAATCTACAACCATCTCAAAATGAAAAGGTTTTCAAATTCTACCTAAGCCGGGTGCGGTGGTTCATGCCACTGCTGTATTATGCCACAATTATCTGTATTCCCAGCGCTCTGGGAGGCTGAGGTGGGCGAATGCTTGAGGCCAGGAGTTAGAGACCAGCCTGGGTAACATAGCAAGACCCCGTCTCTATTAAAAATGAAATAATTAGTCGGGCGTGGTGCCCTCTGTGGCCCCAGCTCCTGGGGAGGCTGAGGCGGGAGAATCGCTTGAGCCTTGGACCAGCCCCTGCACTCCAGCCTGGGCGACAGCAAAACTCTGTTTCAACAACAACAAAAAAGCTTCAGAATATTTAAGTCAAGCCTGTAGGAAAAAAAGCCACAAATATTTCACTAAGTACTCCAAACATTAAGACACTCCTTTTGGAAAAACCGGTAAATAAGATAAATTTGGAAGACAGAACAATCAGAAAAACAGGCAGTGAATAAGGACCCGATGCGTAGCGATCTTGTTTCCCTGCGCAGGCGTCCACACCCCGCCTCATGGACAACACCAGGAGCCGTTAGGAGCCACAGGAGGGGCGCCAGGGACAGGGCTGCATCTCCGCCGCCGGCCCTGGAGGCCCCGAGTCCACCCGCGCGGCCAGGATGGGAACGCAGGTCCCATTCCAGGTTAGAACGTGGGCCTCGGCGAAGAGCGCCTGGGCAAGGCCTGGAGGAGCGGGACCCCAGGCCACAGAGACCACCCGACCCCGGGAAACAGCACTTGCAAGAGAAGGGGAGCCCCGGAAAGGGAGGGAAGGAAGGGGAGCCCCGAGGAAAGAGAGAGGGGAAGGGAGTCCCGGGGAGGGAAGGAAGGAAGGGGACCACTGGGAAGGGAGAAAGGGAAGGGGAGCCCCGGGGAGGGAGAGGGGAGGGAGAGAGGGGAGGGGAGCCCCAGGGAGGGAAGGAAGGAAGGAAGGAAAGGGACCACTGGGAAGGGAGGAAGGGAAGGGGAGCCCCGGGGAGGGAGAGAGGGGAGGGGAGCCCCAGGGAGGGAAGGAGGGAAGGAGGGAAGGAGGGAGGGAGGGAGGGAAGGAGGGAGGGAGGGAGGGAGGGAGGGAGGGAGGGAGGGAGGGAAGGAGGGAGGGAGGGAGGGAGGGAGGGAGGGAGGGAGGGAGGGAGGGAAGGAAGGAAGGAAGGAAGGAAGGAAGGAAGGAAGGAAGGAAGGAAGGAAAGGGACCACTGGGAAGGGAGGAAGGGAAGGGGGCTCCGGGGAGGGAGAGAGGGGAGGGGAGCCCCAGGGAGGGAGGGAAGGAAGGGGACCCCCGGGAAAGAGCCCCGGATGGACGGGCCTGGCGCTCACCGGGACGCAGGAGGCCGCGCCCGCCCGTTCGGCCCGAGCATCACCGTTCCGCGGCCTGGACCGGGCTCTGAGGCGCCAGGAGTCGAGGGGCGGAGGGGGACGCCGTCTCCTGCCTCGGAGCGCAGCGCCCAAGGGCTTCCCTGCATCCCTTCCCAGGCGGGACCAGGGCCGGGAGGGAGCGGCCGCCGCCCTGCCCAGCACCGCCCTCGCCCAGCACCGCCGCCCGGGACTCCGGCCCAGCCGCACTTACGGCCCCCTTTAAGAGGCGGGGCGGGGGCGGGTCCCGTCAGCCGTGGGCGGCGCAGGGCACGTCGGGAGGTGGAGTTCCGTGCACCGACCCACCGCCCACTTCCTTCCAAGAGAACCTGCCGGCCGGCGCGGGGCCTGGGAGCTGCAGGGCGGCGTCGGACTCCGCAGGGGCGAGCCAAGGCCCTCGTAAAGGCCGGGACGCGCAGGGGCGACGGGACGCGAGCTCCCGTCGACCCCCGGGCGGCGCTGAGCATGCCGGGAATGGGAGTCCCCGCGGCCGGCTCCCGCCAGTGCCCGGTAGCCAAGGGCCGCGGCGGTCCGAGGACGAGGGCGGAGCGGCCGCCGCGCCTGCGCAGAAGGCCGGGGCCGGCGAGACGCCGGCGGCGCGGGGGAGATGGTAGGTGGGCCGGCGTCGCCTCTGCCGGTCGGGGTCGGGGTCGGGGTCGGGCGCCAAGGTCGGTGCGCTGGACTAGGGAGGCCGAGCCCAGCGAGCTGCGCGGGGCGTTCCGGGCGGATCCGAGGGAGGAGCGCGCCGGGGCCCGCGAGCGGGAGCGGCGGCGTCGGAGGCGCGGGACCGCGGAGAGCGCGGGTTTGACCCGGAGCCGCGAGGGACGACGGGGAGTGAGCGGAGGGCAGGTGCCGCGGGGCAGGGGTCGGGCCCGAGCGGGAACCCAGGCCGCGGGCTTCCCGGGGCGGCTCCGAAACGGGCAGTCGAGGCAGGCGAGGGCTCGGCTGCTCCTGCGGGCGTCTGTGCAGATCCTGAGGCTGTTGACCCAAACAGCGCAAGGAAGGAATGCACCAGAAGCGCAGATTCGCGGGGGAGGCCCTGCCGCTGGGAGGGGAAGGGGAGGCGCAGCGGGGCTCCAGCGGAGCCTGGAGGGGGCTGTAGCGTGGCCCTAGCTGTGCGTCTGTGGAGCTGGTAGAGTTCTGCAGCCCAGGAGTGAGGCTGCTGGAGGTGCACATCAGTTTGAAATGTGGTGGAAACCATGGTGATGGATGGGATTTATTCAGTCCACATCCATTCAGAGGCCAGCAGGGTGCTGCTGGGGGTGACTGGTGCTGGGCCGGGCGTGATTTTGGCGTTGAGGGAGCTGATGCCCCAGCAGGGGAGACAGGCACCAGATGCACAACTGTTTAACCACAGTTGGGACAAGGGCTAAGGCACGGGTTCCAGGAACCTGTAGGATGCGGGTGTGGGAGTGGTGTCAAATGCTGAGGGTGTGAGTTGAACTCGAGAATTTCTCTGGAAATTAGCCAGAGGAAAAGTGAGGTGCCAGGGGCAGCCAGCCTTATGCAGCTCCAGGCAGAAGAAACAGAATGCACGGACCCTTAGTGGTAGGCGATGGTGACATATAGGAGCAGAAAGATTGTCCTGGCTAAGGCCCAGAGAGCCACCGGCGAAGGGACACGGTAACGTGTAGAGGGGAGTGGAGGGTGAGGACAAACTTCAGGATGGGAGAAGAGCCACAAAGGAGACGGAGAAGGGCGAGTAGGAGAAACCAGGAGACTAGAATGTGTGGAAACCAAGAGGATGGAGTTTAAAGGAGGAAGGAGCCATCAGCAGTGCTGACCAAAGAGCAGCTGAAAAGGTCCCACTGACTGCAGCAGCCGGGCTTTTGTGACCCTTAGGGGTCACTGCGGAGGCCGGGCTGGAGCGAGGTAGCATGAGTTAGGATGCACACCTGGGCAGGTGGAGATAGCTCGCTCCAGCTTTTAGGACGAAAGGGGCAGAGTGGACAGGAACTTAGCTTGGGGAAAACGACCATGTTCAGGATGCGGGAGAGGAGCGTTCCCCTGCTGCCGAGATTGGAGATCCAAGAGCAGGGATGAATTTAACTCCCCCTCCCTCTAGCGTGCTGTTTACCAAAACAGAGTCAAAGTGATCCATAAGCTTATGTAGTTTATTTGATCAACATGATTGGCCTGCCAGCCCCTTGTAAGTCGACCCTAAGGACATTTTAAGAGTAATTTCTTTCCCTTTTACATATGGGTATCCTTGGTGCCAGATTATATGAGTCGTTTTTCACAAGGTCACAATTAAAGTGTTTGAGACTTTTTCATAGTTTAGAGATTTTATTTGCTGTTTCCACTGGATTGTCCAGATTTTTATTTCAAGAATTGTGTACATTTTAACAGAATAAAATAGTGAAACCTAGAAAATGCCCCCCCCCCCCGCCCTATGTACACACTTTAAAAGTTGGCCTTAATAATTTAACTTGCATGACATGGTAAGCCTCAGTGAAGGTTGTGCACTTGAAGGGCTGTCCTAGTTCCAGTGTGTCGACCTTGATTAGATTGACCTGAGTTCAGTCCTGTCTGGGTGCACTCAAAGCTTCCTGCCAGCATCTGGGCCTTTGTTAGTTTGACCTGGGTTCAGTCCTGTCTAGAGAGACTCAGGGCTTCCTGCTCTCCCCTGTAGTTTTTTAGTTGACGAGCCTTTTTGTTTCCTAAGAAGCTTTATGCCAGTTCCCTTTTTCACAAGAGGCAACTTGGGTCTCCTAGTCACTTTTGGACATGAAGCACGTAGTCTTTAGACTTGGCTATCGATCTTTGCTTTAATCACTGTTATTTTATGGAGGAACCTGTAAGGGGTGACATCAAATGATTGCAGCTTTGTTGACTGGCCAGAGGCCTGTTGATGGGCTAAGCCTAGACCCCAGAGCTTCTCTTGCTCATTCAGAACCAGTGCCTTGGCACCACCGTGTGGTTCAGGGTTTGCTGGAGTATCTTGTGACATCAGGCAGTTTGAGTAGATTGCAGGGGAATCTTCGTGTTTCTCGATACCAACTTCTGTCCACTCTGTAGCTAATAGTAATGATTCAAAACCACTTTGAATGGCCTGGATCCATGTGCTCCTGCATCTGTTCTTCTAGAGTTCTAAGAAATTAGGCTGCTAGTGTAACGGTGTTGTCACATATTAGGGGAGGCTTCAAGGGGTGACCGGCAGGAGCGCAAGATCAGACACCATCATATCTTCCAAATTTCCACATTCCAGATTTCCTGATGTGGAGTCACCAGTTGTATAATGCTGGTTAAATAGTTCAGTCACCGAAGAGTATATTGTTTGGCTGATTAGTCTTGGAGGGTCTAAGGGTACAATGTTGAATTTTTTTAGGTGAAATTCACATAACATAAAATTAACTATTTTAAAATGTACAATTCAGTGGTGTTTAGTACGTCCACGAATTTGTGGAACCACCACCTCTATCTAGTCCTAAAACATTTTTGTTATCCTGAACAATAACTGTGTACCCATTAGTGGTCACTCCCAACTCCTCCCTTGCCCCAGCCCCTGGCTACCACTCACCTTTCTCTCTGTAGACATTTGCCCGTTCTGGATATTTCGTATAAGTGGAATCGTACCCCGTGTGGCTTCTTGTGCCTGGCTTTTACTCAGTGTCGTACTTTTGAGGTTCTTATGTTCCGTTATATGGATATACTAAATTTTGTTGTATAACCATGGCAGAATTTTTAAATCTAGCAATGATGGCCACTTCCATAATAAGGATGTCATGGCTGTTCCTAGTGGTGGACCATTTTGGGGGTTGCACTTCTGCCTTTATCTTAAGGTTTTTGGGGTAATTCTTGGCTTTGCTCACCCTCCCTTGGGAAGGCTGTCAACTTCATAAAAAGACTCTAGCTGTATCTTTTGTCAGCTTACTGTCAGAGAGTATGGGATCTGCCTTAATTTAGTTAAATTTGATCTTACCAGATAATACAACCTTGAATTTTTCGTTTAGTTCTATTCAAAACTCAGTTTCAGAAAATAATGTAGTGAATATGTATTCCATTTATTCCTCTAGAATCTAGATCGGGTTCAGCAAACTACAGCCCACAGGCTAGCTGTCTGTTTTTGTAAATTGAGTTTTATTGGAACACAGCCTACGGCTGTCTGCTTTTGCAACAGACCCACAGGCCTGAGATGGCAGAGCCGACTGCTGACTGGAACATTAAGAGAGAAAGTTGGCTGAGTGAAGGCTTCTGATCTTCATCAGTTCTTCATCTGAGTTCTGCCTTCCCCTACCTTATGAGGACTTAGCAGATGGGCTTAAGCCATCTGTGAAACCACTGAAATTTTATGCAAAGCTGCCTGCACATGTGAGGTCCATATATGTGTTCCTGGAGGGCAGACCTGTGACTCCTCAGATTCCAAAAGGGATTCAAGACTCCCAAATGCTCAACACTCATTGTTCTGAGTAGCCGAAATGTTAATTCTGTAGCCTCACCTGAGTTAGCAGTTCTCTCAGGGTTTAGTCTCAGGAGTTGTGTGGTTTTCGGGTTTGTTTTTTCTAAGTTTTAGGTTCGGGGTACGTGCGCAGGTTTGTTACAAAGGTCAACTGTGTGTCATGGGGGTTGGTGTACAGATGATCTCGTCAGCCTGGTAATGAGCACGGTACCTGGTGGGCAGTTTTGGGATCCTCTCCCTCCTGCCACTCTCAAGCAGGCCCCGGTGTCTGTTGTTCCTTCTTTGTGTCCACACGTGCTCTGTGTTCAACTCCCACTTACAAGTGAGAACATGTGGCGTTTGGTTATCTGTTCCTGCGCCAGTTCACTTAGGAAAATGGCCTCTAGCTCCATCCATGTTGCTGCAAAGGACATAATCTTGGTCCTTTTTATGGCTGTGTAGTATGCCGTGGTATATATGTACCACATTTCCTATGTATTTTTAAGAATGATTAGAACCCCATTCTTAAATGAGAGCTCTTGTTTATGTGGGTAATAGTCATCAATATTTACCATATTAGAAATTAAAATAGGAAGTATTAAAATATTTCTATATTTAATTAGCAATAATAAACCTATTACATTTTTGCAAATATTTTAATGTCTAGCTTGATAAAAGATAGGCTCTCGAATCTCACATTCATTCCTGTGATATCACAAGCCTTGCGGCCCGTGGAGGCCTCTGCTATGCACTCTGTGAGAATGAGAGTGAGCAAGGCCGGTGGCGGCTTAGGACGCTCAGGAAGGTGGTTCTGTGGACCTCCTGAAAGGCCTTAGGACCCAGCGGTCGCAGATGCATGTGGGAGAGTATGTATCTGGACAGTGTTATCTTAATGCTCCTGCGGAATCGTCCTCTGGTATTTTGGCATCAGCATGCTTTTTGATTTCCTGTCTCAAAAAAAAAAAAAAAACCTTCTGGAAACTGGCTCTGCTGTACATGGTTGGCATTTTGGTGAGGAATTGGTATGTGTGAGGGGACATGGAACTTTGCCAGGAGCCCAGGAGACGTTTCCCTCAGGTTCTAGGCCAGAAGGGTCTATACCACTTCTGAGCTGCTGGTAAGGTTTTAGATCTTATGATAATGAATTTTCCTAACTAATCATGTTTTCTTTACTGTGGCACTGGGGAAGCTTGGAGCCTGATTTCCAGCTCTTAACATGTGACAGGCACATCCTTGCACTAACGGCACCCCTTTCTCAACCATACCTTGTTATCCTTCTGTACACTCTCGTTATGTTGTAATTCATTCCATGTGTTTTTATAAGTTGTCTCATCTTTATTTGAACAAGATTGAGTATAAATCCTTTTGAGTAAAAAATTTCCCCCTTATATTATTGTGTAAAGCATTTTTGTAAAACATTAGCATCCAGTGGATTCTAGGGTCTGTTTGGATTTAGAGAAGTTAGTGAATCACTTTTTTTTCCAGTGTTGCTTTCATCAGGTTTCTTTATTGATTGGTTGATTGAGATGGAGTCTTGCTCTGTCGCCCAGGCTGGAGTGCAGTGGCGTGATCTCAGCTCACTGCAGTCTCCACCTCCCAGGTTCAAGTGATTCTCCTGCCTCAGCCTCCCAAGTAGCTGGGACTATAGGCGCCCGCCACAACGCCCAGCTAATTTTTGTATTTTTAGTAGCGATGGGGTTTCTCCATGTTGGCCACGATGGTCTTGAACTCCTGACCTCAAGTGATCCGCCTCAGCCTCCCAAAGTGCTGGGATTCCATCATCCAGTTACTTTAGATAAGTGGAATCTCAGCCCTCCTATATCTGGAAGTGTCAAGATGTTACTTTGTTTCATTATATACTATATATAGTACAGCTGCTTGGCAGCGTTGTTATTTATTGCCTGCCCAGATCCTCTGTCCTATTTTTCATTTTATTTCTGTCTGGTATACAGAGGCATTCTTGTTATTAGTATTATTGTTTCCATTTAATCATAACAAGCTTTTTTTGTGCCTGCTTGTGAAACTTTCGTAAATTACTTTTAACACGATGCTTAGTTATTTGTGTACATTTTCATCAATGTGATTCTGCTGATTTAAACTGGGAAAAAATGTCTGCAAACTGCACAGCCTCTTTCCGTTCATTAAAGCCTGAAGTTTATTGAAACCAAAGAAGACCCTGTGGCTGGGGCCCCGGTGACGCCGTGAGGTCCTTGCCCGGTGTCCTCAGAGGCTAGGTGTGCGTTACAGAGTTCCTGAGAGCTTTAGAAAAATGAGTCACACTTCATGCAGGGTGAACTGGGTGGCGATCAGAATGTGTTTTGTGTAAGATGTTAATTCTCATACTTTCTGAAGCTCGGACTGCCTGTTTGTTACAGTGTAGGTACTGTTGTTTCGGAAGACCGTGCAGTCTTTTTAACTGATGACGAGCAAGGCTTTGTCTCTAATTCTGCCCAGTTAAAGTGCAGGCGTTAGGCTAGAGCTGGGACGAACCCCGAGCGGCTTCATTGGCTTTCCTACTTCTTTTGCATCCCAAAGCATAAGCTTAAATCGTCTCAGAAGGACAAGGTCCGCCAGTTTATGGCATGCACTCAGGCTGGCGAGAGAACTGCTATCTACTGCTTAACGCAGAATGAGTGGAGACTAGACGAGGCCACGGACAGCTTCTTCCAAAACCCAGACTCGTTCCACAGGGAGTCCATGCGGAACACTGTGGACAAGAAGAAGCTGGAGCAGCTGTACGGCAGGTACAAAGGTAAGAGGTGAGGGCAGCAAAGCTGGACGGATGTCGGCCTCCGTGAGCGGCCTGCACGCTGCACTTCCAGGGTTCTTTCTGGTGCCAGGGGCAGATCTCCGGGCTGCTGTTGCTTCTCCTCCCCACGTTCAGCTGCAGAATCCACTTTCTTCCGTTTCAATGGGGCTGGGACTGTGATTGGTGGGGGTGGGGAGGGCAAGAAGCGGGGAGTCGGCGATGGAGCAGGACCAGGCCTGTGCCTGCTTGTTCTGTGTGGTGAGCCTGACACTGCACAGCCTGTCAGGGAACAGCTGCTGCTGGGAGGCTTGGTGTCTTGGCGTGAATATGTCTGTTAATACAGTATTTTTTTCAAGCACTTCTGTTTAGGCTGAAATATTGATGATGAGAAGGTTAAGAACAACACCAAATCGTGAAGACGATCCTGAAGTGAGGGTAAACCTTAGTGTTTTCCTTGCCCGGGCAGTGGCGTGTTAGCACTGAAGTAGCTTCAGTGGTTCGAGAGGCTTTGGGAAAAGCTCTCAGCAAAGAAACCTTGTGTTTCAGATTGTGAGCAGTTGTGATTTTTATTGACATCAGTGCTTGGATGGGAGCTTTTCTCGTCAAAATGCAGCTGTGCCTTGCACTAAGACTGCCATGATGAGCATATGCAGATCCACGCCCCTCTGCGGGTTTTAAATTTCATCTTCAGTGCAGAGGGGGAGGCAGCCATCTAAGAGCTGACTTATTTTGCTTTTTCTTTCTACCAGTTTTTAAGGCCAAGTTTTCTAAAACTTTAAAACAAAACCAAGCCCTGACTCTCATTTAAACAAGTATTAGCCCAAATATACAATAATTTCCTTGGCTTTAAGTTCCTGTTTGTTTGTTTATTGGGGTGTGTGTGTGTGTGTGTGTGTGTGTGTGTCTGTCTGAGACGGCGTCTCGCTCTGTCGCCAGGCTGGAGTGCAGTGGTATGATCTCGGCTCTCTGCATCCTCTGCCTCCCACATTCAAACGATTCTCCTGCCTCAGCCTCCCGAGTAGCTGGGACTACAGGCGCCCGCCACCACGCCCAGCTAATTTTTGTATTTTCAGTAGAGACGGGGTTTCACCATGTTGGCCAGGATGGTCTCGATCTCTTGACCTCGTGATCCACCTGCCTTGGCCTCCCAAAGTGCTGGGATTACAGGCGTGAGCCACCGCACCCGGCCTAGTTCTTGTTTATTTAATATTTTCATTTTTTACTTTTTAAAATACTGTGTGTGTGCTTTAGTGTTTCTGTTTAGATCTGAAAAATGAGTGGAAAATTGCTTTTAAAAATCTTGGCTCAGAAACGTAGTCAGTGGTAAAACAAACCAGATTTGTACTTATTGTACTTCCCAAAGAATGAAAATTGTTTTTAGTTAAGCATTAGTCTACTTCAAACATTTTTGGCTAAGTTAGTTGTTGAGCTAATTTTGTAAATCATAAGCTTTTTATGCAGATTTTTAAAAGTTATTTAAATATATACAGCTGCTTTTGAAAAAATACTTGTGTATAAGTGGAAAATTGTGTCTTTAAGTGTTATTGAAGCTTCATGCCTTCATTATTATTTAACTTTATTCATGCAGTTATAGTCAGTTAAAGTGGAAACATGGTACAATTACTTTAGGCTCTAAAAATAAACATAGTTCTAAGACTGTTGACAAATATAACATTGGTTATTACGTTAGCATATACAAATGAACAAGTATTTGCAAAATTACTTGAAATATTGAATATGGTTGTAATCAAATTTACTGAGATGGTTTATGAGGTCAGAGCATTGTAGATCAGTATTTCTATTCATGAAGTATAATATTAGCAGATGGAATTGAATAAGGTGATAAGTGGGGATTTATTTTTTTACAGAACCTCTGTCCCATAAACTATGCTGAGGTTTTCTCCCTGATATGAGAATAGAGTTAGAAGGATGTTTATGGTTTTCTTCATTTTTGTTACCATTTTTCTTTGTTAACTATATATATGTAGTAGTAAACTACTTAAATGACCAGAGTTAGATTTTGTGTGAAGGGGAAGAAAAGTTTATCCTACCTAATCTTTCTTTGAGCAAAGAAGCTACAGGTTTTCTATTTTTACCTTCTAAACCCACAATTTACATATGCATTACGACAATATGATATAATCTGTCTGAAATTACTAGCTTTAGTGAAGTCTTGCTGGGATGCCTTAAATATATTTTACTGTTTGATTTTCTGATAAACAAATGCTAAGTTCTTTAATTTTATTTATAAACTAGGAATAGGGAGTGGGGAACCTGAATTTCTAAGCTATTAAATGTGGATACATAAGCTAAATGATTCTGAAAAATAGTTATTGTCCAGTACCATTAGAACTAGCAAATGAAATAACTTAAGAAAAACATCAATCATTCATTTACTTTGGCAGAGTTGTGATAAAAACCCAAGGTATTGTAAATACTTTATCAATACAGTATCTTTTATAGCATTTTGCCTTTGGGTGAGCTAAATTTCTCTAAACTTGAATTTTTATTTCACTTTAGGGAAATTAAATTTTTCTTAGTGAACAGATCTTCTCAAAAAAAATTCAATGATTTTTTTTTCCCTAAGACCCAGAAACCTAGATTTTAAAAACAGGACCGTTTTCTGGATAAATTATTAGTTGCTCACTATTTCTTTCATGTGTAGTAGAAAACTGCAGCCTATTGATTGATGTATTGGAAACACGCTTGCTAGAACTATGTAGTATAATAGAATGCTAGGATTCAAACCTCCTATTTTAGAATTCCTTTTCAAAATAGTATAACTTCCTGTACCCCTGATATTAACTACAGATCCACAAGATGAAAACAAAATTGGAATCGATGGGATTCAACAGTTTTGTGATGATCTGAGCCTAGATCCTGCCAGTATCAGTGTGTTGGTCATAGCGTGGAAGTTCAGGGCAGCAACTCAGTGTGAATTTAGCAGAAAGGAATTTCTAGATGGCATGACAGAACTCGGGTAAGTCAATTATTCGTAGCTTAAATTTTTTCAGAAATGAAAATACTTTTAACATTAATTATTTTTCAGCAACCTCTACATATTAATTTCATATGTTTATTTTCTTTGTGTGTCTTAAAAATTTCTTATGCATCTGCACTCTCTGCACTATTAAGCCTTTGGTTTCCTTTTTTTTTTTTTTTTTTTTTTTGAGACGGAGTCTCGCTCTGTCGCCCAGGCTGGAGTACAGTGGCCGGATCTCAGCTCACTGCAAGCTCCACCTCCTGGGTTTATGCCATTCTCCTGCCTCAGCCTCCCGAGTAGCTGGGACTATAGGCGCCCGCCATCTCGCCCGGCTAGTTTTTTTGTATTTTTTTTAGTAGAGACAGGGTTTCACCATGTTAGCCAGGATGGTCTCGATCTCCTGACCTCGTGATCCGCCCGTCTCGGCCTCCCAAAGTGCTGGGATTACAGGCTTGAGCCACCGCGCCCGGCCTGGTTTCCTTTCAATTTTCAGTTTAAAGCTTTATTTCATTTCACATTTTGATTTTTTCATATTAACCCTTTTGTAACTCATTTTCTTCTTTTTGAGTTTTTTTCTTTCCAATTTTGAATTGACAGTGAATACCAGGTTCAGTTCATTCATGTTATTTCATAATACTATATATTAAATGTAGAATTTATTATGCTGCTATGTTAAAAATTAAGATGTCATTTTGGTTTTTTGCTTGTAACATTTTTCTATTCTACCTACAGGATTGGGATAAAGGCTTCATTAATAAGGTGTTTCTCACTTACAGATAAGTTATAAAAGTAAATGAAAGGGCCTAATGTGACTCTCTTAATCATTAAGCTTATTGAACGACAGTCATGCACTGCATAGTGACATTTCGGTCAACAGTGGACCACTTATACAACAGTGGTCCCGTAAGGTTAGAATGGGGCTAAAAAATTCCTGCATCCCAGCCATCATAATGTCATAGCTCAATACATTGCCTGTGTGTGGTGGTGCTGGCACAGACAAACCTACTGCTCTGCCATTCGTATAAAAGCGTAGCACATCCAGTTATGTGCAGTATATGATACTTGATAATATAAATGATTATGTTGCCAGTTTATGCATTTACTCTACTTTTTATTGTTATTTTCGAGTGTACTCTTAATTGTTTGTTTATTTTTTGAGATGGAGTCTCATTCTGTCACCTAGGCTGGAGTGCAGTGGCACGATCTCAGCTCACAGCAAACTCCATCTCTTGGGTTCAAGCAATTCTCTTGCCTCCGTCTCCTGAGTAGCTGGGATTGCAGGCGCCTGCCACCACACCCAGCTAATTTTTGTATGTTTAGTAGAGACGGGGTTTCACCGTATTGGCCTGGCTGGTCTTGAACTCCCGACTTCAGGCGATCCACCTTGCCTCAGCCTCCCAAAGTGCTAGGATTACAGGCGGGAGCCACCATGCCTGGCCCAGATGGATGTTTAAATATCACCTGTTCATATTGTTTAAAATAGATACAACTAAAACAGCTTTGAGGCACACAGGAACTCTGCAGATAAGGAGGACCATTTCATGATGATAAAGGGTTTATCTCACCTGGAAAGCAGTCATACTTATGTTTTTATGTATTTATTGAAGAGTCCCAAAGTATTTAAAGCAAAAATAAGCAACTACAAAGAGAAAGATGCAAATCCATGATCAAAGTGAGGAGTTTTCACACACACTGTAGTAACTGATAGGATGAGTGGATGAAAAATTAGTGAGGAAATAGAAGATTTGGACAGCACAAAAAATGGCCTAGGAGAACATTTAGAACGTTGCCTTCGATGTTGAAGAATACGTTTTCTTTTCAAAAGAAAACACAAAACAGCCTGGCAGGAGAGATGCCATGATCATGAAGGTGGTTTTCCCGGGGCTGGGCTTATCCATTGCATTCCAGATGTGCTGACGCCTGTGATTTTCCCAAATGTGGGAAACTGGACTGCATAATTTGTGGTAGTGGGGGATTATGTTCGTGTTCTCTCCTGGTGTTTAAAATTTAAAAAAAAAAAAAAAACTTTATTAAAGGCACAGAACATTAATAAAAATTGACAATAAACTGGGCTATTAAGTAAATTGCAACAATTTTCAGAGGTTTGAAATGATACAGAGTATGTCTTCTGAGCACAGTATCGTTAAACTAGGAATGTAACAAAATGATAACTAGGTAGGATATGTGTGGATATTGCATACCTCTGAGTAACCCTTGGGATGAGAAAGAAGTTACAATGGAAATTAGAAAATATCTTGGATAGTGAAAATATATGTAAGCTTGTAGAATTCAGCTTATTAAATGCATGTTTTAGAAAGAAGGAAAGGCTGAAAATCAGTGAACAAAGCCTTCCATCTCAAGAAATAGAAAAAGAATATAGAAGGAAGGAATTAATATTTTTGAAGCAGTATTCTAATTTACAAGTAAATTAGAAAATTTACTTCTAATTTACAAGTAAATTAGAAAAGTAAAGTATTTTAATTTACAAGAATAATCAAATAGAAAAGAAGTTGTCATTAGGAAGGATCAATAAAGCCAGAAGCTTGTTATTTGAAAAGACTTGTAAATGTAGTAAATCATAAGTAACACACATAGATGAAAAGAGGGACAAAATGATAGGTGCCAGAAGCATTAAAAAAAAAAAGTCTGTTATGAAAAGCTTTATGCCAATAAATTTGACAACCTATATGAAAAATATAACTTACTAAAACTGACATGAAGAAATGGAAAATCTTAATAGTTCTGTAACTCTTAAGAATTTGAGCCTGTAATTTAAAATCGTCTCAAAGAGACAGCTTCTGTTTGGGATAACTTAATTGGCACATCCGACCAAACCCCTAATGAAAAGGAAAATCCCCAATTTTAAACATCCTTTTCCAGAGAATAGTAAAGGAAGAAAGATTTCACAATTTGTTTTAAGGCCAGCACAAGCTGCATGACAAAACCAAGGGATAACATTTGAGAATGGAAAATTATAGGCCACTCTCAGTTATAAGAATCAGAAGATGCCTAAGATGATAAGATGCAAAAATCCTACACACAGTATCAGGAAACTGACCAGTCATTAGCAAAAAATCCAAGACGATAAGCCCAGGATGATACATCATGACAAAGTTGGTTATACCCAGGAATGCAAGATCCGTTTAATGTCACAAAGTCAATCGGTATAATTAATTTACCATGGTTAACAGCAGAAAAAAAGGATCGTCCCAGTGCATAAGATGGGTTTGATCAAATTCAGTGTTTCTTCATTTAAAAAAAAAAACAAAACTCATGGAAAACTAAGAATAAGAGGGGCAGTTGTTAATCTGACCAAAAGGAAAAAATTCCTATGGCAAACATTATACTTACGGGAATTGTAAGCCACCTCCCCTTTGAGACGGAACAAAACCTGAATGACTATTTCTATTCAGTATAAAACAGGAGATCACAGCTAGTCTAATCTATGGATAAAATATTCGAATCAGTAGTGACGTTAGCCACACTACAGGGTCCAAGGTCTGCAAATAAAATCCTGTTATATTTCAGGACACCAAGTGCAACAATCAGCAAAACAGTAAATTTTAAAATATATGTCATTTTTCAATATCTTCAAAAATACAGAATACCTAGAATAAATCGGATTAAAGATGTGTGATACTCCCATAGAGAAAATAATAACTCATTGAGAGACAGGAAACAAGACCTGAATAAATGGAGAAATATACTTCATTCATAGGTTGGAACACAGTATTTTATCCTTAGGTTTTTATATTGAATGTGATCTCAGTTTGAAAATCCTAATAGATAGTGGGTTTATATATGTGTAATTTGACAAGCTGATTTGAAATTTCTATAAAAATGCGCAGTCAAAAAGCAGTTCTTGAAGGAAGAGAACAGGATGGGAAGATTTGCTCTGCCAGATAATCAGAACTTTACAGCTACGATAATGACGACTACGTGGCATCAAGTGCCAGATCAGATAAATAGCCCAGAGACCAGCGGAGCAGAATGGAGGGCTCAGAAAGAAGTCCGTGTGTGTAGGGACTTCTGGTTTACGGCAGAGGTAGACTTAA